>NC_066569.1:8989089-9291589 GCF_024679095.1 Eriocheir sinensis | reverse complement strand
CTTTACTACAGATCCCCCTCTTCCCTCTCCCACCTCTCCTCTTCCTGTTGGGGGGAATTCCTCCTCTCTCCCCTCTCAGGGCCTCCATTTTCCTCCCACACCCACTTTAAAATGCTCCCATGCTCCTATTCTACCGTAGTTAATGGGTGAGTCAGGCTAGAAGGTGTTATGTTAGGCGTAAAATAGGAATTATAAACTTTAAACGCCCCCTCCCAGGCCTCCCCTCTGAGCAGTTGCTGGCGAGGAAAAGATTATAAAAACGGCCATATTTATCCCTCACAGGCAAGAACACTTATTGAAACCACACGTAACTTCTCTCTCATGCTTTGTTCCCCCTTTTCCCTCCTTTGCAGCTGAGAATAAAGGGCGGAAAAGGGGAGAAAAAGCGATAAATATGACTGTTGGCACCATGGCTTCAGAGCAGTTGCTGGCGAGGAAAGGGGAACAAAAACACCCAAATCTATCCCTTATCCCCCAAAACAAGGACTGAAATCACACTCAAACCCTCGATGATACCTTTTCCTACCCTTTCCCTTCCTTACAAGCTAGACAAAGGGCTACAAAGGGGTGAAAAAGGGCTAAATAAGGGCGTTGGTGGCACCTCTCCCCCATCCCACAGCAGTACACAACTCCGCACTCATTCATTGGTAGGGTCAAGGAGGGAAGCTTCACATTTTACTCATTTCCACCTCCCCCTGACCCTCCCGCGTGATCCCGTAGTGCCAGCAGTGCCATTAGAACCCTGAGGAATACAACCCGAGTGCCAAAAGTGTCTGAGAGTGCCTGGAAATGCGTTAAATAAGGGTGTGAATGCCTCTTCCCAGCGGTGAATCCTCGTGGTGAGCTTGGTGAGTCAGGGAGTGAGTCTTGGTGAGTCCTTGTTTTGGGGACTCAAGGGGGCGTCTCAGGGGTCACAGGGGGGAAGGGTGAGTGGCATGAGTCCCCCTGGAGGCATGAGTAAAGGGGGGTGAGGCCAGGGGAGGTAGGGGATGAGTTAGGGGCGTGAGAAAGGGGAGGGTTGACTCACGCCCCCTCACACACAGTTCTCAGGGCCTTGGGAGGGTGAGTCAAGGGTCCTGGGTGAGTCAGAAGGAAACTCACTTGACTCAGTACCATTTGGAGGCTAGCAATGAGTAACTAGCCAGGAATCATTGAGCTTTGGCCATTATTAAATTTTGCATGCTATTATGTGACTCAAAACTGCCTGTGAGGGGATGAGTCATGAGTCCTGGGTGAGTCAGAAGGAAACTCATGTGATTCAGTACCATTTGGAGGCTAGCAATGAGTAACTAGCCAGGAATCATTGAGCTTTGGCCATCATTAAATTTTGCATGCTCTTATGTGACTCAAAATTGCTTATGGGGGGATTGAATCATGAGTCCTGGGTGAGTCAGAAGGAAACTCGCTTGACTCAGTACCATTTGGAGGCTAGCAATGAGTAACTAGCCAGGAATCATTGAGCTTTGGCCATCATTAAATTTTGCATGCTATTATGTGACTCAAAATTGCCTATGACGGGATTGAGTCATGAGTCCTGGGTGAGTCAGAAGGAAACTCGCTTGACTCAGCACCATTTGGAGGCTAGCAATGAGTAACTAGCCAGGAATAATGGAGTTTTGGCCATCATTAAATTTTGCATGCTATTATGTGACTCAAAATTGCCTATGAGGGGATGAGTCATGAGTCCTGGATGAGTCAGAAGGAAACTCACTTGATTCAGTACCATTTGGAGGCTAGCAATGAGTAACTAGCCAGGAATAAGTGAGTTTTTGCCTTTACTAAATTCGTATTCCATTAGGTTACTCAAAAATGCCTATGAGAGCTTGTGAGGGGATTGAGTCATGAGTCCTGGGTGAGTCAGAAGGAAACTAACTTGATTCAGTACCATTTGGAGGCTAGCAATGAGTAACTAGCCAGGAATAATGGAGCTTTGGCCATCACTAAATTTTGCATGCTATAATGTGACTCAACATTGCCTATGGGGGAATTGAGTCATGAGTCCTTTGTGAGTCAGAAGGAGACTCATGCTATTCAGTACCATTTGGAGGCTAGCAATGAGTAACTAGCCAGGAATAAGTGAGTTTTTGCCTTTACTAAATTCGTATTCCATTAAGTTACTCAAAAATGCCTATGAGAGCTTGTGAGGGGATTGAGTCATGAGTCCTGGGTGAGTCAGAAGGAAACTCACTTGATTCAGTACCAGTTGGAGGCTAGCAATGAGTAACTAGCCAGGAATAATGGAGCTTTGGCCATCATTAAATTTTGCATGCTATTAGGTGACTCAAAACTGCCTGTGAGGGGATGAGTCATGAGTCCTGGGTGAGTCAGAAGGAAACTCACTTGATTCAGTACCATTTGGAGGCTAGCAATGAGTAACTAGCCAGGAATAATGGAGCTTTGGCCATCATTAAATTTTGCATGCTTTTATGTGACTCAAAATTTCCTATGAGGGGATGGAGTCATGAGTCCTGGGTGAGTCAGAAGGAGACTCATGCTATTCAGTACAAGTTGGAGGCTATAAATGAGTAACTAGCCATGAATACTTGAGTTTTGGCCATCATTAGATTTGCATGCCATTAAGTGACTCAAAAATGCCACTGAGGATATTGAGTCATGAGTCTTGTGTGAGTCAGAAGGAAACTAACGTGATTCAACACAAGTCGGATGCCAGAAATGAGTAACTAGCCAGGAATAAATAAGTAACAGCCATCAAAATAATTCCATCATATTCGGTGACTCAAAAATGCTTATGAGGGGATTGAGTCCTGGGTCACGGTTGAGTCCAGAGGAGACTGATGCTATTTAGTCCCAGTTGAAGGCTAGCGAAAAGTAAATAGTAAAGAATATTCAAGTGTTGATCAAGAACTATCCATGACAAAATTCCCAAGTGCCTCTCAAGTAAGCATTTCCATTCCTTTCTTCCATGTAGCTCTAGTTTCTTATGTGTATATAATTGATATATACTTAACCTGGTAACAGCGGGGATCATGTTTCTTAATGGTCCCTCTAAGCGAGAAAAATGAGAAAAAATCATCACTCACACAAACCATTTCATAATATGTATCAATGCATTTGTGATCAGTTTATGTATAGTCTATTTTTGGGGGTTTATATCATGGCACAAATTTAGCCTGTCGCTGCTACATGGTAAAGCCACAAATTTGGCCCGTCGCTGCTACCGGGTTAAGTTTAGTTGTGTTGCTCCATAAATACATAGATAGTTTCCGGGTAGTTTAAACGCTATAAATAATTACAACACTGGAAAAAAATGGGAATATATGTAAAAAAAATAGGGGAAGAGGAAGAAAAAGAAACAAATTAAATGAGGGAATAATCAACAAAATGCAGCACAAGAAAAAAAAGTAGAAGGGAAAAAATAAACTGAAATAATGATGAATAACTAACTGTATGCTTGCGTGTCATAGGTATGTGATTGTAAGATGGCGCCACTATAAACACTTGCCTGCACCATGACGGGCTGGGGCCAACTACCATCCAGGCCCCTCAAGCAAGCCTACCGGAGCAATAGGCATAGACGTAAAAAAATAAAAAAAATAAAAATAAAAAACTGCACTAATCATTTTTTGCCATTCATGCTACTGGTTCAGATAGGAAAGGTCAATGTTTTTACCCCCCTCCTCCCGTAAAGAAGGAAAAGAGGTGATAAAACACAGGAAGTGGCCATCCTGCCGTGGTCCTGCTGTACACTGCAAAGATTAGTGTTACCAGATTAGCTTCCCGCTCATCTTCGTAATCAACACAAGACATGCCTGATTATTTAACACATGTTTGACAAGGCTTTCGTAGGGGTTCTGGGCATTTCTAAGGGTAGTTTTCTGACCCTGGTGGTAGTCTGACTCTTCTCCTCCATTATGAACCTAAAAGAACACTCATTAGAATCCGATTAATCTCCATTTTGGCTGTTGAAAATAGTTGATGTAAGAGGCTAAAGCATCTGATAAAACTGACCAGTTAGTTTACTTGTATTCTGCTCGTGATCTGCTTCCCTTGCTGTAAAAATTAATGATGGGGGTTTTATGCGATTGTAACTAAATAAAACAGAAAGAGGCCATTGAATTGTAAAACTACGCAATTGAATCGATGTATTACAAACTCAGTCATAAATAATCATATAAAAAATCAACAAAACAAGCCAACCATGCCTCAAAAAAACAGGTTAAAACAGACAAATCAACCACATTATTGTTGTTGAAGACTTATAGGAACCAGAAGTGACAGGAAGCATAGGACCATAGACTTATAGGACGATAAAGCACTCGTAATTCCTTAACCCTTAGACATCGGTGGAACTCTATATAGATGGTCCAAAATTCAGTCAGTCAGTTTTGTATGGTAGAAATATAACAACGCTTCCAGATATCATTAGAATCTATATATAGACGATAGTTACAACATCTAATATGCGGCGTAACTATATTTAAGCTATGGTCCCATGGTCGGCAGTGACTATATATAGACCATTCATTTTTGGGGGGAGCTGCTTTTCAAATACTGCTGCCATCTAAGGGGTAAATGTGGGCGTGTGTTGAGGTATAACACAAAGCTTCCTCAGTCCTGTGTTGAGGGTTGGCATGTCAGTCTTTCATCATGCGTCAGTCAGGAAATGCTCGGAAGGGTTCAGCATAAAGGGTATAATTACATGAGGCAACACAGCGCTGGGACAAAAAAAGAATACTAGATGAAAGGAAAGGGGAGGAGGAAAAGGAAGAAGAAACCAATTAAATGAGGAATTAATTGACAAAATGCAACACCAGAAAAAAATGGAAGGGAAAAAAATAAATTAAATGAAGAGGAGAAGACAAAAAAGAGTATATGTTCTTGTGTACCAGTGTGTGTGTGTGTGTGTGTGTGTGTGTGTGTGTGTGTGTGTGTGTGTGTGTGTTCACCTGATTGCAGTTATGGGGGGATTTAAGTCATTACCACATTGTCTCGCCTCCATATCCCCTTTTTTATACAATGATTCTATCCATAAACTCTTGAATAAACTTAAATTTGATCATTCAGTGTGTGTGTGTGTGTGAGAGAGAGAGAGAGAGAGAGAGAGAGAGAGAGAGAGAGAGAGTCAGCCCACAGACTACGCCCAATCAGATCATGTTAAGTACCATAGATGAGGCGTATCAGATTCCCTTTAGTTGCATTGCCTTCCTTTGTATTCCGAGTCCATTATTACGAGAGATGAATCGGATGGAGAGGAAGGAATGTGGACTTTATAAGCTACAAGATAATGGAAGTGGAGGAACACAGCGGTAGGATAGTAAACATAAAAAAACCTAATTTAATACGAGCACGAGTTAATTAGTATTGCACAAGAGCCGAGGTTATTAAGTTATCATGCGGCAAGTTATCACATCATCCTGTTCGTGTCGTGATAAGCTCGTGTCCTGTCAAAGATACTGCATTGATTGTTAGGTGTTCAATCAGTGCGACTTAGTAAATAAATGTAGTAATTGACCTCTCTTTTATCTTTTGAGGGAATAGCGACTAGTGTTTTTTTTCTCTTTTTTTCTCCACTCTTTTTGTTGCCCTTGATCTGCTTCCTTTGTTGTGAAAAAAATGGAAATAGAACGCAGGAGGTGTTTTGAAGACTGGCTTATCCTGTTGTAGCGCTCAGAAAAGAACCTATCATCCACTTTTTTCTTCTTCTTTCCTTCAGTAAGTAAGGGAGCTCAAGGCCAAAAAACAAACAAACCACAGAAAAAACACCAGACGGTTCTCCTCGGACAAAAGAGAAAAGAACAACAGACCAGGAGAGAGGTCAATTTCGTATAATCTCTTTAATATAGTACAAACTTAGATAGTGGCTGATAAGGACTTTCCAGGCACTACACTGTTTCTGTTAAGCTTGTCATACTGGGAGAGGTGTCACTAGGGCCTGTTTCTGAGCCTGTATGCCCTGTTAAGCTTATATTGGAGAAGTTGTAGGTAGGTAGTTGTCCCAGAAACTCTGCCCCCTCTTCCATAGCTACGGGAGGTGATTGGTCGGAAGAGAGGAGCTTGGAGTTAGGAGTTAGTGTTACTGTGGAGTGGTGATGAGGGAGCGGGCAGGGCTTCTGGACCAGTGTAATGTGCAGCAACTATAATTGAAATGATGAGTAGAGATTAGGAAATATGTCCTTAGTTATTTGTACTGGGAGGAGGGTACGATAATGGGTCCTTTCCCTTTTCTCTCTACTTCCATTCCTCACTTTCCTTCTCTTTTGTCTCAAGCTTCATAGGCAAAAAAGCACTGGAGCCTTGCGTTAGCCCTCCCATTAGTCATTGCCATGTGGCCGACCTCTATCTGTCGTGAGGAATGGTCGTGGTGTTTACTCATAGGAAGTGAAGTTACATAGATAAAAGGTGGGCTTGATAAAAGGCTGAATTTGAGGCAGGTCCCCGAGATTGTGTTATCATAGGTGTGTGAAGGTGAGAGGTGCCTGATAGTGAGTGTGTGTGTGCGTGTAGGTGTGTTTTGGTATGTCATTCTTCACTGTATCTAACATTTTTGCCGTAAGTTAAGCCGGGGATCAGCCAGATTTTAGAGACAAGAAGTACCGTCTGACACTTTGGATATTATGTGATTTGAGTTAGTTTGTGCGGCATAGTTGTGGGCCTTGGAGATTAGTGTCTGAGGTGCGAGTGGGCCGGCAGGACTATCGCTCGGAGCTCCGCCAAAGACAGATATAGAGTCTTAACAATAGAGAGCTCATTGGTGTATTCTCTTCCCTTAGCACCACGCTCCCTCTTCCCTTGCTGGTGTGTTTGGGTGTACTGTACTTGCCCAGGGTCAAGTTTTTATATAGTTAGGGTCCCATGCAACACATTTCTCTGCCCTGCATCAAGTTTTTATGTAGTTAGGGACCCATGCAACACATTTCTCTGCCCTGCATCAAGTTTTTATGTAGTTAGGGTCCCATGCAACACATTTCTCTGCCCTGGGTCAAGTTTTTATGTAGTTAGGGTCCCATGCAACACATTTCTCTGCCCTGCATCAAGTTTTTATGTAGTTAGGGTCCCATGCAACACATTTCTCTGCCCTGCATCAAGTTTTTATGTAGTTAGGGACCCATGCAACACATTTCTCTGCCCTGCGCCAAGTTTTTATGTAGTTAGGGTCCCATGCAACACATTTCTCTGCCCTGGGTCAAGTTTTTATGTAGTTAGGGTCCCATGCAACACATTTCTCTGCCCTGGGTCAAGTTTTTATGTAGTTAGGGTCCCATGCAACACATTTCTCTGCCCTGCATCAAGTTTTTATGTAGTTAGGGTCCCATGCAACACATTTCTCTGCCCTGCGCCAAGTTTTTATGTATTTAGGGTCGTTGGGTGAGTGCAGCAGATGAAACCACTCCCTCCCCCTCGGCCAGTGCGGGTCAATGATGCAGCAGTTGTGAATATCCAGCATGGGTGGGGGATGAGGTTCTGAGGCTTCCTGATCCAATTGTGGGGAAGATGAACCCCTAGAAGTCAGCGAGGGGCGATGAGGGGACGGAGCGGGGCTGGTGCCTTGTGTGGGCTGAGCCGCGTGGGAATAAGGCTGTCACGTGTGTGTGTGTGTGTGTGTGTGTGTGTGTATTTACCTATTTGTTTACCTATTTGTATTATACAGGGCCAGAGGTCAAGCTCGGATAATCCTGTTTCAATCTATATTTGTCCAACTTTTCTTCTGTGTGTGTGTATTTACCTACCTACCTAGTTGTAATTTTACAGGGCCTAGGCTTACGCTCGTGTGTGTGTGTGTGTGTGTGTGTGTGTGTTTGTTTTAGCCTTACTCTTATATCATTGTTATTCTCATCATTGTAGTAGTGAGCCAATGAATGGGTGGTAATATTGCTGAAAGGCCACCAGCTAAATCACTTGTTATTGTGTTTGTGTGGCTCGGAGCAGCAGCAGCAGAGTACTATGAGACCTCGGTTGTGTTAGTGTTTGTTTAGTAATGGTGTGTTTGGTCCTCCCTGGCAGGTGATGGAGGTGCTGCCCGGAGGTGGTGGCAGCTTGACACGGCAGCTCACAGCTCTCTGCTCCCCCCCACACCCAGCAGCCCCTGACCCAGCCCACACCCGGGCCACACTTGTCTCCTGCCCCGGAAGCTTCCTGGCAGCTCAAGACCAGCCTTCCCCTGGCCCGTGGAGCTTGGCCTCCCCAGGCCCCCGGCAACAGTGTGACGGGGAGGAGAGTGTGTTTGGCCGGGTGACAAGATGAGCGGCCCCGTCCAGTGCCTTGACCGAGGGGCTGACGCCGCGAACGGTCCCGAGTGTGCGTGTGTGTGTGTGTGGGCGTGCTGAGCGGCGGGGAGACACATGCCCGACACAGCCGCCAGCCGCCACCACCAGTGTGACAGAGACCACAGTGTGCGGCCGCCATGCCAGCCACCCCTGGCAGGCAATGAGGAAGGCCGAAGTGATGAACGTTGGCCCAGCGGCCGTGATGGGCCGGGGCACCGCGGGCCGTGCCCTGGCCGGGCTGGGTGGGCCAGTGAGCTCCCTGGACTGTGGCCCGCTGCTGGGGGCGGCCCCGGCCCACTCAGCTAATGTTATCAACAATAATGTGGAAGCCAACGGCCTGGAGGACACGGCAGCCAACAACAACAACAATAACAACAACAAAACCAGCAACAGCAACAACAATAACAACGGCAGCAGTGGTGGCAGCAGCAGCAGCAACAACAGCAGCCATAAGTCGAGTGTGGGGCGGCGCAAGGGGGGGGAGGGGTGGGTCGGGGATGGGGTAGAGCAGGGATCGCTGGGCTATGTCAGCGAGCGCGTCCGAGCGCTCAGCATCAGTGACAGGTCGCGGGGCGGCGGCCACAGGTTTGGCTCGGCAGACCTCCGGGCGTCCTATAATGAGCGGCTGCGATCAGGGCCAACCAGCCTCCAGCCTCCGGGGCGGGCCGGGCCAGGACCACGGCCAGGCCAGGAGGTGGGCGGGGGCTTTGTGTACCTGCGAGGGCCCATGGCTGGCGGATTGTACCGCAGCAACTCCTCCCTCGACCTGGAGCATGAAGGGGAGGAGCCGCCGCCGCCCTCACCGCTGCGCCGTGAGTACGGCTCCCACGGCTCCATTAATGTGGCCGCCGCGCCGCCGGAGGCACTCTACTCCATCCTCAGGGACCTGCAGCCCCCCAGCCAGGCACTCCGCGGCACCCAGAGTGAGGTCAGCGGGGCGCCAGTGCCAGGGGAGGCCGAGGCCACCTCCCCAAAGGCGCGCTCCAAGTTCCAGCGGCTCTGGGACCGAGACAAATCATCCATCTTCAAAAAGCTGCGGTCTAGTAAGGGCTCTGAGGCTGCCAAGGCCGACAATGCTTCAGACTCCAGCGGGAGTGGGGCGGGGCGGTCCCAGCGCCCCACTGAGGCCAACGGAGACTCTGACAGCAGGGGGGAAGATGTACCGGCCGGCGCCCCAGCCAGACGCTCGGCGTTTGCCCACTACGACTGCCGGTCAATGGCCGCTCAGTTCAGCACCAGCCAGACCCGGCAGCTGTTGGCCGAACGCTCCAACACCACCACTGGCGCCTCGGCCGCTGCCATGGCCGCGGCGCCACACCATGACAGCACCGAAGACCTTGGCCCCGAGGAGCTGGACCCGGGGGACGGCCGCAGCAACAGCCTCATCAACAGGTGGGCAGCACACCCTCAACAGTACCCCTTGTCACTCCCTCCTTCCCTTAACCACACAACTCTGGTTCTCTCTGACCTTTATTAACCTTTCTTTGCCTCCCTCAGCTGCCCGTTCTTCCGCAATGAGTTGGGAGGCGAGGGCGAGCGGGTGGTCAGCCTCAGCAGGGACTGGGGCAGCGGCAGCAGTGGTGGGGGTCCCCTAGCATCCGCCAGCCTCCACCGGCCTGTGGCCGCCTCCACGCTGGGTCTGCTGGAGCCTCTGCCAGGACTGTCACACTGGCAGATGACCCTGTGTCCCTACGTCAGGAGTCCCCTTACGGTGGAGGCGGTGGACCAGGGCGCAACCTACTACAGGAACTACTTCTGTGGACAAGGTGTGTGGGTGTCAACAGCTGTGTTTGTCATACAAGCATGTTCATGAGGGGAGGCTGGGCAGGAGAATATGGCCCGTGCTCACCGCCTTCTTTCTTGTACAAGGTCACTGTTAATATGTTCTGTCTTTTAGTCTTCAGTTCAGAATCATTGCTGAACTAAACTCTGTGTCTCTGGGAAGGATAACTGTGTCTTCCTGGAGGATGTGGTGTATGGCTTGCCTAGATGTGCTGTGATTTTAGAGTGATAAGTTCAGAACCATTACTAAACTGAACCTTGTGTGTGTGCGCGCGTGTGTGTGTGTGTGGCGAGCAGAACACCACAACTGGTTTGGCATGGATGACACGCTGGGTCCCGTGGCCGTCAGCATCCGGCGCGAGAAGGTGGAGGAGGCGATGGACAGCGCCCACAGCCTGCCCACCTACCAGCACCGCCTCATCGTGCGCAGCGCCGAGGTGAGGAACACACTCTGCTGTATCAGTCTTAACTTTCAATAATAGCCTTCCTGTGTCTGAATTTCCTCCTGCCTACAACTTAACCCGGTAGCAGCAGGGATCATGTTTCTTAATGGTCCCTCTAAGTGAGAAAAATGGGAAAAATCACCACTCACAAAAACCATTTCATAATATATATCAAAGCATTTGTGATCAGTTTATGTATCATCTATTTTTGGGGGTTTATATCAATGCATTTGTGATCAGTTTATGCATCATCTATTTTTGGGGGTTTATATCATAGCAAAAATTTGGCACGTCACTGCTACACGGTACAGCCACAAATTTGGCCCGTCGCTGCTACCGGGTTAATTAAGCAAGATGACACCTCTGTAAATACTTGCTTTCACCATGACTGGCTGGGGCCGACCACCAGGTCCCACCAAGAAAGCCTTCTGGCACCATCGGCAAAACATTAAAAAAAAAAAAGTTGCCCTTAAGCTGCCTCTTCTGCCATAAAATAAAGATAAAAAGAATAGATAAGCAATGTCATCCCTCCTCCCTTGTATGCCAGATTATCGCACTCAGAGCCTCATATTTACCGGGTTCTGAGCCATAGCTATTGCAAAAAAACACCAATAATTAACCATTTTAACGCTGACTATACATGAAGGCAGTTTTTGGGTCGGAAATCAGCAAACATAGGAGGCTGAGTACAACAATCTGGCAACATTCCTCCCTTGCCTGACCACGTCCACACCCACACCCTAAACCATTAACAGCTGAGTCTTTCCACCACAGTTGTTCAGCTGCCAAGGCACGGTACTGGAGGAGAGTCTGGGCCGGCCGGGGGGTGAGAAGGGGCGCAGTCCTGGTGTGCGGGAGGCCCTGGAGTATGTGTGTCCCCAGCTCTCCCTCAGCTGCCTGCGCCTCGGCCAGTCTGGGTCACACACGGAGGAGGCGCTCGCTAGACTGGATGAGCTCGGAGTCCACAACAAGTTTAAGGTATGGCCAGAAAGTGATTAATCTTTTGAACTTTTAAACACAGCGATGAGACCTTGCCAGAAAGTCGTACAATCTTTAAAACTCTTACAGTGATTGAGGTCTAAGTTTGAAAGAGGAACAAGAAGCAAAAAACATCGGGTCCAATATAGATGAAAGTAAGCTTCACATCATGGCAGCTCTATTTCACACACACAGAGAAAGAGAGAGAGAAAACCCACGCACACCAGTAGTCAACCCCGCAGCTTCATTTCACACACACACACACACACACACACACACACACACACACACACACACACACACACAGAAAAAGAGAAAAAACACAACACGTACCAGAAGAAACAACGTACCAGTTTTATTTCAGAGACCGATAAAAAAAAATTAAAAAAACATACATCAACATGGCAGCTTTATTTCAGGGAGAGAGACAAAGAGGACACACTCATACCAGTAAAATCAATAAAGCACTATAATTTTAACCTTTATTTCCCCCACCGTCGCCCTCCAGGTCGGCGTGCTGTACTGCCGCGCCGGCCAGACCACCGAGGAGGAGATGTACAACAACGAGAGTGCGGGCCCGGCCTTCTCGGAGTTCCTGGAGATGCTTGGCCAGCGCGTCAGACTCAAGGACTTCGACAAATACCGGGGCGGCCTGGACAAGAAAAGTGAGTCAGGGATTGTTAGTAGAGAGGGTAAATCTTCTTGGACTAAATACATAAGGACTGGAGAGTATGGGTTTGAGTTTTGGGTACAAGAAAAATGAGTCTTGCAAATTTCTTGGGCTTTGTATATAAGGACTGGAGGAAGAGTGTGTGTTTGGGTTACCAGAAAGGAGATTCATTGGTTGTGGGTGGAGAGGAAAGCAAAGGGCACTTGACTCCTTAAACTGAATACATAAGGAATAGAGCAAGACAGTTCAGGTTTTGGGTACAAGAAGAGGATCATGGGCTGTGAGGAAAGAGGAGAGCAAAGGGCACAGACTTCTTGGACTCAATTCATAAGGACTGGAGGGTACAGGTTTGGGTTTTAGGTTTAGGAAAAGTTAGTCTTGGGTCATGGGTAGAGAGGGAGGCAAAGGGTATTAACTTCTTGGACTTCATAAATAAGGACAGAGCAAGATGGTTTGGGGTTTTGTTTCCAGTTTCTGTCACCCTTGAACTTAATTAATTGCTGTAAAAAAGAAAAATAAGTCATGTGTCAGTGGTAGAAAGGGAGGCAAAGGGTATTAACTTCTTGGACTTCATACACAAGGACTGGAGCAAGATGGTTTTGGTTTTCAGTTTTTGTTGCCTTTGAGCTTCATTAATTGCTGTAAAAAAAAAGTCTTGTTGTGGGTAGCGAAAGAGGCAAAGGGTATTGACTTCTAAAACCTCATAAGGGCTGGAGTAAAACAGTTTAACCCGCCCACTGCGATTGGCACGGATTTGGCTTTCACTGGTAGCCTGGTGAACTTATAATCCCAGGTCTTTCTCTGCCTCTGTGGTGGATAGTGGAGTGTTTCCCTTGTGGTATTGGTGTGCTGGATATCCCCTCCCAAGGTGCATGACTTTACATTTTTCTTCATTGAATTGTAGCAGCCACTTTTTGCTCCGTTCCTGTAGCTTGGTGATGTCTTCTTGTAGGAAATCCGCAGTCAGGGGGTTAAGGTATTTGTATAGATGACCAAGCTATTACTGAACTAACCCATTCGTTACCTCCTTCCAGCGGACTCCACGGGGCTGTACAGCGTCTACAACCAGTACCGGGACATGGAGGTGATGTTCCATGTCTCGACGCTGCTCCCCTTCACCCCAAACAACCGCAAGCAGCTCCTCCGCAAACGACACATCGGGAACGACATCGTGACCATCATCTTCCAGGAGCCCGGAGCACCGCCCTTCAGCCCCAGGCATATCCGCAGCCACTTCCAGCACGTGTTCATTGTGGTCCAGGCCATCAACCCCTGCACCGAGAACACGCAGTACAGGTGAGGGGGTGTGGGACAACTTCTAGGCTGTTTAATGTCTGTGAGTTAGTGTGAAAACTATCTAATTCCTTTCTTCATAGCTGTGAATGGATTTTTTTTTTTTTTTCCCCCCCCCCACACCAGTTGTAGTAGCTTTAACCCGGTAGCAGCAACGGCCCAATTTTGTGGCTTTACCGTGTAGCAGTGACGGGCCCAATTTGTGCCATGATATATATTATGAGATGGTTTGTGTGAGGGGTGATTTTTTCTCATTTTTCTCGCTTAGAGGGACCATTAAGAAACATGATCCCTGCTGCTACCGGGTTAAAAAGATGTCAGGCATGTTTTGATTCTCTCCTTCTGTCAGATTGTATCCTTTCATTTTGCCTAATATTGCCTGTTTTTGTTCTTTCATCTGATTGTGTCCTTTTATTACATTATCCCCCATTGTCTGATTCTGTCCTTTCATTATATTATCTCCCATTGTCTGATTCTGTCCTTTCATTATATTATCTCCCATTGTCTGATTCTGTCCTTTCATTATATTATCTCCCATTGTCTGATTCTGTCCTTTCATTATATTATCTCCCATTGTCTGATTCTGTCCTTTCATTATATTATCTCCCATTGTCTGATTCTGTCCTTTCATTATATTATCTCCCATTGTCTGATTCTGTCCTTTCATTATATTATCTCCCATTGTCTGATTCTGTCCTTTTATTACATTATCTCCCATTGTCTGATTCTGTCCTTTCATTATATTATCTCCCATTGTCTGATTCTGTCCTTTCATTATATTATCTCCCATTGTCTGATTCTGTCCTTTCATTATATTATCTCCCATTGTCTGATTCTGTCCTTTCATTATATTATCTCCCATTGTCTGATTCTGTCCTTTCATTATATTATCTCCCATTGTCTGATTCTGTCCTTTCATCTGACTCCTTTTATCTTATTTTCTCCTACTGTCTGATTCTGTCCTTTCATTTAATTCTCTCTATTCATCTCATCTCCTGTTTGATTCTGTCCTTTCGTCCTATTATCTCCTCTCATCTGTTTCTGTCTGTTCATCTTATTGTGTTCTTTCATCTCCATTCTCTCCTTTCATTGGCCTAAACAGAGTGACGGTGAGCCGGTTCAGGGATGTGCCTCTCTTCGGCCCCATGATGCCAGAGGGCGCCACCTTCCCCAAGTCCAAGGCCTTCACTGACTTCCTCCTGGCCAAAGGTGAGTGTCTGCCACCGCTTATCATCATTCTTTTACTCTTCATCATAGAATTCTCCGTGTCGTGCCGTTAAACCAGACACATAAACACAAAAGCTTTAATACGTAGCGAAGTATCGTTGCATAGAATGTGATGGGGGTAAACCATTCTGTTTTTCTTTGGTATGTAGACTCCGTGATGTGCAATGAAACAGTACAAGACAAAAACACTGAAAACAAGTAGTGGATTAGCAGTTAATGGAGGTAAATCATTGTAACTCTTCCTATAGACTCCGTGATGTGCAATGAAACAATACAAAGATAACACTGAAAACAAGTAGTGGGTTAGAAGCCCCTATTTATCTCTGTACATAGCAGTTAATGGAGGTAAATCATTGTAACTCTTCCTATAGACTCTGTGATGTGCAATGAAACAGTACAAAGACAAAAACACTGTAAACAAGTAGTGGGTTAGAAGCACCTATTTATCTCTGTACATAGCAGTTAATGGAGGTAAATCATTGATCCTCTTCTTGTAGACTCCGTGATGTGCAATGAAACAATACAAGGGTAACACTGAAAACAAGTAGTGGGTTAGAAAGCACCTATTTATCTCTGTACATAGCAGTTAATGGAGGTAAATCATTGCTACTCTTCTTCTTATAGATTATAGACTATATTCTTAAACATTTCGGCTCCCAAGTACACATATTTGACAAGGCTTTCATTGGATTTCTGAGTGTTTGCATGGATACTTTTATGGTCCTGGGGATACTCTGGCCCTTCTTCTGTACCATAAACATATAAACACACTCATTAGAACCCAACTGATCTTCCTTTCGACCACTGGAAATAGAGGGATGGATGCGTCTGAGAATATCGACTTATGACGTGCAATGAAACCACTCAGAAAAAATGAAAAAATAAACAATGGAGAAAAAACACATATTTATCTTTTATATAGAATCAACAGGAATGATTAATGCAGGTAAATGATATGTAGATGAACAGGGGGAACCAAAAAGCGTATTAAGACAATTCATCACTATTCATAAAACTGTTCACCACACTGTTATAGATGAAGCGTCTCAGCATTGCCTTCCATGTGTTCCTTATTTGAGGACTTAATAGTTTTGTTTGCATCACTCCCTAAAGTTTCCTTGCTCTCACCTCCTCTGCTTTCCGCCTTTGTTTATCGATGTCACCCCTATAATTGTTTTGTTTGAGTCACCATTAAATTTTCTTTTGTCTACTTCCTCTTTCTGCTATCGTTTATGTCTCTCCGTCACCCCCGCAGCCATCAACGGTGAAATGGCCGCCCTGCGCTCGGAGAAGTTTGCCGCCATGGCGACGCGTACCAGACACGAGTACCTGAAGGACCTGGCGCTGAACCACTCCACCTCCACCACCCTCGACACCTCCACCAAATTCTGTGAGTTGGGGGAGGCCCGAGGGTGTGGGTGGTGGGGAGGAATGGGAGGAGGAGGAGGAGGTATGGGTAGGTGTTGAGAGGAATGGAAGGGGCAGTATTGTTGAGTGCTGGAAGGAATGGGAAGGGAGGTGTAGGTGGTTGTGTGGAAGAGGAAGCATGGGTAGGCGTTAGGAGTAATGGGAGGGGCAGTATTGTTGAGTGCTGGAAGGAATGGGAAGGGAGGTGTAGGTGGTTGTGTGGAAGAGGAAGCATGGGTAGGCATTAGGAGTAATGGGAGAGGTAGTGTTCTTGAGTGCTGGAAGGGAGGGGAGGGGAGGTATGGGTAGTGGGGAGGAGGAAGTGACGGGGATGTGTGGGTGGGGGTAGGAGGTGTAGGCAGAGGGGAACCACATATCTGTCCTCTGATGTTTTGCTGTAGGTTCTGTGTGTCAGACTTTCTTTATACAACTGATTTCATTAATTTTGGACTCACCCTGAACAATTACTCAATACTGGCACTTGATCTGGATAGGATTTTTGTGTTAGAGAAAATTTTATCCTTCCTCTATGTCGTACAAAGGGCAAGAGTGGGACTGTTTTCATCTCCATGTCTAGATACTGAGAAAATTTTATCCTTCCTCTATGTCGTACAAAGGGCAAGAATGGGACTGTTTTCATCTCCCTGTCTAGATACTGAGAAAATTTTATCCTTCCTCTATGTCGTACAAAGGGCAAGATTGGGACTGTTTTCATCTCCCTGTCTAGATACATTAGAGTTGCATGTGATAGCTGGGGTAACAGTTATTATTATTATTATTATTATTATTATTATCTCTTTTTGCAGGTCAGACTTAATCATGTATCTTCACTTTTTTCACCAGCTTTAGAGAAACGAGTCTCATGATTATTAGTGTTGTTGTTATCCTATCTTATTTCTCCTTGTCTTCAAACACTCAAACAAATACATCAACCTTTTTTTCACCCGTTTTGGAGGAGAAATGTCAGACAATTATAATGTTCTTCTTATCATCACCTTATTTCTCCTTTCCTTCCAGCACCCAAACAAACTTATCGACCTTTTTTCACCAGCTTTAGAGGAACAAGTCACGTTATTATTAGTGTTGTTGTTCTTACCTTATTTCACCTTGTCTTCCAGCACTCATGGGATTCTCAAGAGGCAGCAAAAAGGACAAGCGTGGCATTAAGTACATTCCAGAGGCCTCGGTGCGCGGGGCTCTCTCATGGCCGCTGACGGTGCACGACGCGGCGCTGCAACAGAACGTGAGTCACAGCGTCCATCTCACTCTTCTGGGACGTCACTTTTGCTTACAGTTAAATCTCGGCAAAAATTCTCTATAGTGAAACCAAATTGTCGAGTCTGTTTTGGCGTTGGCTCCCACGGCTCCATTTCTCACCTCTGCTCTCCCACACAGTCCAAACACCTATTTTTCCTCTCATTTATATAGCTTACTCCTATAGCTTACATATGAGAGGAGGAGATAGGTGTTGGGTACTGTGTGGCAGAGCAGAGGGGAGGAAAGGACCCACAGGAGCCTACGCCAGACCGGCCTTGATGCATTTGGAAGACTATAGCTAAATTAGATCATTCAGTTTTTGGCATTCTCTGGTTTGGTCCATTGAGTTGTGTGCTTTGCTTTTCGTCTTTCTCCTTTACCATGAAGCGAGTAAATTTCAGAACCTAGCATTTAAAGAGAAGGAAATTTATGCCAGGAAAGGTGTTCAGTAAGGAAAATTTTGCATACTAAAACACTGGATTTATAAAGAAAAGTAATCATACACTAAAACAAAGATATACATAGATAGATAGTTTGATAGTACATGAATAGATACATACATAGTACATGGGTACATAGATAGATAGATATATAGAAACCCATAACATATATATATTTTTTTTTACAACAGAGGAGACAGCTCAAGGGCACAAAAATAAGGAAACAATAATAAAAAAAAAAAGCCCACTACTCGCTGCTCCTAAAAAAAGAATCAAAATAAACATATACATAGATTTACATAGAAAACTAATTCACTGTGCAAAGCTAAACGGTTCTTCGGCTCAACTAATCCCCTCGGCGCGTCGCAGGTGGACTGTGTGCTGGGCATCTCGGCGGACTCCCTGGTGGTGGTGGAGGAGGCTTCGGCGGCTGTGATCTTCGCCGCGCCCTGCAAGAGTGTCATCGGTTGGACCCTCAGGCCGCAGCAGGGGTGAGTGTGGGTGGTGGTGGTCGGGGGGGGAGGGAGGGGGGGGGAGAGTTAGCATATTACCCCTTAGTCTTATTCCTCTTTTAACCTTAACTCTCTCTTTTGTTCTACTTCAAAGGGGTTTTTTTTTTCCTTTTTTTTCTTCTTACTTCAAAACTGTTTTCCCACCTTATTGGATAGTTGTTCCCTTGAGTCATTCCTTCCTTCCTTCATCCTTCCTTCTTGTCATCATTCTTCACCCTGTCTCCCGTTTCCCCTCCTCAAATCTACTTAGGGAATTTATCATCGTCTCCCCCTCTTTCCTTTTTGCTCCTTCCTCCTTCTGTCATCATCCTTCACTCTTTCTCCCTTTTCCTACCTCAGCTCTCCTCCTCCTCTTCAACCTCTTCCCCTCTTTCTTAAGCTTCACCTCATACTCAGGTCTGCTGTTGTTTGATCTTCCTTTGTGTCTCTTCCAGCACCATGATCATAAACCCTGTCAACCACACACACCCCTCCTGTCAAACCTCTTCCCATACTCTCCTTGCAGCCCCTTCTCCTCCCTTCCGTCTCCTCCCTATGCATCTTTGTCCTTTTTATCGATTTTTCCCCACTTTCTCCTCGTATTCCTTCTCCCACCCTACCCTCCCTTCCTACTCTTTGTCCTTTCTCTCTCCCATTCCACCCCATTCCCCTTCAGCCTCTCTTATTTAACCTTTTCACCTCATTCTCCCCTTATGGCAAAAACCTAGGGTCGTATTTTAAAACATTTCGTCGCCCAAGTGCCAAGGCTTTCGCAGGAGTTTTGGGCATTTCCATGAGTAGTTTTATGACCCTTGTGGTACTTTGACCCTTCCTCAGTACCATAAACCTAAAGGAACACTCATTAGAACCCGACTGACCCCTTCTTTGACCTTAAGCAATTGATGAGGTGAGAACTGCAAGTGTCTTTTAATACCGAGCCTAATCTCTCGACCTCACACCCACCTCCAGGCTAGAAGTGGCTATGTACATTTTGCCTTCCTCATTCTTTTGTTCTTTTCACCCCTCTCCTTTTTCCCCACCTTCAGTCCTCCTCCTCATCCCTGTTTTTCCCAATAGATTTCACTCAAATTCCATTCATTCGACTCATTGGTGTTTGATTCTCTCTTTGCCAACTGTACATTTTGCCTCAGGGTAGATTTTAACCACGTTCCTCTCCATCTTTCTCCACACAGGCTGCGGGTCTTCTACCACCAGGGGGAATGCTTGCTAGTCCACCTTCGCCCTGGGACCCCCGAGGCGGAGGGTGAGGAGGTGCTGGCGGAGGTGGTGGCCAGACTTTCCGCCGTCACCCAGGGAGCAGAGACTCAGGTGAGGGGAGAGAGAACGGATGGGAATAGATATGGCCCAGAATAGATCGTAAAGGAGAAAAACTCGAAGACAAAAGACTCAAAGAAAATATGGGAAGTTAAGGAGTTCTGTGACATAGGAGAGGAACAGAGATACAGATGGGAGGTTTGACGCACAGTGACACAAGACAGACAGTTAAGAAGCAGAGAAACACAGACACAGTACAGATGGGAAGTTATGAGATACAGGCACAAATATATAAAGTTAAAGAGTTCTGTGACATAGGAGAGGAACAGAGATACAGATGGGAGGTTTGACGCACAGTGACACAAGACAGACAGTTAAGAAGCAGAGAAACACAGACACAGTACAGATGGGAAGTTATGAGATACAGGCACAAATATATAAAGTTAAAGAGTTCTGTGACATAGGAGAGGAACAGAGATACAGATGGGAGGTTTGACGCACAGTGACACGAGAGAGACAGTTAAGAAGCAGAGAAACACAGACACAGTACAAATGAGAAGTTATGAGATAGAGGCACAGATATAAAGTTAAGGAGTTCTGTGACATAGGAGAGGAACAGAGATACAGATGGGAGGTTTGACGCACAGTGACACAAGACAGACAGTTAAGAAGCAGAGAAACACAGACACAGTACACATGGGAAGTTATGAGATAGAGGCACAGATATATAAAGTTAAGGAGTTCTGTGACATAGGAGAGGAACAGAGATACAGATGGAAAGTTTGATGCACAGTGACACAAGACAGACAGTTAAGAAGCAGAGAAACACAGACACAGTACACATGGGAAGTTATGAGATACAGGCACAGATATATAAAGTTAAAGAGTTCTGTGACAAGGAGAGGAACAGAGATACAGATGGAAAGTTTGATGCACAGTAACACAAGACAGACAGTTAAGAAGCAGAGAAACACAGACACAGTACTCATGAGAAGTTATGAGATAGAGGCACAGATATATAAAGTTAAGGAGTTCTGTGACAAGGAGAGGAACAGAGATACAGATGGAAAGTTTGATGCACAGTGACACAAGACAGACAGTTAAGAAGCAGAGAAACACAGACACAGTACAGATGGGAAGTTATGAGATAGAGGCACAGATATATAAAGTTAAAGAGTTCTGTGACATAGGAGAGGAACAGAGATACAGATGGGAGGTTTGATGCACAGTGACACAAGACAGACAGTTAAGAAGCAGAGAAACACAGACACAGTACAGATGGGAAGTTATGAGATAGAGGCACAGATATATAAAGTTAAAGAGTTCTGTGACATAGGAGAGGAACAGAGACACAGATGGAAAGTTTGATGCACAGTGACACAAGACAGACAGTTAAGAAGCAGAGAAACACAGACACAGTACAAATGGGAAGTTATGAGATACAGGCACAGATATATAAAGTTAAGGAGTTCTGTGACATAGGAGAGGAACAGAGATACAGATGGAAAGTTTGATGCACAGTGACACGAGACAGACAGTTAAGAAGCAGAGAAACACAGACACAGTACAAATGAGAAGTTATGAGATACAGGCACAGATATAAAGTTAAGGATTTCTGTGACAAGGAGAGGAACAGAGATACAGATGGAAAGTTTGATGCACAGTGACACAAGACAGACAGTTAAGAAGCAGAGAAACACAGACACAGTACAAATGGGAAGTTATGAGATACAGGCACAGATATATAAAGTTAAAGAGTTCTGTGACATAGGAGAGGAACAGAGATACAGATGGAAAGTTTGATGCACAGTGACACGAGACAGACACAGACAGATAATAGAAAGTTAAGATGCAGAGAAACACAGACACAGTACAAATGGGGAGTTATGAGATTGAGATACAGGAGAGGGATACAGATATAAAGCATAAGTGGGAAGGAACACACAGCATTTATGGAAGGTATAACACACAAAGACACACATGAAGAACAGACACAGAGACAGAGAGCAGTGATTTGCAGGCCTTTTTACATTATTGTTTTCTTTTTTTTTTTGCCCTTTGAGTTCTTTCCTTTACTGTAAAAAAAAAAAAAATTGGTTAACACACACACACACACACACACACACTGCACAGATGGAAAATTAACATACAGAGACACATGAAGGACAAACACACAGTAAGATGATGAGTTAATGTTAATGAGACAGAGGAGGATGAGGATGAATTCACAAGCATACCCAAAAGGAAATGAAGGAATCGAACTCTCTCTCTCTTCCCCGCAGGACCTGGTGCTGCGACGCAATCCTGCCGGCCTGCTGGGGTTCAACGTGCAGCAGGATGGCGTCATCACCGAGGTGGAGCCGTACGGTCTGGCCTCACAGGCGGGGCTGCGGCAAGGCGCCAGGCTGGTCGAGGTGGGTGTAGCAGGCTTTCTTTGTTTCCTCTCATTTTCTCTTCTTTTCTCTCTTTCTCGCTGCCTCTATAAAAAATATGGCTTCATTTTCAGATATTTGTTTTCTCTTTATCTTTCTTCTTTTTCTCTTAACTCTATGAATATTCAATACAGTATGTGGTTCTTTGTTATTTAATACTTTTTGCATTTTCTCTCAAGTTTTCAACCTTTTAATGCAACACTTAGTTCTGTTCTCAAGTACATCTATTTTTTCTTCTCTTCCCAAGTTTTCAAGTGTTCATTTATTATTGAAATCTCACCTACTGACAACACTCTTCTCGCCCCGCCCCAGATCTGCACTGTCACCCTCGCCACACTGTCCCAGGAGCAGATGGTGGACCTCCTCAAGACCTCCATGACCGTCACCGTCACTGTGGTGCCGCCACACCCTGACGGGGCGCCCCGCCGGGGGTGTAACGTCCCCACCTGTGGCTTCCTCCTGGGGGGCAGCGAGGGGGACTACGAGAACCTCACCACGCCGGAGCAGCTGTCTGGCCGCAAGCACCACCACCACCACCACCACCATCACCACCCGCACCACCACCGCAAGTCGCACCACCGGGAAGGACCCAGGTAAGGGGGACTACTGTGTTCTGGGGTGACCTGTGCAAGTTTGACTCTCAATTTTCAATATCTGAGACCATGGCTGTGTTTTCATCCCTGGAGTTTGTTACATTCTAGCCCTAAAACATTCTCTATGGGCACAATTGTAGGACATTTAGCACCATATCTCATTTTGTTACCAAGGATTCAGTTCAGGTGCATAACTAAGGGAGTACAGAAGAAGTTGTAACAAAAGAGGGACAGTTTGTGTGTGGTGGTGCCCATATTGAAAGATTAGTGCTCCTCTGCTTCTCTGGCTTGAGGGAGAGGGAGAAGGAAATGGTAGGGCTTTGGAAAGAGAGAGGACAGGGTTTGAAGAAAGGGGAGAGCAGGGTCAGAGAAAGAGGGAGAGGGTAAGGAAGAGGGCAGGGTTTGATGAAGAGGGAGGGGGCAGGGTCAGAGAAAGAGGGAGAGGGTAAGGAAGAGGGCAGGGTTTGATGAAGAGGGAGAGGGCAGGGTCAGAGAAAGAGGGCAGGGCCAGAAAGAGAGGGAGAGGGTAGGATCAGAGAAAGAGAGAGAGGGCAGGATCAGAGAAAGAGAGAGAGGGCAGGATCAGAGAAAGAGAGAGAGGGCAGGATCAGAGAAAGAGAGGGCAGGATCAGAGAAAGAGAGGGAGAGGGCAGGGCCAGAAAGAGAGGGAGAGGGCAGGATCAGAGAAAGAGAGGGAGAGGGCAGGGCCAGAAAGAGAGAGAGGGCAGGATCAGAGAAAGAGAGAGAGGGCAGGATCAGAGAAAGAGAGAGAGGGCAGGGCCAGAAAGAGAGAGAGGGCAGGATCAGAGAAAGAGGGAGAGGGAGAGATCAGACCTTGAGAGAGGGAGAGAACAGGGCTGAAGGAAGAGGGAATAGTCCGTGCATAGGAGACATCTGGGCAGTACTCACATTACAACACCGTGTCGAGATTTTCATGAGCATATAGTGTTGGTGAGACAGTGTGAGCATGGGAGGTGAGCCGCTTCCCTCACTGGCCTTCACCAGGTATGACCGCAGCCTGTCGCCTCCACGTTCCAGCAGCAGCTCAGGCTATGGCACTGGCAGCTCCTCGCGCTCCTTCTCCGACCACCTGGACCCTGCACGGACCGCCCCGCACACCTCCCTGGACCACCCCGGCGACAGACAGGTGAGTGCAGCTTCCAACCTAAGAGAAAGAAACTGATCCTAACACTATCTCTTGACTTTTTTTTATGGTATTTATTTATTTATTTATTTATTTTTTATTATTTTTTTTTTGCCTCTTACATAAAAAAAATCTACTTCCTTGACAGAACAACAACACCACCACAAACAACGCCGCCAACAACAACAACAACAACAGTGGCAGCAGCAGCGGGGACTACGAGACAGCCGGGGAAGGCGAGCGCAGCGGTGGCGGCGGCGAGGCGACCGGAACCCTGTCCAGCACCAGCTCCGGCCACTCGAGCGACCGATGGACCGAACCGCTAGACGAGCCAGCTGACTCTCCCCCACCCCCCCTCCCTGCACGCTCAGCCCAGGTATGTGCGGCAGTGTTTGGCTCACACACACACACACACACACACACACACACACACACAACTAGGTAAATTTAGCATAGAAAAAGGAGATGGATGAGTAGGGGCAAGGGTATGGAAAGAAAGGGCAGGAATTTAAAGGGGGAATAGAAAGAAGGAAGGTAGAAAGAATATTAATGGGAAACTATGAATACACACACACACACACACACAGGAAAGGATAAGATGGAGGAGAAGGGATACGAGAAAAGAAAGGAAAGAAAATTCACAGATAGAAAGTAGGAAAATGATATATGTGAAACCAGTAACACACACACACACACACACACACACAGACAGAGCATGCACAGTTTTTATCTTTCATAGTCCTGCATTAAAATATTACAGTGGTGGTAGTGGTAGTAGTAGTATTAGTAGTAGTTATAGTAGTAGTTGTTATGGGCATCACCACCACCACTGAACCTTAGAGACATGATCTTAGTCAGCACTGATGCATTGGTTCTCCTCCGAGGCAGAACCTTATTTTGCACCTGGCTAGCATTAAAATAGCATGGATTGTATATTATTTCATTTATTCATTATTTTATTTATTATTTTATTTTATTTATTTATTTATTTATTATTATTACAGTCATCCCTCAAATAGTACGGTTTTCAATGGCTCAGTTTTGGTTTTATGTGGATTTTCCAAGAAGATTTTTGGGGATTTTTAAATTTCCCGACAAGCAGGAAATTTTAAAATCCTAAAAGATCTTCTATACAATCCGTTTAAAACCGAAACCAAACTATTGAAAACCGTTCTATTTGAGGGACGACTATTATTATTATTTTTTTTGTGTGTGTGTGTGTGTGTTTGTGTGTGTGTAGTTGTGGTTGATATTTGTTTTCATAAGATTTAACATTTAACTGCCATGGGATGATTAGTTGACCTTTTTCCTCCCTCATCACCAAGGTCTAATCTCGTCCTCCTCCTGAAAAGAAAGTTATTTTTATTCTGTCTCTACGTCATGAATAGGCCTGTTTTGTGTGTCTGTCCTGTCATTTCTGCTTCTGTCCTGTCTTGTTCCTCTCCTTCCCTTTCCATCTTCTAATTGTCATCATAAATAGGCCTGTTTTGTGTGTCTGTCCTGTCATTTCTGTTCCTCTTCATCCTGTTCTCCTCTCCTCTCTTGTTCCTTTCCTTCCCTTTCCTCTTTCATTCCCATCTTCTAATCGTCATCATAAATAGGCCTGTTTTGTGTGTCTGTCCTGTCATTTCTGTTCCTCTTCCTCCTGTTCTTCTCTCCTCTCTTGTTCCTCTCCTTCCCTTTCCTCTTTCATTCCCATCTTCTAATCGTCATCATAAATAGGCCTGTTTTGTGTGTCTGTCCTGTCATTTCTGTTCCTCTTCATCCTGTTCTCCTCTCCTCTCTTGTTCCTCTCCTTCCCTTTCCTCTTTCATTCCCATCTTCTAATCGTCATAATAAATAGGCCTGTTTTGTGTGTCTGTCCTGTCATTTCTGTTCCTCTTCCTCCTGTTCTTCTCTCCTCTCTTGTTCCTCTCCTTCCCTTTCCTCTTTCATTCCCATCTTCTAATCGTCATAATAAATAGGCCTGTTTTGTGTGTCTGTCCTGTCATTTCTGTTCCTCTTCCTCCTGTTCTTCTCTCCTCTCTTGTTCCTCTCCTTCCCTTTCCTCTTTCATTCCCATCTTCTAATCGTCATCATAAATAGACCTGTTTTGTGTGTCTGTCCTGTCATTTCTGTTCCTCTTCATCCTGTTCTTCTCTCCTCTCTTGTTCCTTTCCTTCCCTTTCCTCTTTCATTCCCATCTTCTAATCGTCATCATAAATAGGCCTGTTTTGTGTGTCTGTCCTGTCATTTCTGTTCCTCTTCATCCTGTTCTTCTCTCCTCTCTTGTTCCTCTCCTTCCCTTTCCTCTTTCATTCCCATCTTCTAATCGTCATCATAAATAGGCCTGTTTTGTGTGTCTGTCCTGTCATTTCTGTTCCTCTTCCTCCTGTTCTTCTCTCCTCTCTTGTTCCTCTTCATCCTGTTCTTCTCTCCTCTCTTGTTCCTTTCCTTCCCTTTCCTCTTTCATTCCCATCTTCTAATCGTCATCATAAATAGGCCTGTTTTGTGTGTCTGTCCTGTCATTTCTGTTCCTCTTCATCCTGTTCTTCTCTCCTCTCTTGTTCCTTTCCTTCCCTTTCCTCTTTCATTCCCATCTTCTAATCGTCATCATAAATAGACCTGTTTTGTGTGTCTGTCCTGTCATTTCTGTTCCTCTTCATCCTGTTCTCCTCTCCTCTATTGTTCCTCTCCCTTTCCTCTTTCATTCCCATCTTCTAATCGTCATAATAAATAGGCCTGTTTTGTGTGTCTGTCCTGTCATTTCTGTTCCTCTTCCTCCTGTTCTTCTCTCCTCTCTTGTTCCTCTCCTTCCCTTTCCTCTTTCATTCCCATCTTCTAATCGTCATAATAAATAGGCCTGTTTTGTGTGTCTGTCCTGTCATTTCTGTTCCTCTTCATCCTGTTCTTCTCTCCTCTCTTGTTCCTTTCCTTCCCTTTCCTCTTTCATTCCCATCTTCTAATCGTCATCATTCTTTTTCTCCTCCACTGTGTCCTCTTCCTTTCCCACTTGTCTACCTGTCATTTTTTTTTGTTTTCTTGCTTCCTCTATTTTGTTGTCAGCATCCCTCATATATTCACTCTTTCCTTTCCATTTGTCCTTCTCTTCCTGCTCCCAGTCTATCCACCTTCTGTATCTCTTAAATGTCTTCAAGTTATATACACCTTCCAACCCCTTCTCTCATCTATCCTCCCTTTCCCTTCCTTGTCATTCTATACTCAGCCTCTATCCACCTTCTGTATCTCTTAAATGTCTTCAAGTTATATACACCTTCCAACCCCTTCTCTCATCTATCCTCCCTTTCCCTTCCTTGTCATTCTATACTCAGCCTCTATCCACCTTCTGTATCTCTTAAATGTCTTCAAGTTATCACCATCTTCCAACCCCTTCTCATATCTATCCTCCCTTTCCCTTCCTTGTCATTCTATACTCAGCCTCTATCCACCTTCTGTATCTCTTAAATGTCTTCAAGTTATCACCATCTTCCAACCCTTCTCTCATCTATCCTCCCTTTCCCTTCCTTGTCATTCTATACTCAGCCTCTATCCACCTTCTGTATCTCTTAAATGTCTTCAAGTTATCACCATCTTCCAACCCCCTCTCTCATCTATCCTCCCTTTCCCTTCCTTGTCATTCTATACTCAGCCTCTATCCACCTTCTGTATCTCTTAAATGTCTTCAAGTTATCACCATCTTCCAACCCCTCTCTCATCTATCCTCCCTTTCCCTTCCTTGTCATTCTATACTCAGCCTCTATCCACCTTTCGTATCTCTTAAATGTCTTCAAGTTATCACCATCTTCCAACCCCTCTCTCATCTATCCTCCCTTTCCCTTCCTTGTCATTCTATACTCAGCCTCTATCCACCTTCTGTATCTCTTAAATGTCTTCAAGTTATCACCATCTTCCAACCCTTCTCTCATCTATCCTCCCTTTCCCTTCCTTGTCATTCTATACTCAGCCTCTATCCACCTTCCGTATCTCTTAAATTTTTTCAAGTTATCACCATCTTCCAACCCCTCTCTCATCTATCCTCCCTTTCCCTTCCTTGTCATTCTATACTCAGCCTCTATCCACCTTCTGTATCTCTTAAATTTTTTCAAGTTATCACCATCTTCCAACCCCTTCTCATATCTATCCTCCCTTTACCTTCCTTGTCATTCTATACTCAGCCTCTATCCACCTTCTGTATCTCTTAAATTTTTTCAAGTTATCACCATCTTCCAACCCCTTCTCATATCTATCCTCCCTTTACCTTCCTTGTCATTCTATACTCAGCCTCTATCCACCTTCTGTATCTCTTAAATGTCTTCAAGTTATCACCATCTTCCAACCCCCTCTCTCATCTATCCTCCCTTTCCCTTCCTTGTCATTCTATACTCAGCCTCTATCCACCTTCTGTATCTCTTAAATTTTTTCAAGTTATCACCATCTTCCAACCCCTCTCTCATCTATCCTCCCTTTCCCTTCCTTGTCATTCTATACTCAGCCTCTATCCACCTTCTGTATCTCTTAAATGTCTTCAAGTTATCACCATCTTCCAACCCCTCTCTCATCTATCCTACATTTACCTTCCTTGTCATTCTATACTCAGCCTCTATCCACCTTATGTATCTCTTAAATGTTTTCAAGTTTTCACCATCTTGCAACCCCTCTCTCATCTATCCTCCCTTTCCCTTCCTTGTCATTCTATACTCAGCCTCTATCCACCTTCTGTATCTCTTAAATGTCTTCAAGTTATCACCATCTTCCAACCCCTTCTCTCATCTATCCTCCCTTTCCCTTCCTTGTCATTCTATACTCAGCCTCTATCCACCTTCTGTATCTCTTAAATGTCTTCAAGTTATCACCATCTTCCAACCCCTTCTCTCATCTATCCTCCCTTTCCCTTCCTTGTCATTCTATACTCAGCCTCTATCCACCTTTCGTATCTCTTAAATGTTTTCAAGTTATCACCATCTTCCAACCTCTTCTCTCATCTATCCTCCCTTTCCCTTCCTTGTCATTCTATACTCAGCCTCTATCCACCTTCCGTATCTCCTCCACTGAAAGTCGTCACCCTCATCACACCTTCCATGCCCTCTGAATTTTCCTCTTAACGGTTAGGCGGCAGAGTAAAGGCATAAGACTACTATCCTGAAGGCAGTTTAGTCAAGGTTCTTGAAGTGTTCTGACGTCACCCCACCTCCACCTTTTCCCCCCAGAGCACCAAGAGACGCGGGGAGTTCTTTCACCCATTCCAGGGGCGCGGCACGACCTCCTCCCCCGCCACCCACCACCACCACCCCCAACACCCACACCAGCACCAGCCAGCATTCCCCACACCACAGCAACCCCCTCCGTCAGCCTCCCCTACGACATACCCCACACTACACCACCCCACGTACACCTCCAGCTCCCCCGCCCCACCCCCCACCACGGGATGCCCCTCCGCTTCCCCCTCGCCCACCCTGGCCTGGCCCCACCTCCCCCATGAGTCCCCACAGGCCTCGGACAACGATAATTACGCGGTACCTCCCCCCCACCCCCGACCGCTGCTTCCTGCCACCTCGGAGGAGTCATCGCGAGTAAGGACATTGTTTGGGGTGTTGGCTTCGGTCCTGCTGCTGTTGATGATGCTTTGCTCTCTCTCTCTCTCTCTCTCTCTCTCTCTCTCTCTCTTCCTGTCTTTTTTTTTTTTTTTTTTTTCTGCAATGGGGAGTAGTCTGTTGTTGTTGTTGTTGTTGTTTGTTGGTGATGGTTCTTCTTATTTTTCTATTGTATCTTTATCTTATTTACTTATTTTTCTATTGCATCTATTGTTGTTTTCCTCTTTATTATTGTTATTTTTGTTGTATTGTATCTTTATCTTTGGCCTTTCATTATTTCCCTTTTTTTATTGCATCGTTTATTGTTATTTTATCTTTATTATCCTTATTTTCTATTCCATCTTTCTTATATCTGTTTTCCTATTGCATCTTTATCCTATCTTTTTATCCTTAGCTTTGTACTGCATCTGTTTTTTCTTAATACTGTATCTAAATTATCCTATCTACTATTCTTGTTATCTTTGCCATTATCCTATCTTTATCATCCTTATTTCTGTATGTGTTGTTATCCTATTTTGATCATTATTTTTGTATTGCTTCTTTTGATATTGCATCCTTATCCTTATCTATCATTATCCTTGTATTGCATCTTCGTTAGTTTCCTTAATTGTTAGTCTTTTCACTGATAAGCTTGCACAGTGTAGTAGTTATCTAGTCGAACCTTGCATGAATACCGTAACTGGGAAGCATATATTTAACCTGGTAGCAGCGGGGATCATGTTCCTTAATGGTCCCTCCAAGCGAGAAAAATGAGAAAAAATCACCCCTCACACAAACAGTTTCATAATATATATATCAACGCATTTGTGGTGATCAGATTATGTATCATCTATTTCGGGGGTTTATATCATGGTACAAATTTGGCCCGTCGCTGCTACACGGTAAAGCCACAAATTTGGCCCGTCACTGCTACACGGTAAAGCCACAAACTTGGCCCATCACTGCTACACGATAAAGCCACAAACTTGGCCCATCACTGCTACCGGGTTAAGTGGCAGTATCTTTGTATCTATAAGCACAGTACACCTTTTATGGCATGCTATAGATTTAGTTGGAGACAGATTTCCCCTCCCAAGGTGCATGACTTAACATTTTTCTTCATCAAATTGTAGCAGCCACTTTTCGTTCCATTCCTGTAGCTTGGTGATGTCTTCCTGTAGGAAATCCACAGTCAAGGGTTTGATAAATACTAATATGACCTTTAAAAAATCTGGCAAATGTGTAGATGTAGAGCAATGTCCAGCCTGCCCATCATGTAACCCTTAATCTTATCTCTGTTTAAGTGATAAGCACATCAGTTAAAAGGTTCAACAAGTAAAAACAAGCTCCTTTAATCAATGCCAATACCTCACACTTCCCATAACACCAATTCTGCTTACCGAAACTGACCCACCAGATGATAGGATTAGTTGCCAAAGTGTTTAAGCAAGCTCGGTATCACACCCATTAATAGTTCGAAAATAGGAAAGGAATCAGAGAGAGAGAGAGAGAGAGAGAGAGTGATTATATTAGAGAAAGTATTTGAGTAAGATGGGAGAAAGAGATGGAAAGGAAGGAAGGAAAGAAATCAGAGAGACAGAAAGAAAAAGGAAGGATTTTGTGGGAATGTAAAGGAAGAGGGAAGGAAGAGAGAGAAAGGAGAGGAATGAGAGAGAGAGAGATTATATTAGAGAAAGTATTTGAGTAAGATGGGAAGAAGAGATGGAGAGGAAGGAAGGAAAGAAATCAGAGAGACAGAGAAGGAAAAAGGAAGGAGTTTATGGGAGACTGAAGCAAGATTAAAGGAAAAGAGAAGGAAAAGAAAGGAATCAGAGAGAGACAGAGACAGAGGGAAGGAAAAAGGAAGGAGTTTATGGGAGAATGAAGCAAGATTAAAGGAAAAGAATCACAGTATTACCAGATCACCAACACCAAGACTAACCCATCCCCCCTTCCCCCCCATCAGGTGCCCAGCGTGGGTGACTACGACAACGCTCCCCTGCGGCCCAGCGAGGCGACGGCAGCGGTGCGCGTGAGGAGCGGCAGCAGCGATCATGCCGTCCCCAGCCCCCCGCCAGGCATCACCCAGGGACAGGTGTGTAGGGGGAAGGGTGGAGGGAGCAGGTGTGGTTGTGTGGAGGGTGGGTGGAAAAGTGAGGTGTATGTGTGTGGAGGGAGGGGTGGAGATGTGTGTGTGTGTGTGTGTGTGTGTGTGTGAGGAGGAAGGAGGTGTGGTTATGGGGAGGGGAGGTGGAAGAGGGAGGGAGGGAGTGAGGGGTGGTGTGTGTGTGTGTGTGTGGGGGGGGGGGGGGCAGTAGTGTCCATAGGGGGAAAGGAGGGGGTTAGGTTTTTGCTTTATCCATATTCAGGTTACAATCTTTTTTCCATTTTTTCTTTTTATTTATCTTTTTCTTTCCCTGATTGTGTACATTAGGTGTGTGTAGGGGGAGGGGGAAGGGGTCTTACTTGATCCACGATACATTATACATATAGCATTATTCATCACCATTTTCCTCGTCAACAGGTGAGTGAGTACCTGGCGTGGCGTAACGAGCGTCTCAACGGTAACATGCGGTCCAGTAGTCTCCCCGGCCACCTGCCTCGCCCCCCCGGCCAGGACGACACGCCAGCCTCCGCCCTCGACCGCCTCCACCCCACACGCAGCGAAGGTAAGCGCCTCCCCCTCCTCCACCTTGTCCTCGCTTGATTTGCCTTCAGTGGGGCAGTTCGGCAGTCCAAGAGATGATGGCGCCACTATAAACACTTGCCTGCGCCATGATGGGCTGGGGCCGAATACCATCCAGGCCCCACAAGCAAGCCTACCTTCGCAATAGACGGAGACAAAAAAAACAAAAAAAAAAAAACAACCATTATAAGCGTTCAAACCAAACGATATTTTCCACAATGATCCGTTATTTCTACTCAATCCCAGATACTAGAGAGATTTCCCGTGATGTTTCCTATAATTTCCTCCTTTTTATATCAACGCCAAACACTAGACGAGGGATTTTCGTGGTGTTTCGTGTATGGTTGGGGAGCTTACGAACTTGCTGTGGTGGACTGTAAAACTGGTCCAGTGTCTCTTCCTTGACCTTGTTTTTTTATTTTTATTTTCTTCTTTAATTCTCCTGCCCCTATTATTCCCATTTTCCCCCTTCCCCTTGCTTGATCTGGCCTCAGTGTTTGTTCCTTATTTCTCTTTATGACCTTGTAGCTGTATTTTTTTCTTTTTTGCTTATTATTCCTTTCTTAATATTCCTGCCATTCCCTATTCCCGATTCCCACCCCTTCCCCTTGCTTGATCTGGCCTCAGTGTTTGTTCCTTATTTCTCTTTATGACCTTGTAGCTGTATTTTTTTTCTTCTATTTTTCTTGTTATTCCTTTCTTAATATTCCTGCCATTCCCTATTCCCGATTCCCACCCCTTCCCCTTGCTTGATCTGGCCTCAGTGTCTCTTCCTTACTTCTCTTTATGACCTGGTAGCTGTATTTTTTTTCTTCTATTTTTCTTGTTATTCCTTTCTTAATATTCCTGATTCCCACCCCTTCCCCTTGCTTGATCTGGCCTCAGTGTCTCTTCCTTACTTCTCTTTATGACCTGGTAGCTGTATTTTTTTCTTCTATTTTTCTTGTTATTCCTTTCTTAATATTCCCGCCATTCCCTATTCCCGATTCCCACCCCTTCCCCTTGCTTGATCTGGCCTCAGTGTATGTTCCTTATTTCTCTTTTTGTCCTAGGAGTTTTATAGTTTTTTATTTTATTTTTTATTAATATTCCTTACCTTAACTATTTCCCCCTCCCTCCCGCCCTTCCCCTTGTCCTTGCTTGATCCGGCTTCAATGTTTGTTCTTTATTTCTCTTTTATTTGTCGTTGTGGTTTTGTAGTTTCTTTAGCTTATTCTCGTTCAGTTTTCCTATTCCTGCTCTTCCCTCTTTCTTCCCTTCCCCTCTGTTTATTTAGCTTCCCTTTCTCCTCTCCATTCTTATAATTTGTCTCCCTTCATGTCCTTATTTAAAGTTTCACAGTGCAGTTCTGTTTTTAACTCACTTCTTTTCCCTCTCTTCTCCAGATGAGCTCTCAGGGGGCAGCGGCTCCCCCAGCAGCCGCCGCCAGCACCGTGGGGGGAGCGTCACCCCCTCCTCCGCATCCTCCCGGAACCAGTCACCGCGCACAGTGGCGGCGGAGGCCCGGTTGAGGCAGGCGGCTGCACCACGCAAGACCAGCCAGCGCAACTCGGCCAACCTCGGTGCCTCATCAAACCTTCAGGAAGAACTGTTTCGCCTCATCAACCCGGACTACATATCAGATAGTGACGCCTCACGGGAGGGAGCCGAGCGGCCGCGAGCATACAGTCTTGGGGTGCCCACCGTCAGCCGCAGCACCACCACCACAGACAAACCCTCAACCAAGGCGGGAGGAGCAGGAGGGCCAGGTGGTGAGCGTAACAACCCTCCCATGCATTTACTGAGCTCCAGCAAGCCCCCGCCCCCCCAGGCCACAAGCATGGGGTACAGGAGCCACACTCAGCAGCCACACCCGGCCCTCGTTCCACCCATGGCCCGAGACAGCCCTCCCGACGGGCAGCAACAGAGCACCCAACAGACGGAGGTGGCCGAGGTGGTGGTCTTGACTGCCCGGCCGGCCACCGTCATCTCAAATTCATCCGCCTCCAGCCCAGCGCCGGCCACGGAGCAGAAGGGTGGGCTGGCGGCAGACCACCGGCTCAGGGGACAGAAGGACAGGTGAGGGACTGAGCTGCCTTAACTGTACTATTGAAATTATAAGATTCAAGGTTAATTCAAAGGCTCATCTTAGTTTAAATGCAATGGAGAGATTAGAGAAGTCAACATGAGTGTATCTCAAACCTAGGAAACTACAACACATTGGGTTTCTTCCTCACAGATCTGTTTAGTAAGTAGCTCTTCTGAAATTGTAAAGAAATACCCCCAACCTCACAACACTTCACTGTATTTGATCTTCCTTTCGGCCACCTCTTTTGTTTTACTTTAGGAGCAGCGAGTAGCGGGCTTTTTTTTATTTTTTTTATTATTGTTTTCTTTTTTTGCGTGCCCTTGAGCTGCCTCCTTTGTTGTAAAAAAAAAAAGAAAAAGAAAAGAAAAGTTGAATGGAAGCAGATAAAGACAACACAAACACAGAAACAAAGAAAAATTGAATGAAATTGACCTCTCTTTCGGCCACCTCTTTTGATTAATTTTTGTAGGAACAGCGAGTAGCAGGCTTTTTTATTATTGTTTCATTTTTCTGTGCCCTTGAGCTGTCTCCTTTGTTGTAAAAAAAAAAAAAAGGATAACACAAGCACAAAAACAATCAAAGAAAAGTTGAATGACGCGAGCTTAGCTTAATCCTATGCACTACAGTTAGGTAAATACAAACTCCCCCTCCCCTCACAGCAAAGGCCACGGGCGCAGTGACCCCCCAGAGGACAAGAAGACTCAGGACAGCAGCGGGTGGGAGCGCGGCAATGGCCCAGGGCTCGACGTTGACCAGGAGTGGACCAGCCTGGTGAACACGGCGACCCAGGCCATCGAGAAGAGCGTAGAAGTGGGGGGAGGGCCGGCCCGTCCCCCGCCCCCAGCCCCCTCCCAGTGGCCGCCCCACCACCTCCCCCAACACAGGTGAGTGTCGGTCTCGCCTGGCCTCTCAAGGGTGTAGTGAAGAAGGTTGAGGGTCTGGACTTAGAGAAAATGACAGCGGTAAAATATTGTCCACTTGTATTCATGCATGATATAGACCGACTCAAGATGAAGTAGTTTGTGGTATAATAAATTTAACACAATAACTTTGGTGGATTTTATGGTAGTTTCTTTAGTAGAGTCAAAAGTAGTAGTTGTAGTAATAGTAGTGATCACAAGGGTAGTACAGTCATCCCTCAAATAGTACGTTTTCCAATAGTTCAGTTTCGGTTTTATACGGATTGTCATAGAAGACCTTTTAAGGATTTTTAAATTTCCTGGTCATCGGGAAATTAAAAAATCCTAGAAAAATCTTAGAAAATCCACATAAAACCAAAACCGAACTATTGGAAACCATACTACTTGAGGGACGGCTGCAGTAGTAATCACAAGACTTAGCACTGTATTACCAGCCCTCCCCCTCACCCTCTGTCTTGGCTGGCCAGGGCGGGCGACGGCAGTGGTGGGTCAGAAACGCCCATCCTGCACGACCGCGTGGTACAGCTGGAGCGGCGTCTGGCGGCCGAGCAGCAGCGGTCAGAGCAGCTGGAGGATGAGGTGAGTCAGCTGCGCAGCGAAAACCGCAAGCTGCAGGAGGACAGCCGCGCCGCTGCCCAGCAGCTGCACCAGTTCACCGAGTGGTTCTTCAACACCATCGACAAGACGTGAAGAAGAGAGTGCCGGCTGGTGCTACTGTCTCACTCCTCCAGCACATCTCAACCCCCCCAGAGAAAGGTGGATACTGTCACCTCCTTCAGCAGCTACTCCACCTGTCTCTCCCCCAGCACCCCCAAAGATAGGGAGGGTGTTGTTACCCTCCCCTGCAGCTGACCCACCTGTCTCTCTCACCCCCAAAGATATAGACTTACAGAGGGTACTTCACCCCCCCACACCCACGCTGCACCAGTTCACCGAGTGGTTGGTCATCAGTGACGAGACAAGAAGCAACACACACCCAGCTTCCTGTCTCTGGTGGTTCATTGTGCAGACAGCAGCCAGATTGTATTCTCAGCAGCTAGAAGTTGGTCTCCGGGGCAGCTTCAGACTTCAGCCATAACACAACAACTTCTGTGGCCTTGAGCATATCTATAAAGTTTAATTAATGATTCAGAGGAGCGAACATATCAACTGCTTTGCAGAACTGCCTGTAGTGCTCTTGTTTTATGACTTGTTCAACACAGTGTAGTAGTCATGTGTACTTCCATGTATCTTTGAAACATATTACTCATGATAATACAGGCTTGCTGATCCCAAGGCTGTAGCTCTGGCAGCAAACAAATTTGCTCTCAATGTTTTCTGGAGACTGCAGCCAAAACACATCGTGCAGGAACAACGAGCTGAACTGGAAAGCATTGTATTCAAGATGTACTAATAGCTTTTGTTGGTACCCAATTGGCGCAGAACAGGGATTTAATTAAGCCGGGACACCTGTCCCACTCAGCCTCTTCTCATGTCTCACCCGGGCTGCCTCCATCCCTCGTCAGCCGCTGAGAGAACTCGGCAAGCCTACTTAACTCTAACCTGAGCTGAAAGTGCCTTTTTTCATTGTTACCAAGCTGGCGTTGCCCCACACTCCTGCCGGTGGGCTCCACTGCACCTCACCCACCCCCACCAGCTGCCCCACACAGCCACGAGGAGAGCCCGGGCAGCGCCGCATTGTTTGTCTTACTCCCCAAATGGAACTCCTCCGAGTGCCTCGTCTCTACATGTTGACTAAAGCCAAAGAGTGTTTTGTTTCTCCCTCTGGGATCGAGAAAATTTATTGACCGTGATGTACAATAAACAAAGCGTTTAAGCCAAGTAACTGAAGCTAGGATGTAAGGTGCCAGCCCTGCCCTGGTCTGTATTTAGTAATGTTGCAGCAAATGTGTGCGCTGAGAGGATTATCTTGTCTAAAAAGATCTTTTGTTGTGAATTTAAGGACTAAATTTAGAATCCACTATAATTATTTTGAGTTTGGATCTGTGTGTGTGTGTGTGTGTGTGTGTGTGTGGACGCTGCAACACTTAGCACTTTTAGGACTATTAGAGTATATTGATTACTTTTGTATCAGTTTTTATTTTTGTCTGTAATAGAATAATAGAAAGTTAACCTGAACCCACATGTCTTTCTCCCTCTGAACGGGGCCAGAAAACCACCAAGCATACCGAGTACAACTTTATTATTAACAATATACCATTACATATTAATACCGTTTATACAATGCACACACCTTTAACAATGACAACCAGAGCCATCCACAGAACAGGACGATGGAAAGCACATACTGCGGAGCCCCATCAACCCTCGCGACACACAACCCTTCCTTGAGCCTTTGCGTTGTTCCCTTGGCAAACAGCGGCCAGAGGAACAGTACCAGTGATTTGATTGGGGTCTGTTGATCTGTCGCGTCCCCCGGCCACGATTTGCCAAAGATACAACGCAACGCTTACGAAAAGTAGTCTCTGCCGAAGGTTCACGTGCATCACATCCACACGGAATGTTGATTTCTTAGTTGCATTAGTGATTAAATTTTCCCCCACGATATACTCCTGCAATATCTCCAGACTAATAAAAATAATCAATAAAACGTACACACGATGACAGCAACCTCCCTCTATATGTACCTACAGGATCACCTACACTGCCGACGGCTAGGCGGTCCGAGCCGCCCGCCAGGTGGTGAGACAGGCGGCTGTTGTGCTCAGAAGGTTTTGTTAAGGCCTGGCAGGACCCGCAGTAATAAATAAAGGCAAATGCCGCCCTGCCAGGACCGCCGGGCAGGGACGGCAGCTGCTGGGTCTCTGCCACGCCGTTTCCCCCACCTCTGCCGTGCCACTCTCTCGCCCTAACCTTCCCTAAGCATCCCTAAGGGTCTAGACGTTACCTGACACTACAAAGTATTCAAACGACTGTATGATAAGTACTTAAGTTACTTCAAGGCCGGCTGGCTTACTCTGTACCTCAAAAGAATAAGCTAATTTATCTGTAGCTGTATATAGATGTAGTAAAAGTTTCTCTCAATGTTGACTATGTGCATGCAGAGGCAGTGTGTGTACCTAACCGTGTGTACGTCAAAGGACAGACACGCACACAACGTACGACACCCTCTCTACACACTGCCAGCTGATCTAAGGCTTCCCACTGGGCAGCGTGGGGCTAGATGTACAACCATAAAGTGTCAGTTTCACGGGTCTGTTTGCCGGCTGCTCTTGGCTGCTTGTGATGGCTGTCTGGCTGCTGAGGGGCAATGAGTACTTTGTGCAATCCATCTTAGTGGTGTTGGTGCTGCCGCTTCATCCACGTGCTCCACTAAGGTGAAGCAGGATGACCCATGAGGGAATATTAGCCAAAAATACATCTTAGGACATGTTACCCAGGATGCATCGTGAGGGGGTGCTGCCCGCCTCGCGACGCACAGGAAGACAACATAAACAGCCTAGAAACAAGACACAAATGGGGTCCTTGTTGGACGTCCACACTGAAGTCACGGCAAACTAGAGCAGCAGCAGCAGCAGCAGCGTTGTTGTTGGTGGTGGCAGCGGCAATATTACGAGGAGGCTTAAGTGGGGAAGGGGAGGAGGGGGGGAGGAGGGCGGCATCACAATTTACATTTATACATATACAGGCAAACCACCTCCTGGCTCGGCAAAGAAAGGCCCCTGGGAATTATGCACTGGTCTCTCTCCGCACACCACAGATGGGTTACGATATACATATTATTTATAACAGTTAAAATATTCACATCAATAACCAACGTCACATGAGGATGGATGAAGGGATGAGAGGAAGGAAGGAAATGGAAGAGAAAGGCTTCAATTTTAACTATAGGCCAAAACTAACATGCCACCAGATCCAATGGTTGTTCTTTGCTTGCTTGCTGGCTGGCTGGTTTGTTGTGTAAGTGTTCGTGTGTGTGTGTGTGTGAGTGTATCGCGCTTGTGTGGGAGCCTCAGGGGAGAGCAAGTGGGGGCCCCCGGAGAGAGGAGACGCCCCGCCCAGCCCCGCCGCTTACGAGGAGGTCTTGGTGTAGAGGTAGATGGCCACGATGAGCCCGTACAGACCCAACACCTGCGGGAGGGAGAGCCTGAGTTAGCACCTAAGAAAAACGTAAAGCCAAAAATATATAAATGATAGCCTACTGCACATCCCATAAGACAGGGGGCCAATTTTACAGTCCAATGCAGCAAGTTTGTGAGCTCCCCAACCAAACACAACATAGGACAAAAATTCCTTGTATAGTGTTTGGCGTAGATATAAAAAGTAGGAAATTTTAGGAGTCCACACAGGAAATATCTTTAATATCTGGTACCGAGTAGAAATAACGGATCATTGTGGAGCATATAATTTGGTTTGGGCGCTTAAAATGAATGTGCTGGACTGTCGAACTGGCCTAGGGTGAGGCATAAAATAACCAGCAAACCAAAGAGGGTGCCATGAGCCCTGAATTGAAGAAGAAAAATGCCAAAAATAATGATACCTTAATATATGACACTAAGAGACAGGGTGAGACATATGATAACCAGGAAACCAAAGAGGGTGACATGAGCCCTGAATTGAAGAAGAAAAATACCAAAAATAATGATACCCTAATATATGACACTTAAGAGACAGGGTGAGATATATGATAACCAGGAAACCAAAGAGGGTGACATGAGCCCTGAATTGAAGAAGAAAAATGCCAAATATAATGATACCCTAATATATGACACTAAGAGACAGGGTGAGACATATGATAACCAGGAAACCAAAGAGGGTGACATGAGCCCTGAATTGAAAAAGTAAAAATGCCAAAAATAATGATACCCTAATATATGACACTAAGAGACAGGGTGAGACATACAGTAACTAGGAAAACAGTGAGGGTGATGTGAGCCCTGGGCATAAAGGACAAGAAAAATACAAAAAAATATAAATAAATAAAATAATACCCTAATATATGACCCCAAGAGACAGGGTGAACCATAAAACAGAAAAACAAAGAGGATGACATGAACAGGAAGAAGGTCAAAGGGGTCACATGACATCTAAAACAGTAAACTATAAAAAAAAAAAAAAACACCCAGAATATGTAAAGAAACTAGGTCACCAGAGGACAAGAAAAAGTGTCAAGCGAGTCTCACCTCAGCGAAGATAAGGATCAGGATCATGCCCACGAAGAGACGAGGCTGCTGGGCGGTTCCTCGCACACCCGCGTCACCCACGATACCAATGGCGAACCCGGCAGCGAGACCAGACAGACCCACAGACAGGCCGGCACCCAGGTGGACGAAACCCCTGTGGGACGAAGGGCAGGATGAGGAGAAGGGTTCATTGTGGGGTAGTGGTGATGGCTTGCAAGTTGTGTGATGACTCGGTATTGCATAGTGGATGACCAGGAGGGTTCGTTATGGGGTAGCAGTGATGGCTTGCAGGTTGTGTGATGACTCGGTATTGCATAGTGGATGAGCGGGAGGGTTCGTTATGGGGTAGCAGTGATGGGTTCCAGGTTGTGTGATGGCTCGGTATTGCATAGTGGATAAGCAGGAGGGTTCGTTATGGGGTAGCAGTGATGGCTTGCAAGTTGTGTGATGGCTCGGTATTGCTTACTGAACACTAACTTAGGGCTACAAACAGAAATCTCAAGCCCATATTTTTAAACATAGCACCTCAGTTTGCCTGTTTGAAAAGCCTCTTTCGACGCTATAGTTTTCCATGTGAAACTGGCCGATGGGGTAGTGGCAGCTGCAGAGGAAGCGAGAGGTGTTGAGAGTGTGTGGTAAGGTGCGGGGCTAGGCTAACCCCTCACCTGCCTCTACCCCATCAGCCAGTTTTATGTGGAAATTCTATAGCAGCGATCGCCACCACTGGTAACAATCAAAACAAACAGACTGTGAAAGCGGCCCTCACTGTTTACCATGCACAGACAACCATTGCAATATCATCAGTCACTGGGTTCTGTTTGATATGGACCTTAGTTACCAAATCTCACGTTACATTAGGAGGTCAGTGTTTGTTAATTCTTTACTGTGGTGTCATCATCTAGGTATAAGCCTCCATCCACTCACTGGTATAGGGTGTATCCCGCATCAGCAGCATCCAGCTTTCCGGCCAACAGCACCGCCACCACCAGGCCGTAAATAGCGATGATACCCGCCATGACGACGGGGATGATGCACTTCATGATCAGCTCGGGCCGCATCACCGACATGGCTGCGATACCCACGCCGGACTTGGCCGTGCCGTAGGCTGCACCCAGCGCTGACGAGGAAAAACAGGTCAGATATGCATCGGGGAGGGGAGAAGAAGGGGTCATTAGGAGTTAGATGAGGGATATTCTGGCAAGGCAAGGTGGTTATGGGAGAAAAGGGAAGGTGTAACAACTGTGGGGAGAACAGATGCAGTCTTTTTCGATCCTTTTCTCTGCTGACTGCTTTCCCTGGTAATAGAAATATAAACATAATGGACCAAGCAGCCGTGAAATGACCTTGAAATTTCTCACCCCCAATGGATAGATAAATTTTTCCATTGTTGAGTTACAGTAAGGAAAAGAAGGGCGAGTTTCAGCGCATGGGACCAAGTCGTTATCTAAAATTTATCTGATTTACTAAGAAAGTCCTGATATTCTTTCATTTTCACAGCCCTATGCAGGCTTTCAAATGGAGGGTTTCGGTTGAATTAGGGTCACGGGGGAACCATAACAGATGAGGCTTATGTTACCAGGCTACCAGTAAAGGCCAAATCCATGCCAATCACAGCGGAAGGATTAAAGATTTATTTCTCACCCCCAATGGATAGATAAATTTTTCCATTGTTGAGTTACAGTAAAGAAAAGAAGGGCGAGTTACAGTGCATGGGATCAAGTCGTTATCTAAAATTTATCTGATTTACTAAGAAAGTCCTGATATTCTTTCATTTTCACAGCCCTATGCAGGCTTTCAAATGGAGGGTTTCGGTTGAATTAGGGTCACAGGGGAACCATAACACGAGGCTTATGTTACCAGGCTACCAGTAAAAGCCAAATCCATGCCAATCACAGTGGAAGGATTAAAGATTTATTTCTCACCCCCAATGGATAGATAATTTTTTTCCATTGTTGAGTTACAGTAAGGAAAAGACGGGAGTGAGTTTCAGCGCGTGGGACCAAGTCGTTATCTAAAATTTATCTGATTTACTAAGAAAGTCCTGATATTCTTTCATTTTCACAGCCCTATGCAGGCTTTCAAATGGAGGCTTTTGGTTGATTAAGGGCCACTGGGGAACCATAACAGATGAGGCTTATGTTACCAGGCTACCAGTAAAGGCCAAATCCATGCCAATCACAGCGGAAGGATTAAAGATTTATTTCTCACCCCCAATGGATAGATAATTTTTTTTTCCATTGTTGAGTCACAGTAAAGAAAAGATGTGAGTGAGTTACAGCGCATGGGACCAAGTCATTATCTAAAATTTATCTGATTTACTAAGAAAGTCCTGATATTCTTTCATTTTCACAGCCCTATGCAGGCTTTCAAATGGAGGCTTTCGGTTGAATTAGGGTCACGGGGGAACCATAACAGACTAGGCTTAGGCTCCTCCTGATCCAACAGTGAAATGAGGTCAGTATCAGGCCATGGAACTTTCTAATTTCTTATACTTTGCTGGAAGGGACAAAAAACAGAGAAAATAAACCATAGCAAGGCCTGGGAGTGTGGCAATGGCTCTCTGTAGTCTAGGCTACGGCGAGAGGCTGCAGCACAAACGGAGCGAGAACACAGAACAAAAGAAGATAGACAAAGAAAGTGAAAGAACAAACAAGGAGAACAAGAAATAAAAACTACTTTACCCTAAAATAATACGAACAAAGCAAAGAATAATAAGTGCCGTAACTTCAATATAAATCGTAACAACAGCTCTCGGAAAGGGAAGAAGGGAGGGAGGGGGGGAAAACCAAGTGAAAGGGACATGGAACAAACGAGAAATGAGAACCAAAAAATAAAATAATCAAAATCAAACCACAAATAAAATAAAAAAAGCAATACATAAACGCCACAAATCTTCAACATCAATCCGTAACACGACTTTCAGAGGAGGAAGGAGAGAGAGGGAGGGGGAGAGAGAGCAAAGGGAAAGGGATATGGATAAGGTGAAAGTATAGGCCGGTGATGGGGAAAGGAGGGTAAGGGGGGGGTGGGGGGGCCTTCAAAGCTGCTGTGTGGTGGAAGGGAGGACTGCATCATTTGGTCCTGTCTGTCTGGGGTTGTAATTAAGGTGGTAATGGTGGTGGTGGTTGTGGTAGTAGATGAGTTGTAGTAGTTAGGGTTGTTGGTTGAGGAATAGTACCACGGTTTGTGAGGATAGTGATTCTAGTGGGAGTACTATTTTTGGTAATGGTAATAGTAGTAGTAGTAATAGTAGTAACAGTAGTAGTAGTAGTAGTAGTAGTAGTAGTAGTAGTAGTAGTAGTAATCTTCCCTCTAGCTAACCAATCATGTGTCTTCTACTTAACCAATCCTATGTGTTCTTGTGTCTTTCTTACTTAACAGACTCAGGGAAAGGAAAAGGACACACATATATAGACAATAGACAAACAAATAGATACACACACACACACACACACAGATAGACGATAGACATGCAAAGAAGAGACATGACTTAACTAAAGAATGAAGATTAAGAAAAACCAAAGCAAGGGAGGAATACAGATCGTTTGACGGCTGTTTGAGGGAGAGGAGAGGGAAGGAGAAGGAAGGAAGGGAAGGAGGAGGAGGAAGGATAAGTAAGGGGAGGGAAGAGAGTTAAAAGGAAGGAATAGAGGGAAGGACAGGAAAGGAAGGGAAGGAGGAGGAGGATGGAAGGATAAGTAAGGAGAGGGAAGAGAGAGTTAAAAGGGAGGAATAGAGGGAAGGAGGAGGGAAGGATTAGTAAGGAGAGGGAAGAGAGAGTTAAAAGGAAGGAATAGAGGGAAGGACAGGAAAGGAAGGGAAGGAGGAGGAGGACGGAAGGATAAGTAAGGGGAGGAAAGAGACTTAAAAGGGAGAGGAGAGGGAAGGATAAGGAAAGGAGGAAGGAAGGGAAGGAGGAGGAGGGAAAAGAAAGTAAAAAGGGAGGAGAGGAAAGGGTAAGGAAGGAGTAGAGGGAAGGATAGGAAAGAGGGAGAAAAGAGGAAAGGAAGGAGACTATCATGAGCTTAAATCTAACTGGGAGGGTACTTGATGGTGGTGATGAGAAGTCCAGCTCGTGATCAGGCCGTGGTGAATTAGACAAGATAGAAATTAGGGCACCAAGATCACAGTACCAGCGTATGGAAAATTAATATACTGTAGCAAATAAAAGATGTTAGCTAATATTACACACACACACACACATAAACACAGGGAAGGCAAATGACAAAGAAGGTCCCAATTAACACATGGAAAAAATATATCATAGTGAATTAAGACTTGTGTGAGCTGATGTGTTGCAAAAAAAGATTTTAGCTAATAATACACACACACACATAAACACAGGGAAGGCAAATGGCAAAGAAGGTCCCAATTAACACATGGAAAAAGTGTATTATTGAGTTAAGACATGAGGTGATAGACTATGGTGTATCTGTGGAGTGTAGGGGAGGAGGGAGAGGGGAAGAAGGATTACGAAAAGTCACACAAATGGTCAACTCGAGGGAGATGTCATATGATTGGTCAACTAGGAAGAAGCCACATGAATGGTCAACTAGCAAGAGAAATGATTGGTCAACAAGAAGTCACATGATTGGTCAACTAGCAAGAGAAATGATTGGTCAACAAGAAGTCACATGATTGGTCAACTAGCAAGAGAAATGATTGGTCAACAAGAAGTCACATGATTGGTCAACTAGCAAGAGAAATGATTGGTCAACAAGAAGTCACATGATTGGTCAACTAGCAAGAGAAATGATTGGTCAACAAGAAGTCACATGATTGGTCAACTAGAAAGAGAAATGATTGGTCAACAAGAAGTCACATGATTGGTCAACTAGCAAGAGAAATGATTGGTCAACAAGAAGTCACATGATTGGTCAACTAGCAAGAGAAATGATTGGCTAACAAGAAGTCACATGATTGGTCAACTAGAAAGAGAAATGATTGGTCAACAAGAAGTCACATGATTGGTCAACTAGCAAGAGAAATGATTGGCTAACAAGAAGTCACATGATTGGTCAACTAGCAAGAGAAATGATTGGTCAACAAGAAGTCACATGATTGGTCAACTAGAAAGAGAAATGATTGGTCAACAAGAAGTCACATGATTGGTCAACTAGAAAGAGAAATGATTGGTCAACAAGATGAAGTCACATGATTGGTCAACTAGCAAGAGAAATGATTGGTTAACAAGAAGTCACATGATTGGTCAACTAAAAAGAGAAATGATTGGTCAACAAGAAGTCACATGATTGGTCAACAAGAAGTCACATGATTGGTCAACTAGCAAGAGAAATGATTGGTCAACAAGAAGTCACATGATTGGTCAACTAGCAAGAGAAATGATTGGTCAACAAGAAGTCACATGATTGGTCAACTAGGAAGAACAATGATTGGTTAACTAGAAGAAGCCACATGATTGGTCAACTGGGAAGGCAAATGATTGGTTAACTAGAAAGCCACATGATTGGTTAAGCAGAATGCCACATGATTGGTTAACTAGAAGAAATAAGACACGACTGGTTAACTAGAAGGACAAAGTCACATGATTGGTTAACTAGAAAGACACATGACTGGATAACTAGAAGGAAGAAAACACATGACTGGTTAACTAGGAAGACACATGACTGGTTAACTAGGACAGTCACATGATTGGTTAACTAGGTCACCCACATGATTGCCTAACCATCTTTGGAGGGCAAGTTTAGGTCTACAAAACACCTCCATTTGATACTTATGGAAATACATGACATTAATTGAGATGTAAAATGAAACTGGTTGGGAAAGATAAGAAAAGATGAAAGTGAAAAGAAAATGAAGTTGAAAAATACTTATAAAAGGAGAAGTGAAAAATGATACTTGTTGAGGAAGGTGAGGAAAGAACTTGTCAGGGAAAATGAAAAAAAAGAAAATGAAGAGCTGGAAAGAAGAAACACTGGGAAAAGATGAAAGTGAAAAGAAAATGAAGTTGAAAAATACTTATAAAAGGAGAAGGAAGTGAAAAATGATACTTGTTGAGGAAGGTGAGGAAAGAACTTGTCAGGGAAAATGAAAAAAAGAAAATGAAGAGCTGGAAAGAAAAAACTCACTGGGAAAAGATGAAAGTGAAAAAGAAACAATTTGGGAAAAGTAAAACAAGAAAACAAACAAACAAAAAAAAAACTCTGGAGATGGAAAAAAAAAAAAGGAAAAAGAAAAACAAGAAAACATGAAAAAATAAACTCGGGGGAAAGAGATTGAAAGAAAAAAGAATGAAAAACAAGTAAAAAATAAGCAAGATAAGAAAGGAGATGAGAAAACAAACAAGAAAATACCCTGACAATAATCTAGGCGTCATCACCGAGCTATATTGTCATGGGGGTCTGTGGAGGTGGGAGGGGGAGGGGGTGAAAGATAAGGTAATCTGTGTGCTTTAACTATGATAAATACCTACACCTTACACTACATCTTTACACCCTAATACACCCCCACAACTTCTCTGGGAGGTGTAATGAATCAGACTGAGGCTCAAGACAAACAAACAAACTGGCTACACTTACATTAACAGTACCAGGGAAACACAATACTACCAGAACTTGAAGCACCTTAAATAAACTCTAACACAGTATTACACTTAAATACTAACACATAATAACACTAACAGTAGCAAAGAGACTGATTACTACCAGAGTTTAACCGTGTACCAGCGACGGGCCAAATTTGTGGCTTTACCGTGTACCAGCGATGGGCCAAATTTGTGGCTTTACCGTGTACCAGCAATGGGCCAAATTTGTGGCTTTACCGTGTACCAGCGATGGGCCAAATTTGTGGCTTTACCGTGTACCAGCGATGGGCCAAATTTCTGCCATGCATAAACTGATCACACATGCGTTGATATATATTATGAAATGGTTTGCGTGAGTGATGATTCTTTCTCATTATTTTGCTTAGAGGGGCCTTTAACCTAACCTAACGTAACCTAACTTAACCTAACCTAACAAACATGACCCCCGCAGCTACTGGGTTAAATAACAATGATGATAACACCTAAAATAATCCTGTGTAGGTCATTAAGCCTCTTGCAGTCTCCCTATGTTCTTATGTTCAAACACAATATTACACTTATCATATATATATACCTGCATACCCTCCATAACCTTCCAGACAGCAAAATGGGTTAAGAAAAGTGCCCTGGACATTATAAAAACAGGATGGTAGAGGAAAGAGATGAGAGGAAGAGACAAAGTTGAAAGTTACACCTGGGCTAAGGAATTACACCTGCATACCCTCCATACCCTTCCACAGACAGCAAAATGGGTTAAGAAAAGTGCCCTGGACATTACAAAAACAGGATGGTAGAGGAAAGAGATGAAAGGAAGAGACTTAAAGTTGAAAGTTACACCTGGGCTAAGGAATTACACCTGTATACCCTCCATACCCTTCCACAGACAGCAAAATAGGTTAAAGAAGTGCCCTGGACAGTACAAAAACAGGATGGTAGAGGAAAGAGATGAGAGGAAGAGACAAAGTTGAAAGTTACACCTGGGCTAAGGAATTACACCTGCATACCCTCCATACCCTTCCAGAGACAGCAAAATGGGTTAAGAAAAGTGCCCTGGACATTTTAAAACAGGATGGTAGAGGAGAGATGAAAGGAAGAGACAAAGTTGAAAGTTACACCTGGGCTAAGGAATTACACCTGTATACCCTCCATACCCTTCCAGAGACAGCAAAATGGGTTAAGAAAAGTGCCCTGAACATTTTAAAACAGGATGGTAGAGGAAAGCGATGAGAGGAAGAGACAAAGTTGAAAGTTACACCTGGGCTAAGGAATTACACCTGCATACCCTCCATACCCTTCCAGAGACAGCAAAATGGGTTAAGAAAAGTGCCCTGGACATTATAAAAACAGGATGGTAGAGGAAAGAGATGAGAGGGAGATTTAAAGTTGAAAGTTACACCTGGGCTAAGGAATTACACCTGCATACCCTCCATACCCTTCCAGAGACAGCAAAATGGGTTAAGAAAAGTGCCCTGGACATTACAAAAACAGGATGGTAGAGGAAAGAGATGAGAGGAAGAGACAAAGTTGAAAGTTACACCTGGCTAAGGAATTACACCTGCATACCCTCCATACCCTTCCACAGACAGCAAAATGGGTTAAGAAAAGTGCCCTGGACAGTACAAAAACAGGCTCATAGAAGGTATAGAGATGAAATTAGTGATAAAATTATTAAAAAATGCCACCTGGGCTTAAGAATTACACCTGGAAACACAACATAACCTCCCCAGAACAGTGAAATAGGAGAGATACGGCACTGGACATAACAAAAAGGGTAATAGAGATGAAACTAGAGACTAGATGATAGAAATGACACCTGGGCTTCATAATTACACCTGGAAACACAAAATAACCTCCAAGGAACAGTGAAATAGGAGAGATACGGCACTGGACATCATATAAAGGGTAATGGAGATGAAACTAGAGATTAAATGATAAAAAAATACATCTGGGCTTAAGAATTACACCTGGAAACACAAAATAACCTCCCCAGAACAGTGAAATAGGAGAGATACGGCACTGGACATCATATAAAGGGTAATGGAGATGAAACTAGAGATTAAATGATAAAAAATACATCTGGGCTTCATAATTACACCTGGAAACACAAAATAACCTCCAAGGAACAGTACAATAGGTTATAAAAGGCCTCGGTCATAACTTTGAGGGGAAATTCGAGGAAGACATCAACTTAACCCCCAAGACTGAATCCTAGGGGGAGAAAAACGAGGAAAAGGTCATAATCCGTCCCCTGGCAGGCCCCGCAGGACACATAGGTCAGGTGCAGGCCAGGACGACCCCAGACAGCAAGAGAATCGATACAGGACAAGACAGGTCACAGAGTTCGGGGGTCACAGAGGCTGGATATCTCTCTCTACTTACAGCTGAATATGATGGCGGAGGCGGCGCCCATCACGCCGAAGAAGGGGGAGTACATGGGGTTATCGGAGCTCATGGCGGCGACGTTTCCTGGAGGATTTTGACTGGAAAGACTGAAGAGGGGAGAGAGAGGCGAGCCGTCCTTCCTCGGTGACGTCAGCGGCGCGAGTGACGAGCCCTACAAACCCGTGATCTTCTCCTGCATGCTGATTGGCTCGCCTCGTCACAACACCGGGGCTTCGACCAATCACAGAGCGTCTTACATCTCGCTTAGGCCGGTGGAGACACGGGTCTGTTCGCTCGCCGCTGATTGGCTCTCCCGCTACTCTATAACGGCCAATGAGAGCGCGTGTTGCATCCCGTGTAGGCGATGTGACACTTAGAATCTGTCCCGGCTTGTGATTGGTCCGCCCCAGCCAATCACGAGGCTCGGTACAAACCCCGATATGGAATCACATGATCGATTTTGTGAAGGGGTATTTTGTGGCTCGCCTTGAAGATTTAAGTTTGTTTCTCCTTTACCTTTGAGGATTAATCATGTATTAGGAGTGCACTGAGGAATTATGGCGCCGCTCAGCCCTTGGTACAAAAAAATAATGGCGTCTTCCCCTCTAAATGTTATTCTCAAGTACCTATTATCGTATTTTGTGGCTTAAAGTTTGTTTCTCCTTTACCTTTGCGGAATAATCATGTGATAGAAGTCCACAGATGCTTTTCGGCGCCACTAATCCATTAATACGCAAAATAATGTTATCCTCCTTATCCAAATGTCATTCTGAAGTATCAACATTGGCATTTCTTTTCCCCCAAACTTTCCCTACTTTCTTTTAACGATTTGAGTTTGAAAATACACATAAACCCCCATGTTATTATTAAAATGTAAATACAAGCACGAAAAGACGTTTTCCAAAAGTAACAAATTCATCCGGAAGGTTGTAAAAGTTGTTTATGTATCCTGTATTTGTCATTTACATTTTTCCTTAAACAAAAGAGTTATAGGAAATCCTTATACCGTGTGAAATTGGAAAACTTTATCTTTACCATCTCTTTTTTTTCATTTTTTTTCATGGCCTCCAAAATGTAAACAAACAAGATGGCGAGACAGCTGACGCCGGGCGGTGCGAGGTGACAGGCGGCCCCGGACAGCCCCAGCAGCCCCGCCCAGACCCCTCCTGCCCCGGGGTGAGTGCCAGGGCCGGGGGGATTCGCTTGGGGCAGTGGTCGGGGCCTGTCACCTGTGTGCGGGGGTCGTGCCGTGCGGGGCGGGAGGAATGTGACCTGGCTAACTGGGTCAAGGCCATGGAGGTCAAATTGGTGGAGTCGACATCACCCCAATTATGTGAATCCGCCCGAGCTGTCATTTTTACGGCCAGGTGTCGGGTGTTGTCAGGTCAGGCTCCCTCTTAATGGGTTCGGCCAGGCTCCCCCACCCCCATCTTTTGGCCTTAAATTTGACAGCTCGTCGGCCTCACCTTCTTCTTCTTCTTTTGACCTGTAACGCTTTGTATCGCTTCTCAGGTCCTCCTCCTCTCGTTCCTCCCTTCTTCTTATCCACACACCTTCCTTTTCATTGTTACATAACTTTCTAACCTGAAATAGTCACTTATCTTCATTTATTCAGACATTTGTGACCTTTTTTCCCAGCACTGCGCGAGGAACACTTTCACCAACTCAATACCTCAATGAATGGGATTAGCGAGCCATGTTGACCCCACCAATTCTACCTCCATGGTCAAGGCATTGGCAGGGTGGCCGGCAGTGGGCTGGGCAGTAACTCACCTCAAGCCCCAACACACGCCAGGGTCAAAGGTCAAAGCATGGGTCGTGGGTCTCCATAGCAGCCACACGTCAGCTTGTTGATCTCTTCCCTCCCCTTACCCAGCAGCCCCTTTCCCATTTCTTTAACCCGTCCGCTGCGATTGGAACGAAATTTGCCTTCACTGGTAGGGTTGCCACCTTGAGGTCAGAAAAATATGAAACCTCTCATTCTCCAATACGGAACGAATCTGTATTTTAACCCGGTAGCAGCGGGGATCATGTTTCTTAATGGTCCCCCCAAGCGAGAAAAATGAGAAAAAATCATCCCTCACACAAACCATTTCATAATATATATCAAAGCATTTGTGATCAGATTATGTATCATCTATTTTGGGGGGTTTATATCATGGCACAAATTTGGCCCGTCGCTGCCACCGGGTTAAGGGACGAGAGGCAACCCTAAAATTTCGGTAGCCTGCCCTGCCTTGACAGTCATTGCTTGCTGCTTGTGGAGGCAGGAGGAAGGGGGGCCCCGTACTATATATAAACATATATTAGGACGACCCTTGACAAACACATAATTTTACGGCCTGTTTTTTTAGATTCACCGAAAAATGCCATCACTACAGCTTTAAAATGCTGAATTTTATCTGCTTGCCCATTCAGACAGACAAACACGGAATAAATGGCGTTCCGTATTGGTTCAAAACGGAACGCACCATTTCATTCTCCAATATGGAACAATTCCGTATTTTAAGGCATGTATGGTCACCCTTTCACTGGTGGCCTGATAACCTATTGTCCCAGGTCTTTCCCTGCCTCTGTGGTGGATAGTGGAGTGTATCCCATATGGTATTGGTGTGGTGTGCTGGATATCCCCTCCCAAGGTGCAGGACTTTACATTTTTATTCGTCAAATTGTAGCAGCCAACAAAACAAACAATAGAAAATAAAAACCTCTCCCATTATTAACTACACATTTCACAGCCCATCCTGGCGCCTCATTCCTGCGTGCGCCATGAGTGGAGTGCGTCGTCAGTCACCTCTTCAACTCATCCCAATTAAAGCACAGCAAATCAGATCTCTCGCTATCACCCGGGTTGTTGTGGCGCCGCAGAGATAAGGGCAGGCAGTGAGATAAGACAAGGCCAGCTGGGTGCCACGCTTACCATGGCACACACTGGCCCGTAGGTGTCATGTGATGCAGTTTTGGGGAAGTTGTTTCTCTTTTCCTAATCAGTCAGTCAGGTCAGATTAGTCACTCCTCAAAATACAGTCCCTCACCATTACTGTTTTCTCTCTCTCTCTCTCTCTCTCTCTCTCTCTCTCTCTCTCTCTCTCTCTCTCTCTCTCTCTCTCTCTCTCTCTCTCTCTCTCTCTCTCTCTCTCACACACACCTTATTTGCCTTCTTTTCTTTTCCTTCTTATTGTTGTTGTTGTTGTTGTCATTGATAGCTACACATCTTCTAATCTTCATGTTTTCTGTTTTTCTAATCTTTAAATTATTGTAAAAGTTCTCCCTCTCCATTAAACCACTAACCATCATCCTTGGTCAGGTCTTCTTGTAGGAAATCAACAGTCAAGGGGCTAAGAGTTGACGTAAGAGGCAAAACCATACAATATCGACCTAGGAATGATCGTTCAAGGGGTTAAGAGCTGACGTAAGAGGCAAAACCATACAATATCAACCTAGGAATGATCGTTCAAGGGGTTATCTCTAATGATGATCAAAGGGGGTTTAAAGCTGACGTGAGGTAGGAATGATCGTTCAAGGGGTTAAGAGTTGACGTAAGAGGCAAAACCATACAATATCGACCTAGGAATGATCGTTCAAGGGGTTAAGAGCTGACGTAAGAGGCAAAACCATACAATATCAACCTAGGAATGATCGTTCAAGGGGTTAAGAGCTGACGTAAGAGGCAAAACCATACAATATCAACCTAGGAATGATCGTTCAAGGGGTTAAGAGCTGACGTAAGAGGCAAAACCATACAATATCAACCTAGGAATGATCGTTCAAGGGGTTAAGAGCTGACGTAAGAGGCAAAACCATACAATATCAACCTAGGAATGATCGTTCAAGGGGTTAAGAGCTGACGTGAAGGCAAAACCATACAATATCAACCTAGGAATGATCGTTCAAGGGTTAAGAGCTAGGAATGATCGGCTTTCAAGGTAGAGATGACCGATGTTGGTGTTGGTGACGGTGCTGCCTCCTCCCCCGCCTCCGCTGTTAGATGACCCAGTGTGCGTTCCTGCTGGAGGTGGTGGTGGGGGAGCTCACCCTCACCCGCTGCCACCGCCTCCCTCACCCGCCAGTCTCACCCACCATCCGCATCAAGGTGTGTGTGTGTGTGTGTGTGTGTGTGTGTGTTCTTTTTATTCATCTTCTTTTTGTTCTTTTTCTGCTTGTTCTTCTTTTTCTTCTTCTTTTCTTGTTCTTGTTCTTTTTTTCTTCTTCCTCTTCTTGTTATTTTTCTTCTTCTCTTTGTTGTTGTTGTCGTTCTTCCTATTCTTGTTCTTCTTCCTCATCTTCTTCTTCACAGGGCAAAAAATTACTTGTTCCTTGCTGTAAAAAAAAAGAATAATGAGTGTTAATAATTTTCCGTAGGTGGGTGGTGGGCCATCTCTCCTGGTTCCCTTCCTGGCCCCGGCCTTCACCGACCCCCTCGACCGGCCTGATGCAAAGGGCGGCCACTACATCTTCCAGCGGGGCAAGTCGTCCATCTTCTCCGCCTCCTCCCAGCTCCTTGAGGGTGGCGAGGGGGGTCGGGTGAGGGTGGAGGTGCTGGCCTGGGGGGGTGGCAAGGGGGGCGTTCCTGGTGTGCTGGGCCGCTGTGATGCTGTGATGACCTCGCATGACCTGACCTCAACACGCCTCGGCCTACGCGGGAAGCTTGTTTTAATTGGTGAGGGCGGGGACGCCGTTGGAAATGTCACCCTCACACTCTCCCTGCGGAATCTTGGTGAGGTGGTGCCTGCCGTGGGGAACTGGGGGTCAGGCGAGGGCAGGGGAAGGAGCACCACATCCCCAGGACACCCCAGGACCTACGAGGAGTCCTTTGATATCCTACAGGACGCTTCTGACCCCTCACCTCACACCGTCCCATACCACGACCTTCCCAACTCAGAGAAGATTGCCCTCAAGATTGCCAGCCTTCAGGACCCTTGTGAGGCCTTTCTAGGGGAGTGGCAGCCTTCACACCAGCTGGGGGAGGATGGGGGAGGCATGGCCCAGCCCTTGCCCATCCTGTATGCCGGCCAGGACAGGGAGGGGGCCAGGATATGGGAGGAGAAGGTGGTCAGAATGGGGGTCGGAGAGGCACCCCAGACATTAGACGACCAACAGCCCTACAGGAATGAAGATGAGGTGTCGGACATGGGAGAGAACAGCTACACATCAGACGACAGCAACACCCATACACCAGACACTCAGCAGCAACACAGGGGTAAAGATAGCACACACAACACCCAGTACGGCAGTCAGGGCAGCAGCAACACACCAGACAACACCAGCAACACCCAACACCACAAACACAAACGGAAAAACAAAAACACACATAAACACACATTAAAACGCCCTTATCACCCGCCATCCATCGCTCGACCCCAAGGCTGGCTACGCTCAACCCCCCCAGCCGCCATCTCATCCGCCCCTCCGCCACGTCTCAACCGCTCGCACCTCCTCCGCCTGGCTGCTGTTGACCATCAGCTTGGAAAGGACTTGAGGGCGGAGGTGGACCGTCGAGTGCGAGAGAGAATGAAGGGACTGGAGGCGGACTTTCTTGAGCAGGTGGAGAAGTTGACCGCTCGGAGGAGGAGTCAGGGGGTGAGAGAGAGGGGGAGGGGGCACACTACCACCACCGGCAACCACCGAGAGAGTGTGGGGTGCCAAACTGAGGGTGCCACGTCGAGCCCAGTGCCATCAAGAGAGCAAAGTCCATCATCATCATCATCATCACTTTCATCCGCTCACACATCACACAAGCAAGCCTCCTCCACCACCACCACCACCTCCCACAAACGCACCAACAAAGCAACACACACACACACAAACACAAACAGAAGCGCGTCTCTCGCTACACCTAAGGAGAGACGGAAATCGAGAAAGCCCGATCTACCAAAACGGACAGAAACAAACATAACCGCATCTACCTCTTCACCCACGGAAACGACGGAAGCGGAAAAGCCCAGTCAAGCGAGAGAGGCGGACACACAACTACTTGGCACCCCGCAGAGAGCCACCAGCGACCTCCGAGTGCCAAGTGCCGCCAGGGTCATGTTGGGGGAGATGCCGAAGAATGTAACTTATGTGATTGGCAGTGACGGGGAGAGAGTGTACGGGGATGGCATTGTGTTGGCCCCGGAGGAGGAGGGAGAGGGAAGAGGAGGAGGAGGAGGAGGTAGACATGAAGATAGGTCAGTAGAAAGGGTAGAAAAAACAACTAAAAATGGCGAGAAAGGAGAAGGAAGACGAGAGGATAGATTAGTCGAAGGAAGAGAAAGAACAGGAGGAGGAGGAGGAGGAGGAAGAGGTAGACATGAAGATGGGTCAATAGGAAGAGTAGAAAAAACAACAGCTAAAAATTGCGAGAAAGGAGAAGGAAGACGAGAGGATAGCTTAGTAGAAGGAAGAGAAAGAACAGGAGGAGGAGGAGGAAGAGGTAGACATGAAGATGGGTCAATAGGAAGAGTAGAAAAAACAACAGCTAAAAATTGCGAGAAAGGAGAAGGAAGACGAGAGGATAGCTTAGTCGAAGGAAGAGAAAGAACAGGAGGAGAAGGAAGGAAAAAACAAGAGATAAAAACAGGAGAAAGACTTGAGGATAGACCAGGTGAAAGAGGAGAAAGAACAGGAGGAGAAAGAAGAGAAAGAGATACAAAAACAAACACAAACGGGAGGAAAAACAGCACCTCCTCATCCCATTCCTCCGCCAAACTCAGAACACCCAAGTCACTCCACGGCCAGACCCTCGGAAGTGACCTGAGAGCGCAGTGGGCGGAACAGGACCACCAGCTCCCCCGGGAACCATCACAGGACACATGGGGGCTTACCTACACCATCAGGGCAGCCGAGCATGACCACTCCACCGCCTCAGAGCACCAGTCCACCCCATCCACACATCTCACCACTCCACAGACCGGTAGTGATGGTGGAGGCGATGGTGGTGAGTCGTACACAACAGCAGCGGAGGAGGTGGAAGAGGAGGATTTTGAGGAGTCGGTGGCGGATGAGGAAGTGGAAGAGGAAGATTTTGAGGAGTCGGGGGCGGAGGAGGAAGTGGAGGAGGAGGTTGTCAGTGCCTCGAGTCGCTCCGCCCAGGTCTGCCAGGAGATTTTCAGGGGGCGGAAGGCGGACATTCTCTCTGGTCTGGCCACAAGCAGCCCACCGCCGTCCATTGGGGAATCTCTCCTCAGTCCGTCTAGAAGTGCAGATGAGTCTGAGCAAAGCCATAGGGGGCAGAGGAACCTTAGTCCTGTCCTTAACCTCTCTCCAAGCCCTCGCCCTTCAACATCCAAGCATAAAACAACCCCGAAACTAGCTAAAAGTGACGTACTCAACTCTAACCCTCTCCGAAACCTCTCCCCAAGCCCTCGCCCTTCAACATCCAAGCATAAGGCAACCCCAAAACTAGCTAAAAGTGACATACTCAACTCTAACCCTCTCCGAAACCTCTCCCCAAGCCCTCGTCCTTCCACCGCCAAGCATAAGACAACCCCAACACAAACCAGAAGCAACCTAAGCCCAAGCCCTCGTACACCCGCCTACAACCAGAGGACAACCCCAAAACCTCAACCCAAAAGTCACCTCCGTAAACAATATAAAGAAAACATTTATACCCAAGATAGCGACCATGAGGGAGAAAGGCCCAGCACCTCAGCCTATGCCCAGCTTTCAGGGAGTTCAAGAGGTGCCAGGGAGAGTGCCAGAGGGTCAGTCGGCAGTAGTATAAGCGACATTAGTGCCAGGATAGCGGCACTTCTGGTGGCGAAGCGCATGAGTGTGCCGCGGATGAACACTGAATCGGTGAGCTCGTATGTCCCCTCGGAGGAACATCCCGGCACCCTGTCCTCTGTGTCTGATGTCCTGATGTCCCCCTCGACCTCCTTCTCCGAGTGAGGGAGTGTGAGGTCAGGTGTTTGAGTGGTGGTGGTGGTGGTGGTACTGTGGTTGAGTGAGGTGCTTTGGTGGTGATGGTGAGGTCTGATTTGTTAGTGGTGGTGATGGTTGTGGTGGGGTGATGGTGGTGGTGGTTGTGGTGGAGTAGTGAGGTGGAATAGAAGGGAATTGTAGAGGTGGTGGTGATCATGGATGTAGTGAAGTGGAAGAAGACTAGCAATTTGTAGTAGAAGTAGTAGTAGTAGTAGTAGCAGTAGTAGTAGTAGTAGTAGTAATAGTAGTAGTAGTAGTATCAGTAGTTGTAGTAGAAGTAGTAGTAGTAGTAGCAGTAATAGTAGTAGTAGTAGTAGTAGTAATAGTAGTAGTAGTAGTATCAGTAGTAGAAGTAGTAGTAGTAGTAGTAGCAGTAGTAGTAGTAGTAATAGTAGTAGAAATAGTCACTTTTCTTCTCATTAAGGGGATGTTTGAGTCTACATTATTTTTTTTTCCCCTGGCATCCTTTAATTCATGGATCTCAGTAGTAATAAGACTAACACATGCATCAGAGCCTTACTTACTACACTGAATAAATAAATATGTACGCTAACCTAATCGTTTTCATACACAAAAAATCATAAGATCATACGGACAATTTACAGTTTCACCCAACCAACGATTTTATTACGTGTTTCATATTTTGATGATGTAGTGAATTGCACGATTTTGTACCTCAATATCCGTTGCAAATGTCTACCTTTTTTTTTTCCCCTAATACTAATGATTACAGGTGTACGGGCGGCTTTAGATTACGGTTTAGTATAGATCTCGAGGAAGGGTAATAATATATCCCTAAAGTTTAATGGTGCTCCCTACACATGTATTAATAGTGTTTACCTGCAACAATAATTAATCAATCAATCAATCACGGTTGGGATGGCATGTTCCTCCCTTCTCCCTTATTTACCTGCAATAATAAACTATCAATCAATTAATCCTAACGAAATACTGAAAAAAAATATATATATACAATGTTTATGGCCATGAGGGAGGCGGCGTATAAAAGTTGTTTTGTTTTGGTTTGAAGAAGAAGAAGAAGCCATCCACGTGCAGGGGCGGGAGGGAGACGTGACGGCCGCTTGCTCCTGCCCTGCTGCTTCCCGTGTGTGTCTCAGCAGGGGCCCCCACGCTTCCCCGGTGGTGGTGTGGCAGAAGGTCTAGGAAAAGGCTCAGGGCGTGATGGACCAGCGGCTGTACACGTGTTTGGAGCGGCTGGCCAGGCTGGGTAAGGCGCCAGGGTGTTGGGCCGCACAGTCTGCCCGGTATTAATCTAGCGTGGTTTGATGTCATTTTTCTAGGTAATGTTAGGTTACGACACAAGTCCCTTCTCTCTTCCCCCCATTATTGGTGGTTAGATTTAGTTAGTGTGGTTGAGATGTGTGGTAAGCATCCATAACAGTTATATAGCCTTAACAGTCTCAGTGCCACACAAAATATCACTAGTTTCCCAAGTATTCCTCCTCGTCCCACTCTCTAACCCCTGTACAGTCATTTTACTTAAGATATATACTTAATGTTTTGGTCCAGAGTTAATGATTTACTTTTTGTGTGTGTGATTCCCCATTCTCAGTTTTTACATTTCATTCTTAGCCTTCATCTGGTATACACTCATCTATGTTTGACAATAAACATGTGTGTATATGGGTCATTGCATTCATCGTTTATCTGCTTATCCAGAATCAGTGTTTGCATATTATTACTGAGCATAAGGATTAAGCTGCATTGCCAAATCATGACATGTTTCCCCTAACAGGCAGCCCCGAAGGGACCACCACTGAGAAGGCTGCCGAGGTGGTGGCCGGGGTGAGGGAGCAGCTGGCTGGGACGGGCGGGGACGCGGGCGATCGAGTTCTAGCCTTGACAAAGCACCTGCTGGCTTGTGTGGACCCCAGCGTGCAGGATGATGTCAGGTGTGTTTGTGAGAGATTGTACCCATATTGTCCATCTGTCTGTCTTATATATTTGTCTATTTCTGCAAATTTACCTGTCTTCCTGTCTGTCTAGTCTAGGGAAATATTTGCTGTGAGAGCCAAAAGCATGTGAAAATATGGGCTAGAGAGTCATTGTGTATTTTCCTATCATCATCACCATCATCATCACTCTCCCCCAGGCTGGAGTGTGGGTGCCTGGCTGTTGTCCTGCTGCACCGTACCTCAGAGCTGCTGGAAGCCTTAGAGGAACCATCGCCCCCCACACCAAAGGCTGGGGGTCGCCGAGGGGTGGACCCAGAGGCGCCCCCACCCCCGGCCAACCTTCTCAGCCTTCAGCAAACACAGGTATGCATCACCCCTTTTCTCTCTCTCTCTATCTATCTATCTATCTATCTCTCTCTCTCTCTCTCTCTCTCTCTCTCTATCTATCTATCAAATTATCTTCCCTTTCCTTCCCTTTATCTTTTTTTTTCTCCTCATTGTCTTTTCTTTTAACATTTTGCTTCCTTGTCTTACTCTTTCTCTCGTTTCTCATTTCCTTCCTTCCTTTCCCTTCATGTTGTTCTATTCTTCATCACTCATTTCTGTTTATACCTTTTCCATAATCCTTCCGTCCCCTTCTGCAGGTTCTTGCCGCTGCTGCCCGCGTGGCCTTATACACCGTGGTGCTGGCCGGCCTGGACCAGGAGGCCGCACGCTACATCCGCATGAGCCTCGCCCGGGCCAAGTTTGTCCTCGGTCCAGCCCCACTAGAGGTGCCGGAGGGGAGCAGACACCCACTCCTGGCTGCTACCATGAGGCTGCTGCTGCCGGTAGTGAAGGTATGGTGCTCTTGTCTGATTTTTGTGTATTCCAAGATATTTATTAGTTACCCTACCCCTTAGTCCCTACATTTCTTTAATCTATATTCTCTCATACTATTTCGTCCACGGTTGCCAGATGGTCGTACTCAGAGTCACGTATTTACTGGTTTCTGGCCCATAACTGTTGCCAAGTAGCACCAATAATTAACCATTTAAATGATAACCATATATTTTATACTATTGAATCATTCCCTTGCATCCCCTAAGTCTTCATTGCAATCACCACCATAAACCTATCTGGTCTGCAAGCATGTGGACTTATTTTTACTTACATTACTGTACATTCTCATTCATATTCTTGTACTTAACATATTGTACTATTGAATCATTCCCTTGCGTCCCCTGTCTCCATTGCAATCACCACCATAAACCTATCTGGTCTGCAAGCATGTGGACTTATTTTTACTTATATTACTGTACATTCTCATTCATATTCTTGTACTTAACATATTGTACTATTGAATCATTCCCTTGCGTCCCCTGTCTCCATTGCCATCACCACCATAAACCTATCTAGTCTGCAAGCATGTGGACTTATTTTTACTTATATTACTGTACATTCTCATTCATATTCTTGTACTTAACATTTTATACTAGTGAATCATTCCCTTGTGTCCCCTAAGTCTTCATTGCAATCACCACCATAAACCTATCTGGTCTGCAAGCATGTGGACTTATTTTTACTTACATTACTGTTCATTCTCATTCATATTATTGTACTTAACATATTGTACTATTGAATCATTCCCTTGTGTCCCCTAAGTCTTCATTGCAATCACCACCATAAACCTATCTAGTCTGCAAGCATGTGGACTTAATTTTACTTATATTATTGTACATTCTCATTCATATTATTGTACTTAACATATTGTACTATTGAATCATTCCCTTGCGCCCCCTAAGTCTTCATTGCCATCACCACCATAAACCTATCTGGTCTGCAAGCATGTGGACTTATTTTTACTTATATTACTGTACTTTCTCATTCATATTCTTGTACTTAACATTTTATACTAGTGAATCATTCCCTTGCGTCCCCTGTCTCCGTTGCCATCACCACCATAAACCTATCTGGTCTGCAAGCATGTGGACTTATTTTTACTTATATTACTGTACTTTCTCATTCATATTCTTGTACTTAACATTTTATACTAGTGAATCATTCCCTTGCATCCCCTAAGTCTTCATTGCAATCACCACCATAAACCTATCTGGTCTGCAAGCATGTGAACTTACTTTTATTCATATTACCTACTGTGCTTAACATTTCGTACTTTTCAATCATTCCCTTGTGTCCCTAATCTCTCTTTCCACCCCCAGCATGACACTATGGGCGCAGGCATCCGGCAGTCAGTCTTCCCAGAGGTGCTTAGTGCTCTGCTGTGCCTCTGCTTCTGCCCAGCCACCAGCAAGCGACACCCAGAGGACACAGGGTACTTCCGGGGCCAGCTGGAGTCACTCACCGCTGCCGTGGAGCCGAGCGTCACCCTAAAACATTTGCTGCTACTCATGGGCTTGACGCAGGTAAGGGAAGCTCAGGCGTGGTGTAAGGGTGTTGGTAGGGTGTCGGGTGTTAGTGAGGTGACGGGTGTAAGGTTTGTCGTGTTTGTCATCCCTATTGTTTCACCCTCATCCTCCTCTCTTGTTTTTTTTCTTTTCATTAACATTTTTCCTCCTAATCCTCCTTTTCATTTTTTTATCATTCCTTCCTTTTTCCTACTTATCTTCCTTTCTCTAGTGTTCTTCTATCATTTCCGTCCTTTTCTTTTCTAATTCTCCTTTATTCACTTTTTTATCCCTCTTTTTCTGCTTAATCTTCCTTTCTCTATTTTTTTCATCATTCCTTTCCTTTTCCTCTTATTCTTCCTCTCTCCATGTTTTTTTATTATGATCTGTTTGCTTTTTCCACTTGATCTTCCTTTCTCTATTTATCGTAATCCACCATAGGCTCAAGGGCTGACGTGACAGAGATGAGCACTGAGGCCATGCACAGCCATAGCATATTCTCCCGACTCTACTTACTTACTATTTGCAGGGTGGAGCCAGTGGAAGCAGCCGCAGTAGTAATGTCGGTAGAGGTGGTGGTGGTGGGCAAGGGTGGCTTGGACGTACCTGCAATTCCCTGGTGGTGCGTCGTTACCTGATGCCAGAGGGAGGTGGTGGTGCCAGGGCTGGGGGAGGGCTGAGGGCGGTGGTGGGTGCTGGCCTGGCTCTCTGTGACGGCCAGGATTCTCGCCGCTGCCAGGCTGTTGCGGCTCTGATAGCTCACGCCCGGACCCCAGACCTAGACCAGTTCTATGCAGCTCTGGGCCCACAGGTGAGTGTCTTGGTTCAGTGTGTTTGTGTTGTGTTTTGGATGTGCATTATCTTCTTCATTTATAGTCCATCGCCCATTCTTGAGGTTGGACTTGTGATGATCCTCCTCCTCCTTGCCCAGTCCAGTGCTAATCCTTCCTCTATTTCTAACACCTCCAAATCTTGTTGCATTGTTCCTCTCCATGTTCTTGGTCCCCCAGTTGGTCCCCTTCCTGGTACCTCCATTTCCTCCACCATCCTCATCACTCCGCCCTCTGTCTCTCTCCTCACATATCTGAACTATTGCAACTTTCTCTGTTTCACTCTCTCCTGTATGTTGTGACTTCCATTACTGATCATAATGTTTCTCTCTAAGGTGATAGAGATGCTGGACAGGGCCTCCCAGCTGGCCCCTGAGGTGGTGCGGGTGGTGGTGCTCCTGGCTGGAGAGTTGGCCGAGCGCAGCCCCTCCCTAGCCGCCCAGCACCTTGGCAGACCCCTGCTGCAGCCCCTCACATGCACCACCAGCCCCAGCGCACCACAGGAATGCGTTGGCACCAGCCTGACGGAGTGTGTGATCAGACTCCATTCTGTGTTGGTGGAGGCAGCCCCGCCCACCCCAGCACTGGCCAGGCTGCTGCAGCCAGCCCTGTGCCCCCTCCTGGCCCTGGCTGCCCTGCCCACCACACACCTGCGCTCCCCCTCTCGGCGCCTCCTTGGAAGATACCTCAGTCACTTGTCTGAGGAGGAGGTGGTGGACACCCTCCTCGGCCTGGCTGGCCTCACCCCACTGACCCTCAGCCCCCCAGTCTTCCCTGATGTCACCCTTGTGCTGGACGGGACCGGCGGGGTGGTGGTGGAGGCGTGTTCCAAGCCTCCTGATACCCTAGAGGAGGATGAGGCACGAGCCAGCTGTCTCTCAGCCATCCTAGAAGACCTTGGGCATCCAAGTGTCATCCTCGCCTTCTACAAGAAGTTGGTGGAATTCCTTGACTTCCGAGGGGAGGAGAAGAGCGCCACAAGATCAGGTCCGCCCATCGTGTGCCTCAGGACAGAAGCAGACGAGGTGGCCTGCCAGTTTGAGCAGGCGAGGCGAGTGGCTGTGTGTGCTGGCCTTCTTTCCTGCTTGGCTGAAAGCGAGAAACTCACGGGTGACCTCTTTCAGGACCTCTCAGCTGCTGGGCCAGTAGTGGGTGGTCTCCTGCAGGCCGGGTGCCAGGAGTGCCGAGATGAGGGTCTGAGGGACATCCAGGTCTCCCTCACGGCCAATGTTCTGGTCCTGGTGACTTGCTACGTCAGTGACCGCAGCCTCAGGGGTGAGATGACTTCAAGGGACTGGACAGGACTCAAGGCACTGCTGCCAGTCCTCAATCAGACTGAGGAGTGTCTGGAGGACGAGGGAGTCCGCCTCATGGCCACACAGCTCCGGAGCATGGTGGCCACACATGGGGTGGTGTGCACGGAGGCCACTACTGCCGACACAACGCAAGCAAAACCTGAGAAGAAAGGGAAAGGAAAGGTCGAAAAAAGGCTGGAAAAGGTTGGAGGAGGAAAGTTTTCATCTGACACTTCCCAGCAGCCTGAGGGAACAAGGGCTGCCACTCCTATTGTGAAGGACATGAAAACAAGCACCACACAAATTAAGGATGACCGTAACAAAGTGAAGGTTGAGACTAAGGAAACAGGGAAAGATGCATTAATAAAAACTGAGTGTGAGAAGGAGATACCAAAACAAGTCCTGGAAGAGAAAATCAAAGCAGGAAAAGGAGATGACGGCAGCACGGCAAAGGAAATAAAAGAGGAGGAGGAGGAAACAGAGAAAACCAACATCATGGCGACAAAAGAGACACCGAGGAAGGCAGAGACCGAGAGCAGTGCCTTCAGGAGTGCCATGGAGGACCTGATGAGCCCCCTTCTACCAGTGCGGGGCCACGGCATCCTCGCACTGGCCAAGCTGCTGGAGGCCAAGGATGAGGAGGCGCTGGAGCACGGCACTCAGCTCCTGGCACTGTTCCAGCACCACTTGAGGGAGGAGGACTCATACTTGTACCTGATGGCTGTGAGGGGCTTGGCGGCACTCTGTGATGTGCTGCCAGAGAAGGTGAGGCCCAGAGTTAGTGCCAGATTTATTTATTTATTTATTTGATTATTTTTTAGAGTAAAGGAGGCAGCTTAACCCCTTGACTGCTGATTTCCTACAAGAAGATATTATGAAGCTACAGGAATGGAACAAAAAGTGGCTGCTACAATTCAGTGAAGAAAAATGTAGTCTTGCACCTTGGGAGGGGATATCCAACATACCAATACCACATGGGAAACACTCCACTATCCAACACAGAGGCAGAGAAAGACCAGGTTACCAGTGAGGGCGAAATACATGCCAGTCGCGGTGGACGGGTTAAGGGAGAAAAAAAACAGTTGTATTTTTGGGGGTTTGTTTGATTTGTAAATGAAGAACGTAAAAGACACCAACAGTCTACCAGCCAGTCAGCCTGTTTAACCAATCAATCTTTGGCCCTGTCAGTCTTAAAATGTCAGTCAGGCCGTTAACTAATCCATCTTCAGACATAAGGCTCAGTTACCAAGTCAGTCTTTCAACCAGCCAGCCAGTCAGTCTGCACCAATCTGTTCCTTCTTACCCCAGGCTGTTGTGGTGCTGACCAAGGAGTTCAGTGTGGGCCGCCGCTCCACCGAGGACCGGGCAAAGCTGGCGGAGAGTCTGAGTCGAGCCACACATCGCCTCGGCCCGCTGCTGCCACACTACCGCAACCACTTCATCAACGCCTTCCTGACTGGTGCGTGCATGTGTGTGTGTGTGTGTGTGTGTATAAGGCTGGTATTCTTAGATGTTGTTGTCTCTCACAATGACTATTTCTAAAGGCTAAAAAAGAGAGTAATCGGGTTTTAATGAGTGTTTCTTTAGGTTCACGGTAGAGAAAAAGGGTCAAACTACCATCCAGGTCATAAAACAACCCCTGGAAATGCCCCAAACTCCTTCAAAAGCCTTGTCAAATTTATGTGCCTGGGAGCCATAATATTTAAGAATACGACCCTAAATGTATGAATGGACTTAGGTGTCATTTGCACGTATTTGTTTGGGTGTGTATGTATCCTTGTGGGTGTAAATGTATGTGTTTAATTTGGGTCAGTCATGTATCAGGTTTTCAGGTATAGGGTCATGGTAGGTCACATTCCTATAGTACAGTAAAGGACAGACACTGAAGTTGACCACACAATATAGTTACTCTGACCTGTTCCATATGCTTTAATGGTCTATGGAGTGAGTGCAATAGAGAAATGTGGAATTGCTAATGTTCAGTTGTTATAGTAGTAGTAGTAGTAGTAGTAGTAGTAAGAGTTGTTGTAGTGGTAGTAATATCAACAGGTTCATTTTGCAGGTGTGAGGGACCCGGAGTGGTTGGTGAGAGCTGCAAGTCTCTCAGCGCTTGGGGATGTGTGTAAGGAACTGCGCTTCAGCCTCGGACCCATAGTGAATGAGGTGAGTGTGTGTGTGTGTGTATGACAGAATGGTTAGGTGGTATTTTGAAGGCCTGTCTTTGGTGGTTAATAAAGACTGTTCTGGGTTGTAGTTCTTTGTATTGAGATATTTGGTCTTGGTTGACACAGACTTGGCAGTATTTATGACTCATTTTTATTATTATTATCTTTATTGCTGTTGTTGTCATTATCCTCCCAATCATGCTCTTCAGGTGTTCTCCGTGCTGTACGATGCCGTGGCCCAAGATGAGTCCCATGAGGTGCGTCGGGCGGCTGTCCTGGTGGTGACGTTGCTGCTCCAAGGCCTGGGTGGTGATGCTTTGAAGGTGTGTTTGTGTGTGTGTATGAGTGTGTGTCTGTGTGTGTGTGTGTGTGTGTGTGTGTGTGTGTGTGTGTGTGTTAATGAATTTCCGCTACTCCCATCTTTCCCACGTCTGTAATTTTGGTAACTTTACAGCTTTTTTACACTTGTTTAAGTTACACATATACGTAGTAACTTGTGTTAAATTAGTATAGGCCTACCATTCATATTCTGGACTTGTTTTTACTTTGATATCTTGTACATATTCACTACTGTCTGTCTGTCTCTTCTTCCCTCTCCTCCTTCTGTCTCACATTATTTATTTATCTGTCTGCCTCCCATTCCTTCCCCTATTTCTCTCTCTCTCAGGTGTTGAACGATGTGGTGCGGGACATGTATCGTGTCCTGCGGCGCCTGGAGGCCAGCGACCCTGACCCGGTGGTGCGCCTCCACGCCCAGCTGGCCCTGCAGGAGGTGGACAGCATCATGCGGCGCTTCCTCCTCCCTTCCACCGGCCTCACCAAGCGGATCTATGTGTTGGATCCTCCGCCGTCTGCCTTATGAGGGTCTGTGTGTGTGTGAAGTGGTAGAAGATTAGCACATACAAAATATCACTCCACCTCACTCCAAACTCATTTACTTGGTAGCCGTTCCCCGATGTTCATATCACATGGGTTTGGGAGAGGGTGGAGGGCAATGTTGCCAGATTGTTGTACTCAAAGCATCATATCTACCATTTTTTATTACATTACTATTGCCAAAATACATCAGGAATTAACTGTTTTAACGATAACTACAAATGAGTCTCGTTTTGGGGATGAGTACGACAATCAAAAGGGAGAGATGAGAATAGGGTGTGAACTGACTGGGGTAGAGAGTGAGGAAGGGATAATTGAGTAAGAATGAACTGACAGGGAAGGAGAATACAGGATGAGGAAGGGATAGAGAAGAGAGCAGAGGGTGAGAATGGTGTAGAGGAGAGTAGGGATGAATTGACAGGGAAAAAGTGGATGATGGAGAGAAAAGTGGAGAATGAGGAAGGGAGAGGGAAGTGGAGAATGAGGAAGGGAGAGGGGAGGGTGGGGTGAACAGGGAGGAGAGGGGAGTGGCATGCAAGAAAGAGAGCTATGAAGTCACAATGAGGAGGAAGATGGAATGATTTCTATTCACAATCGTACCTCATTCTCAGCACCATATCTATCATCTCTTCCACCAGTCTCCCGAGTAATTTTATTTTATTTGGTTCCGTAAATAAATTTCCTTTCATTTCTTATTTTTTTCCCTCTCAGGCTGGTGTGTCCTTAGAATCTAGCAGCTTCATGAAGAACTGATCTAGTTAAAAATGTGTCTGGCCTGGTTCTCAAGGTAAGAGGAGGTCGATCCCTGCAGCCCCTTCCCATATTAGTGCTTAACCCGTCCGCTGTGATTGGCACGGATTTCGCCTTCACTGGTAGCCTGGTAACATATACTCCCAGGTCTTTCTCTGCCTCTGTGGTGGATAGTGGTGTTTCCCATGTGGTATTGGTGTGCTGAATTTCCCCTCCCAAGGTGCATGACTTTACATTTTTCTTCATTGAATTGTAGCAGCCACTTTTTGTTCCACTCCTGTAGCTTGGTGATGTCTCCTTGTAGGAAATCAACAGTCAAGGGGTTAAGGTTTGGTCTTTCATGTGTTGCTTCTTTAGCCTGTGTTACAAGTTCACCCTTACAGAGATATCACATATTACGAACTTAATAACCACCAGCAGCTTCTAAACAGCTCTTCACTTTTGCAAAATTCCATGTATTTATTTTCACTTACTATTTTCCTGGCCTATTTTAGTGGTTCCCAAATATTGAGATCCATCATCATTCACAGTCATGATATAAGACAAAGAAACACATCAGACTGACATATATATTTACTTCCAATTCCAAATACAAATATCTACAGCAACGATGACAAATAAACAGACCAACCAACAAACATACTTTGAGAAGACTGGCAGACAAACAGCATCCAGACCATCACTCAGGCATTCACTCCACTCAAAACTCATTTCTTCCTAAGTAACAATCCTGTGAGGGAAAACATTTCTTTGGTTCATCCTTGTTATTCAATTATCTTGGAATTGGTCTTTCAGCCACCATAGAGGAAGGTTTTTCAGTCACGTCAAAAAGTTTTCACTGTAGCAGCTGCTTTTGATTTTTTTTATAATGGTAAAATAGATTTGAAATTTAGGTGCCTAGGAAAAGTTGCCACAGCTAATAACAATTGGTGCCGATGGGCCTTCTTTTATACAATAGATACAGCAAGTGTTATCATGTGTGCCCCAACTAGTGCTCTTGATTCAGTGTTTATGTCCCATATTCCTACCTTGGGAGGGGGTCAAGGCAAGCATTCATAGACATAAGTCTGTTCTGCAGGTTCACCCTTTGTCTTTAACTGTATTTTAGCTGCAAAGGAATGGGGAACTGAGGAGGAGGGCTCAATTGTACTTGCTGTCATATAGGCACCCCTGACTTTGAATAGGAATTTGTCTGGTAATGACACATTACAGGCAGAAACTCAACATTTCCTAACATTGTTTTCCTTTTCATCACTTATTTAAATTATCATTTTCACTTTTAACAAACAATATATAAGTAAAACTCCTCCCTCACAGCAGCATGCTACTACCACAGCCACACCAACATTTGCCAGCTAAGATTAGGTAGACCAATGGACCGAATCATTTGCCAAGGCTTTACAAGTCCTCAGTTTGTGATTGTTTAAAGATACTGTACACTAAATGTATAGGTGGTGCATTTACTCCTTTCTAAATGAATGATTCACTTCCTAAAGAATGTTCTAGTCCCCTAGTTGTACAAGATCCCTGTGAGATGAACTCCCATCAAGTCAGAAAAGGAGTAAACAACACCCGTACACAACTCAAACTGAGGACGTCTCTCAAAGCACAGTGGTCCCTTCCAGTGCCATGGGCCTTCACTGCCCTCTCAAGGCTGTTATCATTTCTTTTTCCGGCCTCGCTTCTTTTTCTCTGGGGGCGCCCCACGCTGCTTGTGCTGGGAGAGACACCGATTACAGTACCAGTTGACATCATCATTAGGAGGAACTTGGATACCAACACACACCCTGGAAAAAATAATAAGAGCCTCTGAGACTGACTGACTGTATCTCACCACCCACAATACACAGTTTTGCACTACCCTGACTGCCGTCATGAGGGAGTTACAACAAACCTAAGATTTGAGCAGAAACTGATTGCCAATACATGCCAATGCATTGCAAGTTCTATCTTCACTATTAATTGATGAACTAACGGAGAGCATACACCAGCAGGAGCGCTGCTTCACTCACTTGCCACCTCTGACAGTCCTCACAGCTGCCCTCTCCATCTCAAGCCCCTCCTGACAAGATCAGTTGACTTCCCCTAGCCATGATTTATGTCGAAATCACCTTGGTCTCCACTCAGAGTTGCCATTCACGGATGAAGCTGGTAACAGGCCTCAATTCAATCTCATGAAGTCATCCCAGCAATACTCCATGATCCTACAAAGGCACTTGGTACCAAAGGTATTGCCATGCCCTACACAAGCGACTTAAAGATTTGAATCTTTGTCTGCCTGCACAAATAGCGACAACCCCATATACATGTGTTGAGTGAATCCATAACAACGTGGGCCAAGCCAGTCTGTCAAGTGACTTCTTGGTAAGACCAACCATTGTACACACTGTGAAAGTACATGGCCCACAGTGTTACGAACTTGCTCAGTATGAGTATATGGCGTCTATGCAAGAGGACAAAGATTCAAATCTTTAAAAGTCGCTTGTGCTTCCTGTCTTACTGTAGGGCTGTGAGACATGGACACTGATTAATGACTTAAAGGGGCATGTCAGTGTAGGGTATCGCTGGAATGACTTCATGCCAAACCAGCAAATACTTCACGAGACTGAATCAAGGCCTGTTAATAGCTTAGTCTGTAAACACTAACTCCAGCTATATGGCCACATGGCACACTTCCCAGATGTCGATCCTGTTTATACAGATGTTTACATACAAGACAACTGTGAGTGAGGAAGACCAAGGGGATGCCCATGTAACTCAAGGCCGGGACAAGCTGAGTGATCCTGCCAAGAGTGGCTTGGAATGAGAAGGGTAATTGTGTGGGGGGGCTTGCTCAGAGGTGGAGGTGACAGATGAGTGAAGCAATGCACCTCCTCTTTGGTTTGCTATGGCAAATAGGCCTTAAGGTCTTTACATTTAACTTGTTGGCAAGCCACATCTACAACCTGGACAAGATAAAGATCTCAACTAATTTTCTGTACTGTGATAGCCAATATACTAATGGACTTTTAATTCTCTGCAGCCCCAGCCCAAGGAGTGACTGATACTGCCTCGACACTCACCAGTGGTACCAGTCATCGCAGGTGTCGCAGCCGATCATGGGTGACCCGTCATCTTGCTTGCCGCAGGTGGGACAGATCCAAACCTCGTTGCCTTGGTCATCCTGGAAAGAGAGCAAGGTGTTGACACTGACAGGAGAAAAGCTGATCCACTTATCCATGTGGTCTAAGAAGATACACTTGAAGAACCGTTGGCAGCCATGTGAAGGATTCCAATGCATTACTGCTCGCCTATATCAAGTCCTCCTTACTCTACGCCGTCACCTTCTCTTGGAGATTCATACATTCTAGCCAAATATTTTAAGGCCAACAAGCTGTAATGAGTAACATTTGTTAACATTGTTATTAAAACTTGTAATTAAACTGCATATTCCTGCTCCCAACCTTTTGTGCAAAAAAAGTCAAAATTGTTTCTTATAGCAGCATGCATTCACTCACCACAAAGTGCCCGATGGGTCCCACAGTCTCGGTGAGGAGTCCTGTGCTCTTCTGCTCCTGCTTCTTGCTGGGCTTGGGGGACTCAAGGGGAGGAGACACAATGGGCATGGGTGAATGTGAGGGGTAGGGGGCCTCACTAGGCCCACCCCCACCCCCACCCCCACCACCACTGCTGCTGCCAACACTGACGCTGCTGGCTGGTCCAGGCTTGCTTATGCTCCCCACCAGCGGGTTGGGACTTGGAGGTGGAATATCCTTCATCTTTTTCTCTTTCTTTTCCTTTTTCTCTCTGGGTTTCTTGGCTCCTGAATAATGAGATGAAGGAATATTGTGAACCTAATGGGTAACACTTTTCATGATGTCCAATTAAAGGGTTGCATTTCAAAACATTAATGGTGTGAGGGGCAGGAGACTCACCTGGGGACTTCTTTTCCTCCATGACCTTGGGCGCTGGGGGAGGCTTGGGGGTGGTGGCAGTGGCAGCCTTAGGGGAGGTGGGCAGCTTGGCCACAGACTGCTTGGGGGTGGGGGGAGACACCTTGGAGGAGGAGGCTTTGTTGGAGGTGGTTGTGGGGTTCTTTATCTTGAGGGGCGGCACCTCCTTCACCTTGGCCGGGGTGTGGCCAGACTCCTTCCCCTCCTTGTGCTTGGCCATGGGGTTGGGCACGTCCTTGATCTTCAGCACGGGGAGGGCCGGGGGGCTCTCAGCTCGCTTCTGCTGGCTGCTGCGCGGCGCCCGTGTGATGAGTGCCGAGAACTTGGCTATCTCAGGGGAGCCGGGCTGATCATCCTGCGTGCTGGAGGGCGGCGGCGGTGGTGGTGGCGGCAGCGGAGGGATCTCGTCATGCTTCACCACGGGCTTGATCACCCTGCAGGACACAGCACACACACCGTCAAGGCACTGAATACCCCGGCACAAGCCCCCAACACAAGCTGTCCTCATGCCTTTTCATATATTACATTAATGAATAATAGCAATTACAAATCATGACAAGTTTTTTTCTTCAATTCATTTAATAGTTGTCTCCAAGTAAAATATTTAATAAATATTCTTCTGGCAGTACACTTGTCAGCAAGGCTCAGAATTATTTAAGAAACATTTTCCTGTTGGCACAGTTCATAGCAAGGCATAAAGGAAGCATGGCTGAGGACTTGCCAAGACAGCAGCAAGCCTGGCTGTCAGCACCGATGAGGAGCCTGACAGCCACCTGCCTGATGACCACTGAACAGCCTGACACTTTTGGCCCTGACAGTGAACAACGGAAGGCAGGACCGCTCATTTCTTGACACTAGCAGCAAAAATATAAAAGTTGAATACTTTTGTGATAAATTATGCGGTTTGTTCCACAAATGTAAACTACACCACCGCCTTGGTCAAAAACATTAGAATTAAATCTCTTTAAATGTACTAACAAGAAAAAACATTCCTTATTTGCTACGTCAACAATAAATTATGGATAGTGTCCGTGTTAAATCATATAAACCATTTGAAAAATACAACCAGTCCAGAATAAGACAAAGAAAACAAATAAGAGCTACTGATGAAACTGATAAAGTTGGGATAATATCCGTGAACAGTAGAAAAACTGGCAAAGTCTGCATTCACAATTGAAAACATTAAACAAATGGCAACTACAGCTACGAGATGAGCAAGTTTTCTGTTCTCTGTAGTCCAGAAGACCACAACTTCCACTACAGATCAGCTTAGAGATGTCATGCCAGTGTGTCTACAGAGAACAACAATCAACAAAGTTATAATACGAAGGAGCCCGTGAGAACCAGCCATGTCGAGGCACCACCAGCGTGCCTTGCCATTCCTTGCTGCTGACTGTGAGGCCAAAATGAGAATCTTAAACCAATAAATTAATGGTATTCCTGAAATACAACAAAAAGAGAAGTACTGACATTACTGTCTGTGAATGAACAAAAATAAAATATATGAAGGCAAAAAACTTTCAACTAAATTAGTTCTGTTAAGCTTGCCAACTCAACATCTTTTTGTAGTATTTCATGCAACTCATGGCAGGAACAAAACATACACTTTAGCTTCAGGGAGACAACTGAATGACTGGCCTGGGAGTGGAGGGAATGGAGCTCTGCCACCACATGTAACCTAAATGCCCTGAGGTGGTGGAGTCTTCAGGCCATGGCTCACATCACACATGACAAGTGAGAAAGGATGACCTTGGGCCAGAATGGCAGCGCATTCCTAAGCTGTGGCAGGGAGAGGAGAGGCCTCACACCAGGACTACAGCAAGGGTGGTCTGTCATGCCTGCTACAAGGAGAGTAAGTGGAGGAGGAGGGAGGTAAGCACTACAAGCAGCAATATCACGCCCAGGGGTGCCTCAAGATGCTACGACAGAAAAGCTCCCGGAGGCAGGAGGGGGGTGAGGGGAACTGCGAGAGCTTGCGTGGAGAGTATACATACTTGACGTTCATATACTGAGAGGCTCCTACTACTGGCATTATTCCCATACCAGCAGAGGGTGTGTGACTAGCGTGGGGGCAAAGTGGTGGGATTACTGACAGGGACATCGTCACAAACACTTTTCCTGATATTAGATTTGTTTCCAAACCTTTTATGAGACTTACTAACTACAACTCAGAGCAACTTTTAAAAGGTTCTTCCCTTGACTACTTCAATATCACAAATCCCTCACCAATTAAACAACAAGTTTAACTTTTTTTCATTCTTATAAAAAAATGTTTTCCCTGCATAAATTTACAAATTTACATGATAAATTTACTGCCCTGAAGTGTTTTAAGTTTGCAAGTAAACTGGCACATATATAAGTACCTAAGTACCTAAGACAAGGAGGAATTGGGGTTATGTGAACACAGCACCTCCCTGGGTTGAGCCTGGGATGTGGGAAGTAAGACTATGAATAAGGTGACGTGATCTGCCATGACAGAATGGAGTTGTCTGTCTTCCACACAGCCACCTGCAGACTGACCTACCAGACAAGTCCCAAAAGTGACTTGCACAAAATCCTGGGCAGAATGAAATTTACTGTGCCATGAATTTCATCACTTGCTTCACTTTATAAGCAGCTCTCACACTACCTACATCTTTTCTCCTGCAAATGACTGGGTCTTTGACAAGCATGAAGGTTGTATAAAGCCCTACACCAGGGATGCTCTTTGATGCTATTCTCCAGACAGTTTGCTGGAAAACTGATGCATGTGTCAATAACATGAGGCACCAAACCACTGTTACACTGGTGCTGCATCTGGTGAGTGTGAGCGTCTTGGCTGTAAGGGGAGCAGAAGGGACTAGTCACACAGCACCCAGCCTCATCACACAGACAGACATACCGCTCACCACACTGAACACACTCAACGCTTCTCCCTCACTGACATGATGAGTTGGGTGATAAGTCACAAGGAAATGAAACTGGTTGGATGTGCTTTCTTTTGCATAACTCTGTCCTGCATCAATATACATCATCTTCCTTGCATAACACTGAAGCATGAAAAACTACAGAAATACTTTCAGCTTCGTGTTGGCAATTCATTTCAGGGTGGCGCCGCACACTGCCACCTGCAGAGGAATAACAGACGTACATGACGCTGAAGCAAGAAATGCAAAAAAGGTCAATTCACAGCATGTCACAAACACAAGGTGAATCCAAGGCATGGGGGACATAGGAAAGGAAAGGAAAGGGAAAACAAGAAAATCTGATCCAGACTGAGGCAAGAAAGACCCCTGGAGCGCGACGCATCAGTGCGGCTCCTCCCCCTCTGTGGTGCCGGCCTCACACCCTGGCAGTACACCGACACCTCAACAAATTAGGGCACCAAAGCCCGGCCCCAGAGTGCGCCCTCAGCCGTGGGGCGTGGTGCACCCACTCCTGGAGTGCCACGCTTGGTCACAATTTGCCGGAGCCGGTGACTGGGTGTGCAAGGACCACTGCCACTGAGGAGGAGGTGGCCGCACTTACACTACGAGTTTTACGACTGGGACAGGAAGTGCAAAACACAATGAGATGGTGTCTTTACCAGTGCAATGGACGGACGGACAGATGGACAGTCTCATGAGCCCAGCAAGAAGCGTGGCGGCTGAGGAGATGCGTTGTGACGCCTCCTGCTGCACCTCTCTTCATGCTGTTGACTTTCACTCTTTCTTTCTTTCTATCTTTTCATACTCCAGTTGGTGTCTATTTATCATCATTGCTGTCTTATTTACTAATCTGCTCAATGTTTCTCTTTTTAATAATATATCCAGCTTTGTGTGGTTCATTTCACGTACTCCTCCCCCGATATATATATACTATATGGGAGCATGCCACAAACACTGTCATGGGCAGAGCTCCAAGGTGCTGGGTTGTGCCGGAGACACGCCAGGAAGTATTTGTGGAAACACTTAAGTAGCAAATCAGCCACACAACGAGGACCTCCTGTCACTTGTGAATGGTCACGACTGGGCCTTAGGAGCACTTAAATAGCTTAAATATGTATTTATAAATAATTACTTTATATATGAACTTTAAAGCTACATGTTGAGGGATTACAAAAATAAATACTGCACTCATTGAGATCATAAAGGAACACTTCCGGTTGTGTTGGTGCATCACGGCAGCAACTGATTGTCAACAAGACTTCTGCAGCTACTTCATTCTCTAGGACGTATAATGTCTATGGTATACAAGGGGTGGGATGGGAGGTGAGCCCTGAGTTTTTGCATTTCCTGATCCTCCAAGATACAGAATGGTGGCCTCACTCTCCTGCTACTTGAAGGATGACCGAGTAATTCTGGTCTTTCCCGCCCTGACGCTGGAGGGAGAAACAGTGTGGAGAGACATCAGACAACACAGGGTTAGGTGCTCCTCGCCTCACATGACTAGCTGCTTACTGAGTTACCCTTACGCAGATGACATGAGAGAATATTTCCACGGGAAGGGAAGGTCGACAGCATGCAAGACGACATGGGTATGTATTTATTATACCAGGGATAAATAATAAGTTAAAATTTACTAAATGAATCATCTCCACTGAGGAGTTGACATGAGGAATGAATTAGGGGTAAGGTATAACTAAAGGATATGGAATGGAAATCAACTAAATAGAAGGCCAACAGTCTGGTTGGAAGGGTCAACCTGCAAAACCAAAGCTGCCTTTATCAAAATCTGTTCGTGATAAAATAATAATAATAAAAAAGTCATGGATTCTCTTGCTATTATCAACCCTTTCAAAAGCAGTCTATTTATTCCAGTGCTACGTAACACCACTGTGATTTAAAGCCCCTCACAGATGTCAATATGAAGGAAGAATAAATCCAGAAGCAAAGGCCAGAGATGCAATGGTCCCCGTGGGAGTAACACAGCCGCTGCCGGCCACACCCTGGGGCTGCCGGGGCACAGACACTACAGTTTACTTAGGAAGGTTGCATGTTCTCTGTCATGGTACATCATCAGCTCACACCATTTTTTTTTTTTTTTTTTTTGCAACAAAGAAGACAGCTCAAGGGCACAAAAAAAGGAAACAATAATAAAAAAAAAAAGCCCGCTACTTGCTGCTCCTAAAAAAGAATCCAAAGAGGTGGCCGAAAGAGAGGTGTCCAGATACTCGGTCAAATAAGCCAAAACTCTGCACTGTGCAACCAAAATCATCCATTTCTTGAAGAGTCCACTAAACCAACACTTGAATTTTGTGTGAAGTCAAACTAAAGTTATTTACATCAATTATTTTAGCATTTCACTACACCACAGGCTACTACTCATGACCTCAATGCCTTCATATGACTGTCAGTGAATAATTTTGGGCTCCAGTATTTTCATTTGAGTGTCAGTGAACAGTTTTGGGCTCCAGTGCCTTCATATGACTCAGTGAATAATTTTGGGTTCCAGACAGCCTTTAGGAACACAAGCTCTGAAAATGCTGTATAAACCCTGCAGACAGAGGAGACAGAACACAGACTACTGAAGTGAAATGAGAAAGACAGACAGAAGATGATGGTTAGGTGTCCCCCAGTGCCATTCCTTTATAGCTCTCCTGATGTGTATTAGTGGTCATTCATTACTGAGGTGAGGAGTGACCCAAAATGACCGCCCTGCCAGCTTAAATCCCAGGACACTTAAGAAGCTTGTGTGTTAGTGGTCACTCATTACTGAGGTGAGGAGTGACCCAAAATGACCGCCCTGCCAGCTTAAATTCCAGGATACTTAACCCGGTAGCAGCGACGGGCCAAATTTGTGGCTTTACCATGTAGCAGCGACGGGCCAAATTTGTGCAATGATATAACCCCCCAAAATAGATCATACATAAACTGATCACAAAAGCATTGATATATATTACGAAATGGTTTGCGTGAGTGATGCTTTTTTCTCATTTTTCTCGCTTAGAGGGACCATTAAGAAACATGGTCCCCGCTGCTACCGGGTTAAGAAGCTTCCCTGCCACTGCCATCTGATGGAAGAACAGCAGCGATGACCCACACAAATGCACATCAATGAGGGGAAAAATGGGGTGAGTGATGGAAACATTATCCCTGTTCATCCTTTCGTCTTTCCCTAATGTATACGCGCACACACACACACACTTTCACACGACACAACAATTCCATCTTAAAATTACTTTAGAAAACCTGCCTCGTCTTTATATCTAAACGACTGCTTTAGTGAACTTGAGAAGAGGAAAGTGAAGGCATGATTTATATTGAGAGGAACCTAAGCAATGACAAACCTTTAAGCATTTATTGGAAACATTAAAAATTCATGTTTAGAATTCTCTCTCTCTCACTCTCTCTCTCTCACACACACACACATGCTGATGAACTAAACAAACTACCAGTCTTGAACATAATCACAATCTCTCTCTCTCTCTCTCTCTCTCTCTCTCTCTCACACACACACACACACATTGAAAAACTAAACAAACCACCAGTCTTGAACATAATTACAATCGCTCTCTCTCTCTCTCTCTCTCTCTCTCTCTCTCTCTCTCTCTCTCTCTCTCTCTCTCTCCCCAAGGCCAAGGCAGTACTTACAGCTTGGGGGTGGTGGGCATCGGGGCGTCGGGGCCGGAAGACGAGGGGCTGGGGAGGGACGAGGTGAGTTTCATTGTGATTCTGGGCCCACCTTCCTCCTTCTCCCTCTTCACCTTCTTCTCCTTCTTCTCCTGTTTTGTTTTCTCCTTCTCCTTCTTCTTGTCTGATTTGTCCTTCTCTTTCTCTTTGTCCTTCTTGTCTTTCTTCTTCTTCCCTTTCTCCTTTTCCTTCTCTTTCTCCTTCTTCTCCTTCTTGTGCTCCTTTTTCTGTTAGAGGGAAAAAATATGGAAGTCTACATGACCACACACTAACAAGTCCAGACCATCACTGCAGCGTGTGTGAGGCAGCGCCGGCCTTGCCTGCGTCACGGTCAACAAGTCTTACCTTCTCTTTGTCTGTCTTCTCTGGCTTGTCGGGGCGGGGGTGAGGCCTGGGAAGTGGCTGAGGCGGGGGAGAATGGTGGGCAGGAGTTCGGGGTCTGGGGGGCGTGGAGGGTGATGGGGAACGCATGGGTGAGCCATGGCCCCGCATCATGAGGGGGCTGCCCTCCCGGGGGTGGCGGGGGGTGGGGGGCCGCTCCAAAGGCTCGTTGTCCTCCACCGGACACAGTGAGTCCTCCTCCAGCGGCCTCTGGAGGGGCGGTCGGGGCAGGAAGTGGTGGTGGGGGGGCAGACGCAGGTCAGGGATCGGGGGTGCCAGCCCCGGTCGGGGGGGCGGCCCACCGAAGGGAGGCAGGAATGGGAACCTGGAGAATGGAGGAATGAAGCCTGGGGCTGTGGGGAAGGCTGGGAGGAAGGGGGCACCCGGGGCACCCCCCATGTCCTCCATGGGCAGACCGCCCTCAGGGGTCTTGGGGCGCTCAGGTGGCTCAGGTTCACCTGCATCACGGGGACCAGGGCTGAACGGACCACCTTTCGGCGACTTGGACCGGTCTTTCCGGGGCCGCCGCTCCCGCCCTTTGTCCCGGGCCCGCCTCTTCTCAATGGAGCGGTGAGGCGGCAGGTGTGGGGGCAATTCTGGGGTGCGGGGCGTGGAGGGGGTGGTGGGGGGAGATAAGTCTTCATGGTAGGGGGTGTAGTCTCCCGGGGACCTGGGAGTCACATCTGGCGTCACCTCAACATGCACGGAGGCAGGTGCCTCCATGGGCGGCTCCTCCGGGGGACGGCGCTGGCCCCGGCCTGGGGTCTCATCAATCATGAGGTCCGGGGAACTATCCCGGGATGGCTGGGCGGAGGCGGGGCCAGAGGCGGTGGCCGAGGCCTCGCGTTCCTCTTTGGCATCCTTGGACTTGTTGATTTTCTTGAAGATGCTCAGCTTGGACTTGCCCTCAGCCTTCTCGGGGCCGGGTGGGGGAGGGCCATCCGGAGGCTTGCTTGGGGCAGGGATGGAGGTCACGGTGACGGCCGAGGATGACTGTAGGGCAATGATCAGCTCCCTCTCCCTCTCCCTCTCCTTCTTCATCTCCTTTTCCTTCTTGGTCTCCTTCTTGCTTCCCTCCTTCCTCCCCTCCTTGTCCTTTCGTACATCCTTCTTCCCTTCCTTCTTGCCCTCCTTCTTGCTTCCTTCCTTCTTACCTTCTTTCTTGCTTCCGTCCTTCTCCTTCTTCACCTTCTTGCTTGTGTTTCCTGCCTCCCCTTCCTTGTCCTTGTCCTTCTCCTTCTCCTTGTCCTTGTCCTTGTCTTTATCCTTGTCCTTGTCTTTATCCTTGTCCTTGTCCCCCTTCTCACCCTTGGGCTGTCCGGTCCCACTCTTCTTGCCCTCACCTTTGGGCGGCCGCGGCGGCTTGGGAACTTTGATTTTGGGGGTAGACGACTTGGGGGTGGAGGAGCCAGGTGACTGTCCAGGCTTGGCGGGGGAGGCCTTGGGGGTGCTGGCAGCCTTGGGGAGAATGGGTCCTTTTGGGGAAGACACCTTGGGGGGTTTTGGAGTGGGGGGCTTGAGCAGGGGCATTTTGAGCTTGGGGGGCAGTGGGGAGGAGCCAGGCGGGCAACCCTTGGGGAGAGAGAGTGGGCGGGACTGGAACTTGGGGAGCTTCAGACCTTTCCCATTCATCCTGTCTTTGCCGCCTGTCTTGATCTTGGGGCGGGGCGGTCGCACTGGCCCTGCCCTCGGTCCCCCACCCCCCCCTAGATTGTTCTTCTGGCGGATGAGCTTCTCCACCGTCATTTTCTTCTTGCCGACAGTGGAGGGTGAGGAGCAGCGTGGTAGGGCGAGGGGAATGTCGGGGCAGCGAGCCTCGGGAAGCTTGCCCTCCCGCGCCGACGATATGAACCCTGAGGTGGTCATCATGACACTCACTATCTCCCGCACCGGCTGGCCCTCGTCGTCCAGTGAGAACCTGTGTGGAAGTGGAAGAGTCATGGGTTACCACAGAGGGCATGGAAGGGACCATAACAACAATAACAACAGATTATAGATAACCCATAAGATACAGGAATGTATGATAAGAACAAAGGATGACAGGATACAAATATGACTCCCACCAACACAAACACACACACACACACAATGAAGGATGATGATTATTGCCGCAACTGCAGGGTCATACAGCGCCGGTAGACACACAATGAAAAGATGCGAGGAGTTACAGCCCACAGTGACAAGAGACGAGTTAGCAAGGTAAGAACAACAGACACAATGCACGAGTGATAACAAAAGATAATTGAGCAGTAACAAACATCCTGGAGCGAATATCAGAAACAAGAACGTCGGATAAAGAACAAGAAATGACTGGTTGTAAATATATGATTCCTGCTAACACCATCACACACACACACACACACACACACACAAAAAAAAGATGATTCACAGCTCACAATGAAAATGAATTATAAGTTAACAAGTAGGGGGCAGCGAGTAGTGGGCTTTTTTTTTTATTGTTGTTTACTTTTTTTGTGCCCTTGAGCTGTATCCTTTGTTGTAAAAAAAAAAAAGGAACACGGTAATATTAAGAACAGAAGCAATGCCAAGCTCAAGGGCCAAACCAAAAAGAGAAAAAAAGAAAAAAAAACGCTATGCAAAGTGATAAGATAATAAATAGCGACACTCACTTTGGCTTCTTGGCGGGTGACACATCTGAATCCGCCGGCCTCTTGACTGCCGGCTGTGGGGAGACGGAGGGGGAGATGCCCTCACCCACTGCATCATCCATCCCCCCTCCGACCTTCACGTCCACCTCCTCCTCTGTGGGGCACGAGGGGCACTGGTGTAAGTAATCTAGGCCTTTCTATCCTGTTTGAGACTTTTCACTCCCATAACTACCTAAGGAGAGGCTAATAAGGGGAAAAACAGGTGTGGCAGTACTTTGAACAATATAGGTAAACAGTTCAATGACAAATGGTATAATGATTTAAGTAATATGGCCCCTTCTATCTTGGACTCTTCACTCCCATAACCACCCAAGGAGAGGCTAATGAAGGGAGAAACAGGTGTGACGGTACTTTGAACAATATAGATAAACAGTTCAATGACAAATGGTATAATGATTTAAGTAAGATGGGCCCTTCTATCTTGGACTCTTCACTCCTATAACCACCTAAGGAGAGGCTAATAAGGGGAGAAACAGGTGTGGCGGTACTTTGAACAATATAGGTAAACAGTTCAATGACAAATGGTATAATGATTTAAGTAATATGGCCCCTTCTATCTTGGACTCTTCACTCCTATAACCACCTACGGAGAGGGAGAAACAGGTGTGGAGGTACTTTGAAGAATATAAGGTAAGCAGTTCAATGACAAATGGTATAATGGTTTAAGTAATATGGCCCTTTCTATCCTCTTTCGGACTCTTCCCTTCAATAATCACCCAAGGAGAGGCTAATAAGGGGAGAAACAGGTGTGGTGGTACTTTGAACAATATAGGTAAACAGTTCAATGGTAAATGGTATAGTGGTTTAAGTAATATGAGCCCCCCTCGGATCATATAGGGTTAAGCCGTTTCCTTAGCTGTAAAAGAAAAAAAAATAATAATAAATAAATAAAATAAAAAATGTATCCTATTGTGAACTTACCCCAATAACCTGCAGAAAAACACTAACGAGGGGAGACACAGGTGAACAAGCGCACCTAGCCTCCTATAACTCACCAAAGGGTACAAAAGTGAGGCTCCCCCCCCACTCACCCTCCTTCTCGGGGTACATGGGGGGCAGATGCTCGTGGATGTGGATGGGCCGGGACAGGATCTCCCTTGACCCGGGCTTGAGGAAGTTGAGGTTGGAGGGGCGGGGCACAGGGAGCTGCGGCATGGGGTGTGGGAAGGGGGGGCAGTCCACATTGTTGATATACTCCTCCAGTTCCGACACCGAGATCCCCATGTCCATGAACGCCAGTCCGAGGTCGTCCAAGGTGGGCTCGGTGCGGCCAACTGTGGGGGGAAGGTGAGGTGAGGTCGGGAATATTTATTTGTAAGTGTTGTATTAGTGAATTATCCACTTATGCAGTTTATTAGCTCCTTAATTCAACTCTAATAAGTATAAGTGCTCCAATTGTAGTACCAGAAAGGATGTGACAGGTTGTTTGAGTATTGTTCAGCTTCATTGGTGACTTATCCGCTTGTGTGTTCAATGGTCTGTGTCCTTCCGGCAATGCTGATAAACATAAGTGCCCCTTGTTGAAGTGGGTGTCATTCTAGATGTTTTCCAGGAGCTCCTAAACCACCCTGTTGAGATGGGTGTTATTCTATAAATTTACCATTGAGCTCCTGGCCCTCCCCCACCCCCGGCACACCTGTCCCCTAGGCGACCCCAGGTGCACCCCAGCCCTCATCTGTCCAGGTCCCGCCCCCGCCCCCCAGGGTAATGAGCCCCCCTGGCCGCCCCTTGAGCTGTGCCCCGCCCCCGTGGCTCCCCTGTGACTCACAGTGCTCGGTGTACCGGTGCGTGAGGCGGCATAGCTCGGCGAGGTAGCGGTGCAGCAGGTCCGTCAGCACCCCCAGCGGCGTGGCGTAGATGCCCTGGTAGCCGATGGCCTGGCACACGTGGCCCACGCAGGCCCGCAGCACCTCCTGGCTGAACTGGCCGGACATAGCGCCGCCCTCGCGTCAGCCGTCACCTGCGGGCGGGCGGGCGGGGGCACAGGAACCTCCTGCCGCGGGTCACACGGCGGAGCGGCGCGGCGGCGACGGTCCCGCCATTTTGACGACGCGGCGGCGGCGGCGGCGACCACGGGGGGCCCTCCCTGGGGGCGTGCCGGCCCGGGGCGCGGCCCCGGCGGGGTGGCGACGTATTATTGTCATCAGTGTGATAAAATGTTGATGAGTTTTGTGGCGGGTCAGGCAGCGGCAGGGGCAGGCATGGGTCATGCTGGCGGCGGACAGCCAATGGCGGCGCGCCGCGGCGGTCACGTGACCCAGCCAGGGACGCGAGGGATGCCAGACACCGCCACCTGCAGACAACAACACATTTTGTCCTGCTCTAATGACCAATATTGTACTTAGAAAATTACATTACTTCATTTTAAATATTTTCCTTGCTAAAATAATCGGTTACGGTCCCATTAAGTGTCCTGCGTCATGAACACTCGTGACAGGACCGATGGGTGCCTGGCGCAGGGAGGATTGAGAGAGTACGGAAGAGCTTGATTTATGTAATTTTCTTATTCAGCAATTTTCTAATTCTGTATAGCGTCTTCCGTGTTATTTATGTTATTTTGTTGCTGTTATTAGGCAGAGTTCGCCACGGGGTGTGAGGCACTCCCTCCCTGGCCGCCGCTCCGCGCCTGCATCCTCCGTGCCACCCGCTGGAGCTAATGTCCGCGGGAGATAAGGTGCTGCCTCCCATCTTCTTCCCTAGAATTACGCTAACCTATATTTCCTAGAGGGCTCTGTTACGGCTACTCGGGAAGGGTGGGGGCTTCCTTAGTCTGTCCCTTCACCAGAGCTTGAAGGAGTGAAGGGGAGCGTAAGAAAAGGGGTCGAGAAGGGAGGAAGCAGAGGAGGATGGCCGACCGTAGGAAGCAAGGCGACGGTGCTCGGTAGTCCTGCTTCCCTTTCTTTTTGACGTGTGCTTGTCCTTCTGCTCTCAAGAAATGGGTCATAAGTATTAAAACTTCCTGTTTTAAGTTGCCGGACGGGTGAAAAGTGGTGAGGTGTGAGAGCCTGGGCAGTCCTTGGGGCCCGGAGGTGGAGACGTGGCACCATGGCTCAGACAGTGGTGCCAAGTGTGTTGTTTACATCAGTCCTGCGTTGCCGCGTCTTCCCGCCCTACAGCACCCATGTTTACTTTTGTCCCTTTAAAAAGTTGTAATAAGGTTTTCCAGCCATGATGAACTCGTCAGGCGAGGCACCGAGTCTGGAGTGAGTGGTGGGGGGGCAGGAGCCTTCCCCAGCCCCCTCCGCACACCATGGCTTCCATCTTGGGGGGGCAGAGAATAGACGTAGTTCCATGCATATTTAAACCCATCAATGTCACCCTCATGCATGCTTGATTTAAGGCTAGATTTTAAGTTTCCTCGTGGCATTAGGCTCAGAGGTGTCCATTCATGCCCTATAGATGTCCTTTCCCCCTGTAATAAGTCCCACAAGCTCAAAGCAGCAATATTGAGTCGGTTAAATTTTTTCCATTGTGATGTTTTGAATTTTTTTGGTTCAAGTCTCAAGTTCAATCAGTGTCCTTATAGCATTAGGTTCAGAAGGTGTCCAGTCAGCCCTTATAGATGTCCTCTCCCTCTGTATCTTGAGTCCTAGCAATATTATGAGTCAGTTAAATTCTCCCATTGTGATGTTTTGAATTTTTTTGGTTCAAGTCTCAAGTTCAGTCGGTGTCCTTATTGCATTAGGTTGAGAAGGTGTCCATTCAGCCCCTATAGATGTCCTCTCCCCCTGTAATAAGTCCCACAAGCTCAAAGCAGCAATATTGAGTTGGTTAAATTTTTCCCATTGTGATATTTTTGAATTTTTTTGGTCCAAGTCTCAAACTCAGTCAGCATTAGGTTCAGAAGGTGTCCAATCAGCCCTTATAGATGTCCACACCCTCTGTATCTTGAGTCCTAGCAATATTATGAGTGTTAAATTCTCCCATTGTGATATTTTGAAGTTTTTTGTGTTAGTTTCAAGTCTCACATAAGTTCAGTTAGTGTCCTTATAGCATTAGGCTCAGAAGGTGTCCAGTCAACCCTTATAGATGTCCTCTCCAGCTTCTACTTGAGTCCTGGCAATATTATGAGTCAGTTAAATTCTCCCATTGTGATATTTTGAATTTTTTTGCGTCAGTTTCAAGTCTGACACAAGTTCAGTTAGTTTCCTTATAGCATCAGGTTCAGAAGGTGTCCAGTCAGCCCCTATTGATGTCCTCTCCCTCTGTATCTTGAGTCCCACCAATATTATGAGTCAGTTAAATTCTCCCATTGTGATATTTTGAATTTTTTTGTGTTAGTTTCAAGTCTCACATAAGTTGTTAGTTTCCTTATAGCATTAGGTTCAGAAGGTGTCCAGTCAGCCCTTATAGATGTCCTCTCCAGCTTCTACTTGAGTCCTAGCAATATTATGAGTCAGTTAAATTCTCCCATTGTGATATTTTGAAGTTTTTTGTGTTAGTTTCAAGTCTCACATAAGTTCAGTTAGTGTCCTTATAGCATTAGGCTCAGAAGGTGTCCAGTCAGCCCTTATAGATGTCCACACCCTCTGTATCTTGAGTCCTACCAATATTATGAGTCAGTTAAATTCTCCCATTGTGATATTTTGAATTTTTTTGTGTTAGTTTCAAGTCTCACATAAGTTGTTAGTTTCCTTATAGCATTAGGTTCAGAAGGTGTCCAGTCAGCCCCTATAGATGTCCTCTCCAGCTTCTACTTGAGTCCCACCAATATTATGAGTCCGTTAAATTCTCCCATTGTGATATTTTGAATTTTTTTGCGTCAGTCTCAAGTCTCACACAAGTTCAGTTAGTGTCCTTATAGCATTAGGCTCAGAAGGTGTCCAGTCAGCCCTTATAGATGTCCTCTCCCTCTGTATCTTGAGTCCTGGCAATATTATGAGTCTGTTAAATTCTCCCATTGTGATATTTTGAATTTTTTTGCGTCAGTCTCAAGTCTCACACAAGTTCAGTTAGTGTCCTTATAGCATTAGGGTCAGAAGGTGTCCAGTCAGCCCTTATAGATGTCCTCTCCAGCTTCTACTTGAGTCCTACCAATATTATGAGTCAGTTAGATTCTCCCATTGTGATATTTTGAAGTTTTTTGTGTTAGTTTCAAGTCTCACATAAGTTCAGTCAGTTTCCTTATAGCATTAGGTTCAGAAGGTGTCCAGTCAGCCCTTATAGATGTCCTCTCCAGCTTCTACTTGAGTCCTAGCAATATTATGAGTCAGTTAAATTCTCCCATTGTGATATTTTGAATTTTTTTGTGTTAGTTTCAAGTCTCACATAAGTTCAGTCAGTGTCCTTATAGCATTAGCTTCAGAAGGTGTCCAGTCAGCCCTTATAGATGTCCTCTCCAGCTTCTACTTGAGTCCTAGCAATATTATGAGTCCGTTAAATTCTCCCATTGTGATATTTTGAAGTTTTTTGTGTTAGTTTCAAGTCTCACATAAGTTGTTAGTGTCCTTATAGCATTAGGCTCAGAAGGTGTCCAGTCAGCCCTTATAGATGTCCTCTCCAGCTTCTACTTGAGTCCTAGCAATATTATGAGTCCGTTAAATTCTCCCATTGTGATATTTTGAAGTTTTTTGTGTTAGTTTCAAGTCTCACATAAGTTCAGTTAGTGTCCTTATAGCATTAGGCTCAGAAGGTGTCCAGTCAGCCCTTATAGATGTCCTCTCCAGCTTCTACTTGAGTCCTAGCAATATTATGAGTCCGTTAAATTCTCCCATTGTGATATTTTGAAGTTTTTTGTGTTAGTTTCAAGTCTCACATAAGTCCAGTTAGTGTCCTTATAGCATCAGGTTCAGAAGGTGTCCAGTCAGCCCTTATAGATGTCCTCTCCCTCTGTATCTTGAGTCCCACCAATATTATGAGTCAGTTAAATTCTCCCATTGTGATATTTTGAAGTTTATTGTCTCAGTTCCAAGTCTCACACAAGTATTCTTTGAGGTCTCTGTTGCAAGTCTCAATGAAGTCTAGTAATATTTTGAGGTCATTTTAAGTCTCAGTCAAGTCCAGTATTTTTTTAGGTCTCTTTCAAGTCACAGGTCCAGTACAAGTCCAGTGAGGTCTTTTAGTAGTTGTTTATCAGGCATGTCTTTGTATGGGAATCACAGTGGTGGAATGACAACGGTTTTCCTAGTGTTACATCTCTCTCTCTCTCTCTCTCTCTCTCTCTCTCTCTCTCTCTCTCTCTCTCTCTCTTTTTAACGGCCTCTTGCAGACTCCTTACGTTCTTATGTTCTTATGTTCTTTCCTCTGGTAGTTGTTTATCAGGTATGTCTTTGTATAGGAGTCAGGGTAGAGGAATGTGAAGTTTTCCTCGTGTTATCTCTCTCTCTATCTCTCTAACATAGCGCTCCCCAACCAGCCTCGTGCAGACCCCTTACGTTCTTATGTTCTTATGTTCTTTCCTCTGGTAGTTGTTTATCAGGCATGTCTTTGTATAGGAGTCAGGGTAGAGGAATGACTAAAGTTTTCCTTGTGTTATCTCTCTCTCTATCTCTCTAACATAGCGCTCCCCAACCAGCCTCTTGCAGACTCCTTATGTTCTTTCCTCTGGTAGTTGTTTATCAGGCATGTCTTTGTATAGGAGTCAGGGTGGAGAAATGAGAAGAGTTTTCCTTGTGTTATCTCTCTCTCTCTCTCTCTCTCTCTAACATAGTGCTCCCTTCCCTCCCCAGAAGCAACATGGACACACAGTTTACGCCGATTCGAGAGCTTAAGCCGGGCATGAAGAACCTCAGATTGGTGTTCATTGTGCTGGAGATCGGTGAGTAGGGAGAGAGAGACAGGTGCTTGATTTGTCCACAGAAGAGTAAAATTTCCTACTTATTTTTTATTTTCATAGTGTATAATTTATTTGCTTCCACTGCCCTTATGGTGTTGCTTAGTGGTCAGCCTTGTTATGGTACTTGTTTTCCGCTCCTCGGCATCACCAGGAAAAATTGCTCTACATTATATGACAGATAATGATTAAGCTTTTCTATCTTGTCCTGCCTTCCTTATTCTTACCCTGCACCTCTTCTTTCTCTATCATCTTCTTTATCTTCTTTTCTACTCATATTCTTCCCTTCCACCCATTACCTCATTTTCCTTCTTTCCCTCATTCTCTCCTATCTTCTTTCTCCTTCTTTAGCTCTCCCTTCCCACCTTCTTCACTTCCTTACCTCACACCATGACCGCACACCCCACTCCGTCAGTTAACCCCCTTCCTCACCTCCTCCCTCTCCTTCCTTCCTCTTCCTTTCCTACTCCTCCTTCTCCCTCTCATCATTCCATTCCCCATGCACAGGAAGGCCGAACGTCACAAAGGAGAATCATGAGGTGCGGTCCGTCAAGGTGGCGGACCGCTCGGGCTGCATAAACATATCTCTCTGGGACGAGCCGGGACAACTTCTGCAGGTGGGTGGGTCGCTGAAGGGACAACGGAGGGGAGGGGAAGGGGGAAAGATATGCATGGTTGGTTAGGTGAAGAGAAGGGGATATGAGAAAAGAAAGTTTGTGTTTGCATAAGAATAGGAAGAAGTAAAGTATGTATTGAAGGGATGTGCAGAAGGGGGAAAGATTTGCAGCCAGTAAAATGAAAGAAAAAAGTAAAACTAATTGGTGTTTGTGTTCTGAGGTAAAGAAATGCATGGAAAAGGACAAGAATAGGCACAAGAAGGCAGTTTAATGTTAACCCATCCACTGCAATTAGCATAGATTTGGCCTTCACTTGTAGCCCGGTAACATATACTCCCAGGTCCTTCTCTGCCTCTGTGGTGGATAGTGGAGTGTTTCCCATGTGGTATTGGTATGCTGGATTTCCCCTCCCAAGGTGCATGACAACATTTTTCTTCACTGAATTGTAGCAGCCACTTTTTGTTCCATTCCTTTTGCTTGGTGATGTCTTCTTGTAGGAAATCCACAGTCAGGGGGTTAAAGAAGTTAGCAATGAGTAATGGTGTGAATTAAGAGCACTATTGGGTTTGTATTTGTTACTTTCAAAACACATGATTTCAGCCACACTTAGTATATATGAAACAGATTAGGAATGATATGAATTTGCTACCTAAGGAAGACTTGCAGGTCAGTCATACTATTTAAGCTGAAATGATATGGTCGATTCTCGAAACTCACTCTCCCTCTCTTCATCCCACCAGCCGGGAGACATAGTCAACCTCAACAAGGGTTACGTCAGTGTGTGGAAAAACTGTCTCACCCTCTACGTGGCGAAGGGCGGCGAACTACAGAAAGTTAGCGAGTAAGTACCCACCCTCCTCCTCCTCTTTACTTGTTGGACTCAGCGGATTCGGTAGTAGGACCTCTCTTTTTGTGGATGGCCTCATGGATAAGCCAGGGCAGGTGGCCAAAAATTTATATAAAAAAATGGATAGACTTTTTATTTTTATTTTTATTTTTATTTTTACAGCAAAGGAGTCAGTTCAAGGGCATAAAAAAAGGTAACAAATGCTTTAAAAAAAAAAAAAAGGCTGGTACTCACTGCTCCCAAATAGAGTTAGAGGAGTGGACGAAAGACAGGTCTACAAAATAATACATGTTACCTACATAAGATGGATTGACTACATAATAATAGCTACATAAAATGGATAGACTTCATAACAGTTTATCTACACAAGAAAGATAGACTGCATAACAATTTAGCTACACAAGAAAGATAGCCTACATAACAATTTAGCTACACAAGAAAGAGACTACATAACAATTTGGCTACACAGGAAAGATAGCCTTCATAACAATTTAGCTACACAAGAAAGATAGCCTACATAACAATTTAGCTACACAAGACAGATAGACTACATAACAATTTAGCTACACAAGAAAGATAGACTACATAACAATTTAGCTACACAAGACAGATAGCCTACTTAACAATTTAGCTACACAAGACAGATAGACTACATAACAATTTAGCTACACAAGACAGATAGGCTACATAACAATTTAGCTACACAAGACAGATAGCCTACTTAACAATTTAGCTACACAAGACAGATAGACTACATAACAATTTAGCTACACAAGAAAGATAGCCTACATAACAATTTAGCTACACAAGAAAGATAGCCTACATAACAATTTAGCTACACAAGAAAGATAACTACATAACAATTTAGCTACACAAGAAAGATAGACTACATAACAATTTAGCTACACAAGACAGATAGCCTACATAACAATTTAGCTACACAAGACAGATAGACTACATAACAATTTAGCTACACAAGAAAGATAGCCTACATAACAATTTAGCTACACAAGAAAGATAGCCTACATAACAATTTAGCTACACAAGAAAGATAACTACATAACAATTTAGCTACACAAGACAGATAGGCTACATAACAATTTAGCTACACAAGACAGATAGGCTACATAACAATTTAGCTACACAGGAAAGATAGCCTACATAACAATTTAGCTACACAAGACAGATAGCCTACATAACAATTTAGCTACACAGGAAAGATAGCCTACATAACAATTTAGCTACACAAGAAAGATAGACTACATAACAATTTAGCTACACAAGACAGATAGCCTACATAACAATTTAGCTACACAGGAAAGATAGCCTACATAACAATTTAGCTACACAAGAAAGATAGACTACATAACAATTTAGCTACACAAGAAAGATAGACTACATAACAATTTAGCTACACAAGAAAGATAGCCTACATAACAATTTAGCTACACAGGAAAGATAGCCTACATAACAATTTAGCTACACAAGAAAGATAGACTACATAACAATTTAGCTACACAAGAAAGATAGACTACATAACAATTTAGCTACACAAGAAAGATAGCCTACATAACAACTTAGCTACACAAGAAAGATAGCCTACATAACAATTTAGCTACACAGGAAAGATAGCCTACATAACAATTTAGCTACACAAGAAAGATAGACTACATAACAATTTAGCTACACAAGACAGATAGCCTACATAACAATTTAGCTACACAAGAAAGATAGCCTACATAACAATTTAGCTACACAAGAAAGATAGACTACATAACAATTTAGCTACACAAGAAAGATAGACTACATAACAATTTAGCTACACAAGAAAGATAGCCTACATAACAATTTAGCTACACAAGAAAGATAGCCTACATAACAATTTAGCTACACAAGAAAGATAGACTACATAACAATTTAGCTACACAAGAAAGATAGCCTACATAACAATTTAGCTACACAAGAAAGATAGCCTACATAACAATTTAGCTACACAGGAAAGATAGACTACATAACAATTTAGCTACACAAGAAAGATAGACTACATAACAATTTAGCTACACAAGAAAGATAGCCTACATAACAATTTAGCTACACAAGAAAGATAGACTACATAACAATTTAGCTACACAAGAAAGATAGCCTACATAACAATTTAGCTACACAAGAAAGATAGACTACATAACAATTTAGCTACACAAGAAAGATAGCCTACATAACAATTTAGCTACACAAGAAAGATAGCCTACATAACAATTTAGCTACACAAGAAAGATAGACTACATAACAATTTAGCTACACAAGAAAGATAGCCTACATAACAATTTAGCTACACAAGAAAGATAGACTACATAACAATTTAGCCTACATAACAATTTAGCTACACAAGACAGATAGCCTACATAACAATTTAGCTACACAAGAAAGATAGCCTACATAACAATTTAGCTACACAAGACAGATAGCCTACATAACAATTTAGCTACACAAGAAAGATAGCCTACAGAACAATTTAGCTACACAAGAAAGAGACTACATAACTTAGCTACACAAGACAGATAGCCTACATAAAAATAACTTCATGAGATGAGATGAATTTATTTATTAATTTATATAGCTTTTTGGCCCATGGTACCTGTCAGCTTGTTGCAATGTGGGCAGGTTTTTATAGTGGGTAGTCTTTGGCCCCTCAGCGGTGACTAAAAAATTGCCAGCTTGTTTGTCGCAGCGGGCGGAACATGAAACTGCGTCTGCACACTCAGCCACTGCCTCCCCACTGCATGATAATAGCTACATAAGATAGATGGACTATACATGATATAACAGGGCAGCAGGGAGCCCACTAACACCACAGACAACACACACCTCAGACCTCCTCCCTCTCCCCCTTGCCAGGTTCTGTATGCAGTTCTCCGAGCAGCCCAACATGTCCGAGCCCAACCCAGAGCTGGTGCCCCTGAGTAAAGGAAGCTGTGGGGGGGGCGGGGGTGACCAGGGGGGCAGCGGCGGCAACCGGGGGGGCTCTCAGGGGGGCGGGAACTCTGGTGGTGGTGGTGGCAACTCCCTTGCTGACGCCTCGCGGGACCCGAGGTTATTGAAGCCAAACAGCAACGGAGGCAATTTGGACCCCAGGGGAGGGAAGGGAGGGGGTGGGGGAGGCGGGGGAGGGGTGACGGCCTCCAACGGGCACCACAGCACGGGGGGCGGCCGCCACACATCCTCAACGAAAAGCCGCAGTCACGGAGGAGGAAGCAAACAGTCGGGCAAGAGGTAATATTACGCATGGTAAGTCGAGCGTGGCCCCGTGTTTTATGTGTCCGGGTGGGAGGCCGTCGTGTGGCCGCTCACCCGCCCTCATCCCAGCATAATATTTGTACGCACTTCACTCCATATTTTCTCTCATTAGTTACTTTCTCTCTGTTACCACTGACGCTGTATACTACTACTACGACTACCCTGGAGACGACCCAAAGGAAAATATACATGTGATACTTTTATACGGCACATTTCATTCATTACCCAGGGCTGTGTGAGTGGTCGGGGCTGTTCCCATGCGTTTCAGATAGAGAGAAAAATACAGGCTTTCAAATTTCTTTCTTATCCTTCCTCTCCTTGCCCTTGGTTTTTTCTTACTTCTTACATTCTTATCCATGTTTTTTGTGCTCTCTCTTCCTCTCTCTCTTTCCCTCGCTGTCCCACCTATTGAGCTGCTCCGTTGATTCCTTCCCTCTCATCATGCTCTTTAACCCGGTAGCAGCGATGGGCCAAATTTGTGGCTTTACTGTGTAGCAGCGATGGGCCAAATTTGTGGCTTTACCGTGTAGCAGCGATGGGCCAAATTTGTGGCTTTACCGTGTAGCAGCGATGGGCCAAATTTGTGGCTTTACCGTGTAGCAGCGACGGGCCAAATTTGTGCCATGATGTAAACCCCCCAAAAATAGATGATACCTAATCTGATCAGAAATGCTTTGATATATATTATGAAATGGTTTGTGTGAGGGGTGATTTTTTCTCATTTTTCTCGCTTAGAGGGACCATTAAGAAACGTGATCCCCGCTGCTACCGGGTTAACTTAGACTATGTGGTTCAGTGAGCAAATGCATGGGAACAGCCTGAGTGTGAACCTGTACGGAAGGTGAGTCAAGGTGAGCATGAGTGACAGCTTGAGGCGGAACGTGGAAGGTGATTCACTTGTGGGTTTGAAGTAGCTCCTCATCCTCCATACTCGCCCACCCTCTCATGCACACACACACACACACACACACACACACACATGTACGTATTTATTTCCCTCTTACGGTCTTCCTGAATCTATGCATCATTCTCCCACATCACTGCTCTTCATAAGGGATTGATCGTGTTGACGGGGGAATGTGTGGGTCTTCATTTTGGGTAGGCGGTGGCTGAGTGGTACCGTGCTGGGCCCTCATTCACCGCGTGATGGATGACGCGAGTTCGAATCCCCACGCTACCACCTCGGATTTTTCAGTCACCGCCGAGTGGCTTAAAACTACCCACATGCTGTCCTGAAGACCCCCCATCAACCTGGACTCAAGAGGAGACCGTCCAAGTGAATCAAGGAGGAGTTCCGGGGGGCAGCATGAGCCAAGAGAATATGGCACCACTATAAACACTTGCCTGCACCATGACGGGCTGGGGCCAAACACCATCCAGGCCCCTGAAGCACTATAGGCTTTCCACCGGTGTTTTGAAAATGGTCTAATAGAAAATGGAATGCTTAGGCGAGTGGGGACTTGGTGGAGAACTGATGTTTCTGCCACACCGATCCTGTAACTAGTGAATGTGTGCGTCTTTATTCCTCTCCACCGGTGTATTGAAAATGGTCTAATGGAAAATGGGGTGCTTAGGTGCAATCCCCACTTAGGCTAAACGATTTTCTCCGCTGATATGGAGTAATTATAGTCCCATTCAGCAAGGAAAATATCGGGGGGCGGGTGACGGCCACAGCAGTACCCAGGGATCGCCTAACAATCTCCAAAGCTTTCCACTCTAGGGTAGTGAATCATGTTATCAGGTCATGGTTCATTACACACACACATGAAAACACCAGGAAACAAGTAAATGCACAAGGGTATTATTAAAAGTTTTTATTGGATTTTTATATATATACAGTGTGTGGAATGACTACAGTTAATGTTTTGTCAGGTTGTGGGTGATTCTCACGCTCCGAGAAGCTCGTCATTGTTAGGTTGACAGTCCGCTGGGTTCGCTACAACAAGGTAATAGGTACTCTAGTGAACACACCTGAGATGGAACTGAAAATCACGGTGAATCTTGCACCGATCACATTCAAAGCTAAACCTGCTTCTTGTAAGGGGGGTTAAGGATTTTATGTTAATTTAAAACTAAAATTTCCCTAATACTACAGCGAGTCCCCATCTTATGAGTGTCTGAGTAGCTTGCAGTGTTTTCCTTGCATGCCACGGACCGAAGCGCCTGCCAGGAACACAACTCTTAAACATTCCCGGAGGACGTCTGCTCGTGACATGCTGAGAAAACAACGCACACAAACACACTTTAAATAGATGACTCTGCATTGCCCTCTGTCTGCCTGTACTGTCTGTCATCCTGCTGCAGGCTAAGCTTTTCTCATCCTCGGTCTGCAAGTTGACGAGACACACAGACAAAGACAGACCCTCTACCTCCTGTAAGTATCTAGCAAACAGACGCCAGTGTTGTCATTGCAAATCTCTCTCCCCGTGTCCTCGGTGACCCAAGGCTTTCCCCAAGACCATGCCCAGTATTGCACCGTCAGGCAGCAACAAACACGTATCGCAACGCACTGCATGACTAGTATTCCTTTAATGAGCCGCCAATGCATTACTATGTATTGCCACCTTGCTGATTTTAATAATTATGTAGTTGCTACGTAGAACATCAAGGAACACTTCAGCTAGCTTGATACAAATGTATGAGCTCTGATCTGCTATATGACACTGCCATACATAACAATTTAATTTTCAGCAACGGTATGCTAGACTAAGTTTGGAGTAAGTTGATGAACACTCATTCTGATCATTGCTAACAGATGGGATTCACAATTTACACTTAGCAGGGTAGATTTCTAAATGGAGGCGCTTCCCAATGATTGTCTGGGAGCAGCGGCACCTACACGCCTGGTAACCATGGCTCCTACACTACACTCAGGGTGAACCTTCGAACAAGTTCTCTTCAAACTTTAACAGTATCAACAGCTTTACATTTACGTCATTGCTCTCTTTGACACCAGTTCATCAGAAAAGACGCTGCACTGATTGAAATTCATTAAAATTATGGCTAATTCAGATCTGCCAAGCCCTAGGAGTGATAGAACGAACAAGGCTAACAAAACTCAACCTGATGGTCACCCGGGCGGGCCCTGCTGGTCGTGGCAAGCAGTCTGTGTTCCACCCTGGGGTTCAATCCCCAGCAACTCATAAATATACTTCTTGGCTCACAGCTGCCGACGTGGAATCCTTTGTACCTCAGAATCAGATGTCACACCCTGAACACATATCTGCATATATAATTATTGAGCCAAAGAGTTGGGAGCAGCATGGTTTATGCAACAAGTTTTCTGTTAACTATGCCATCCCACACTGAAGGTTTGAACTTGTGGCAACTCCCTCGCACACCCCAGGCAGACTGGCCTCACCTTGCAGCCTGCCTGTTTGCTGCTGCCTTAGGCCATCTTCTTGGCCAGGTCCTCACGGATGGCCTCCAGGAAGTCGTTGGTGTGAAGGAACATTCCCTCCTTGAGGTTCTTGAGACCGTGGATGCAGCCGGCCAGATCCTTGGTCATCTTGCCGGAGTCAACGGTGTCCACACAAGCGGCTTCCAGACTCTTGGCGAACCTGGAGTGTGAGGAACGTAGGTGTTAGGCTACAGGAAGGCAAGGGTGAGGCAGGGACAAATAGTTGATGGATAAAGGGAGAAAAGAAAAAGGCAAAAGAAACATGTGGGTAACTATGGCTACAGAGGAAAGTGTGAGGAAAGGAAAACCTAGGAACAGATTATAGAGCGCGCCCCACCTGGCCAGCTCCGGGGTGTCGTCCAGCTTGGCGCGGTGCTCCAGGCCGCGGGTCCAGGCGAAGATGGATGCCACGGGGTTGGTGGAGGTCTTGTTGCCCTTCTGGTGCTCCCTGTAGTGCCTGGTCACTGTGCCGTGCGCCGCCTCGGACTCAATGGTCTTGCCGTCGGGACACATCAGCACGGAGGTCATGAGGCCGAGGGAACCTAAAGATAAAGTTGTGAGGATAAGTTTGCATTTCCTCACAATACAACACTCAAGTAACAGCAATGGGGTGACTTGCTGCTTCAAGTTAGAACCATTTTCATTAAAGAGTAAGAGCCTTTGTTAACAGTCAAAGAGTCTAAAATAACCCCCTAAAAGACTTATATTATAAAATTCTACTTAAAATCAAATACATCCAAAATATTAATAGACATCAGAACACTTGTTTACTCTTGAAGATACACACACACACATACAAGCCCTCCTTCCACCTACCACAGCCCTGAGAAGCCACACACACACACACACACACACACACACACAAGCCCTCCTTCCTCTCACCATAGCCCTGAGACACCACATCACACACACACACACACACACACACACACACACATACAAGCCCTCCTTCCACCTACCACAGCCCTGAGAAACCACATACATACACACACACACACACAAGCCCTCCTTCCTCTCACCATAGCCCTTAGAAACCACATCACACACGCACACAAAAGCCCTCCTTCCACCTACCATAGCCCTGAGCCACCACATCGGACTGGACATCACCGTCATAGTTCTTGCACGCCCACACGAAGCCACCAGACGACTTGAGGCCCTGAGCCACCATGTCATCGATGAGGCGGTGCTCGTACCAGATCCCCTTGGCGTCAAAGTCTTTCTGCGGGTGAGAGGAGGATGCCGTCATCGCTCAACAAACCTAGGACCTGTTCGTTAATTCTTGTCTACCATTCTAACTGACCTTGATGATGGAAATTAGACATACGACAGGAATGAATGGAGAAACACTAGCAAAAAACAGCCCTGCACTTAAGCAACATTCATAAACTGGAGATCATAATAAAACAGTCATCGCTCAACAAACCTAGGACCTGTTCGCTAATTCTTGTCTACCATTCTAACTGACTTTTATGATGAATGGAGAAACACTAGCAAAAAAACAGCCCTGCACTTAAGCAACATTCATAAACTGGAGATCATAATAAAACTCATCGCTCAACAAAACTAGGACCTGTTCACTAAGAATCAACATCCATAAACTGAGGATCGTAATAAAACTATACTAAACACTCTTCATAAGCTGGAGAACACAAGAACACTAATAAAATATAATTACCTTCGTATGCCAGAGTAAAAAACAACAAATCAAATAGCCTTTTAAAACCCAGACAACATAAGAAGATACAAAAAACAACCTACATGAATCAGGGAAAAACTACACCAGCGTTCATAAACCAGAGAACATGAGAACAGCTAGAAAAAAACAACCTACATGAATCAGGGAAAAACTACACCAGCGTTCAGAAACCCGAGAACATGAGAACAGCTAGTAAAAAAATCAGGAAAACTACACCAGGCGCTCAGAAACTAGAGAGCATATGAACGCCCCCACCCACCCCCAACCCCCAACAGAGCCCGTGTAGCTGCCTCACCTTGTACTGTGCCTGGAAGATCTCCTCGAAGATGTCCTTGAAGCGACCATCATAGCGCTTAAGGATAGTGTTCTTGGTGGACATGTAGAGCGGCCAGCCCTTGTTCAGCGCCACCTGCGGGACGGAGACAGTCGGGGAACGGTGATATCATGTGGCACTGTGAAACGCTCAATTGTTTTCTTACAGGAAATCGGAGAACATAAAAACAGCTAAGAAAAAACAGCCTTCTTAAACTGGATTGTATAAAAAAATAGTAAAAAATCAGCCTTCATATTAACCAGAATGTAAAAAAAAATTATAAACCAGAGATCATAAGAACTAAGAAACAAACAAAATGTGTGAAAGAAAAAAGTTGGAAAGTTTTGTTTAGTCGGCGCAACATCTGTGGTCATATGCCGAATAGAGAGACAGAAGGGGAAGGAATCATAAGAGAAGGGAACAGATCCTAGGAGAAGGGACACAACCCCCGATTAATACCTGGTACCCATTCACTGCTGGGTGGACAGGGACGTAGGGTATTGGAAAAGCCGCCCAAATTTTTCCACTCTGCCCGGGAATCGAACCCAGGCTCTCTCGATCGTGAGCCGAGTGTGCTAACCACTGCACCACGAAGCCCCCAATGGAGGAGGGTCAGTGCACAATAAACAAACCGACTATAAACAAAGAAGAAAAGGATCATTGTAAGGCAGGTGAGATAAGGGAGTTAGTTACAGGATAAGGGAAAGAATGGGAGGGAAGGGACTAGCCTCTCATACCCTTCTTATAGCCTTACGTATGAGTCTCCCGCACCCACTCACCTGGAAGGACGAGTGAGCGAAGTCGCGAATGGACTCGTCGGTGTTGTACATGGCCATGGTGACGCCGCCGCCGCTCTTGAAGTCAAACACCTTGGTCACCTGAGGCTGGCCGCCCTCGGGAGTGTATATGAGCTCCACCTGCAACACCGGCACTATGTTAATGGTCTACCTCTGCAGTCTTTGTTTTTTCCTCCTGTCACCCAATTTTATTTTTCTCCAATCAAATCTCTCTTCTCACCTCTCTCTCCCTCCATTTTCTCTTTCATTTTCCTCCTATCATGTATAATAACTGGCCTTCCTCTCTTTAATTCATAACCTTCCCTAACAACTAATATAACACCCCCTAAGCACACATCACCCCACAACACCCCTCTCGGAACTTGGACTCACACTGCCATTGCCTGGGATGACGAGATCGGTGGCCTTGTACTGGTCTCCGTGCGCGTGCCTGCCGATGATGATGCTCTGGGTCCATCCGGGCACCAGGCGGGGGATGGTCTTGCAGATGATGGGCTCGCGGAACACCGTGCCGCCGAGGATGTTACGGATGGTGCCATTGGGACTCAGCCACATCTTCTTGAGCTTGAACTCTGTCATGGGGGGAAGAGGAGTGAGTAAGGAAGGGTTATGGGGGGGTGGGGGGGAAGGAGAATGAGTCAGGAAGGGTTATGGGGGGGGGAGGAGAATGAGTCAGGAAGGGTTATGGGGGGGGAGGAGAATGAGTCAGGAAGGTTCATATGTTAGGTAAGGTAAGGATGGGTGGTTATCAGTCATCTAAAGGCTTGGGAGTGGGAGGCGGAAGAGAGGCGGAGATGGAAGTGGAAGCGAGTAGAGTGAGTCAGGAAGGTTCATATGTAAGGTAAGGATGGGTGGTTATCTAAATGCTTGGGAGTGGAAGGCGGAAGCGAGGCGGAGATGGAGAGGAAGAGACCAGTCGAAAACCCAACACACGACCCTCACCACTGCAAAGACTCCCTCGGTCCAGCACCCCAAGACTCACCCTCAACGCGCTGCTCGTCGGGGGTGATGGTGGCGCACTTGATGCCCACGTTGTACTTCTTGATGGCCAGCGCGGAGTCGATGGTCACCTGGTCGTCGGTCTGGTCGCGGTAGGGCAGCCCAAGGTCATAGTACTTGCAGTCGATCTGAGGGAGGAATAGGGTGGTAATGCGTCCGTCTGGGTATTGTGTTGTATTCATTTTTTAATCATTTTTATTTAGTGTTTTTGTTTTGGGTGTAGTTTTGGATATGTTACAATTTTCCTGACCCATTTTCTCCCTCCATTTCACTTCTCTCCCTCTTTCTCTATCCTCTTTTACTTCATATTGTCTGTTTTTTATTTTTTGTTGTTGTTTTTTTGTTTCTCTCTCCCCAGCATCCATGTCTAAGTTATCTCCCTCCCTCCCTCTGCCGCTGACCTGTTTTCTCTCCTTTTCCTCCCTCCATTTCACTTCTCTCCCTTTTTCTCTCCCCTCTTTTGCTTCATAATGTCTGGGTTTTTTTCATTCCTCTCTCCCCAGCATCCATGTCTAAGTTATCTCCCTCCTTCCCTCCCTCTGCTGCTGACCGGTTTTCTCTCCCTTTCCTCCCTCCATTTCACTTCTCTCCCTCTTCTCTCTCTCTCTCTCAAATCATCACTCTCTCTCTCTAATTCTTCATCCCTTCACTTCTCATTTGTGATCAGTTTATGCATCATATGTTTTTTGGTGGTGTATATCATGGAAAAAATTTGTCCCGTCATCGCTGCTACGGTAAAGCCACAAATTTGGCCCATCGCTGCTACACGGTAAAGGCACAAATTTGGCCCGTCACTGCTACACGGTAAAGCCACAAATTTGGCCCGTCGCTGCTACACGGTAAAGCCACAAATTTGGCCCGTCGCTGCTACCAGGTAAACACACACACACCTTGAGGTAGGGGAAGATGAGGGACTCCTTGATCTTCTCCCAGATGATGCGGGTCATCTCATCACCATCGAGCTCCACCACAGGGTTCTTGACCTCAATGCGCTTGTCTGTTGTATCTGAGGGTAAAGAGAGAAGGCGATGGTAAGGACACGGCACGGAGCAGATTTTTATTTATTTATTTTTTTTTTTTTTTACATAAAAGGAGACGGCTCAACGGCAACAAAAAGTGCAAAAAAGGGGGGTGGGGGGGTGGGGGGCTGCTTCTCGTCACTCCCAATATATGAACCAGGAGAAAAGAAAGGGGGTAGGGAAGGGACTGAGAGATTACGAGAAGAGAATTAAGTGGTTAGACTGTGATTCTGTGATGGGGAAAAAAGATATGCGTGGTTAAGTACATAATTCGAGAGAGGGAAAAGGTTAAAAGAAAGGGGAAAGGGGAAAGGGAAGGGACTGTGGGGTCAGGGAAAGAGAATTAAGTGGTTAGACTGTGATTCTGTGATGGGGAAAAAAGATGGGTGGTTAAGTAGGTAATTCAAGAGAGGGAAAAGGTGAAAAGAAAGGGGAAAGGAGAGGGAAAAGAAAGGGGAAAGGGAAGGGACTGTGGGGTCAGGGAAAGAGAATGATGTGGTTAGACTGTGATTCTGTGATGGGGAAAAAAGATGGGTGGTTAAGTGCGTAATTCAAGAGAGGGAAAAGGTTGAAAGAAAGGGGAAAGGGAAGGGAAAAGAAAGGGGAAAGGGAAGGGACTGAGGGATTACGAGAAGAGAATTAAGTGGTTAGACTGTGATTCTGTGATGGGGAAAAAAGATGGGTGGTTAAGTGCGTAATTCAAGAGAGGGAAAAGGTTGAAAGAAAGGGGAAAGGGAAGGGAAAAGAAAGGGGAAAGGGAAGGGACTGAGGGATTACGAGAAGAGAATTAAGTGGTTAGACTGTGATTCTGTGATGGGGAAAAAAGATGGGTGGTTAAGTGCGTAATTCAAGAGAGGGAAAAGGTTGAAAGAAAGGGGAAAGGGGAGGGAAAGGGAAGGGACTGAGGGATTACGAGAAGAGAATTAAGTGGTTAGACTGTGATTCTGTGATGGGGAAAAAAGATGGGTGGTTAAGTATGTAATTTGAGAGAGGGAAAAGGTTAAAAGAAAGGGGAAAGGGGAGGGAAAAGAAAGGGGAAAGGGAAGGGGCTGTGGGGTCAGGGAAAGAGAATTAAGTGGTTAGACTGTGATTCTGTGATGGGGAAAAAAGATGGGTGGTTAAGTAGGTAATTCAAGAGAGGGAAAAGGTTAAAAGGGGAAAGGGAAGGGAAAAGAAAGGGGAAAGTGAAGGGACTGAGGGATTACGAGAAGAGAATTAAGTGGTTAGACTGTGATTCTGTGATGGGGAAAAAAGATGGGTGGTTAAGTGCGTAATTCAAGAGAGGGAAAAGGTTGAAAGAAAGGGGAAAGGGGAAAGGGAAGGGACTGTGGGGTCAGGGAAAGAGAATTAAGTGGTTAGACTGTGATTCTGTGATGGGGAAAAAAGATGGGTGGTTAAGTAGGTAATTCGAGAGAGGGAAAAGGTTAAAAGAAAGGGGAAAGGGGAAAGGGAAGGGACTGTGGGGTCAGGGAAAGAGAATTAAGTGGTTAGACTGTGATTCTGTGATGGGGAAAAAAGATGAGTGGTTGGGTAGGTACAGAGAGGGTACTGTGGGTGAGGGAAAGAGCACACAATCTAATGAAAGGTGTTTTTTTTTCTTTCTTTCTTTCTTTCTTTTTTTTTTTACATCCCTACTCATAGCGCTGGTAGGCCTTCTTCAGGGGCCAGATGGTCGTTATAGTGTAGTGACCCACAACACACTCCATTTTCTCTTTCTCGTTCTCTCCTCTTTCACCTCAAACTATGCCATTTCCTTAATTACACATATTCATCACCCATTAATTTCTCTTGTTATGCAGTCACTACAACATAAACATGAGCCGGGTGATATGAAAGAGAGAGAAGGGAGGTCTACAAGTTAAAGGAAAAAGCTTACATCTGATAATTATGTGTTGCTGTGGGGAGGAAAATGAGAAGATAGTTACGTATATAGTTAGGATGATTCTGTGACGGAGAAAAAATGTTAGAGAGAGAAAGAAAGCATTGCATCACACAATACCAAAACAGGAGGTACCGGTTCGCACTTCTAAGGTATTCAATCTTACGAGAGGTTTCCCTTCCTCCCTGAGCGCCCTGTCAACAAGCAAAGGGTGTCAAGGGGAGCGTTTCAATGAGGTGCTGTGTTGGATTACTGCACGCGATGTTACGAGGGGCGGTCTCTATCTCTTTCCTATTTCTCCTCTATTTCTTAGTTATGGGGTGAGGGAGGAGGTAGCTTAGGGTTGTGGGGTGAGAAGGGTAAGAGGTGGTAGCTGAGGGTAGAGGCAGAGAGGGGTGAGGGAGGCAGTGGTTGGCAGGGGAGAGAATGGATGTTATGGGGTGAGGGAGGAGGTAGCTTGGGGTTGTGGGGTGAGAAGGGTGAGAGAGTTGGTGGCTGAGGGTAGAGGCAGAGGAGGGTGAGGGAGGAGAGAGAGGAAACAAGTGGAAAAAGGGAAGGAAAATGGAAGGAAGGAAGGAGAGAAATGAGAGAAAAGGAGGAATGAAGGGAGGAGGCAGGGAAGGAAGGAAGGAGAGAAATGAGAGAAAAGGAGGAATAGAAGGAGGAGGCAGGGAAGGAAGGAAGGAAGGAAAGAAGGAGAGAAAAGAAAGAGAAGGCAGGGAGGGAAGGAAGGAAGGAAGGAAGGAGAGAAAAGAAGGAGGAAGAGAGAAGGGGAGTAGTTGAGAGATCAAGGAGATGGTATATGGAATGGAAGGAGGCAACAGGAAGGAGGGAAGGAAGGAAGGAAGGAGAGAAAAGAAGGAGGAATGGAGGGAGAGAGAAGGGGAATAGTTGAGAGATCAGGGAGATGGTAGATGGAGGTTGTAGGAGACAGCACAAGGGCACAAAAAAAGGAAACAATAACAAAAAAAAGCCCACTACTTAAAGATGAAGGTTGTATGGTGGAGGAGGTGAGGGCGATGGAAGCTGAGAGGTAGACTGGAAACTGATTTACATAGATACTCATTGGGTGTTATAATAGTAAATGTACAGAGCCTTTCAGAATGAGTATAGTGATGTGAAGTGCGAGGCCGGCCTGACCTTTAACCTCCGCTCTTCAGGTGGAAAAAGTTGCGCTATTCTGTGTTATGACCTTTTACCTCCCAATTAGAAATGTGTGATAATCTGAATGACCTATGACTCAAGACTTTTCTGGATAATGTATTTCTTTTTTAGTGTGTGTGTGTGTGTGTGTGTGTGTGTGTGTGTGTGTGTGTGTGTGTGTGTGTGTGTTTACCTAGTTGTAGTTTTATAGGGCCTGGAATTACGCTCATGTGGTCCCGTCTCCGTGTCTGTATTTGTCCAACTTTCCTGCGTGTGTGTGTGTGTGTGTGTGTGTGTGTGTGTGTGTGTGTGTGTGTGTGTGTGTGTGTGTGTGTGTGTGTGTTTTCCCCATCTTATCTTCACTTATCTTTTATCACCAGCAAAAGAGCAATCAAAACAAAAATCAATATATACCTATGTAGCAAATAAATCACCCACATCATTGCTACCCTTTAAGAAAAAATCTATGGCAGACTTCAATATTAACACATTAAACTCTCTCCTGTTTTCTCCTAGCACATATAACCTATTCATCATAACCTTCTGGAGCCATAAGCCAGCCACGTCATTGCTGGCCCTCAATACCCTAAAAAAAGAAACCATGGCAGACTTCAATATTAAAACCTCAAACACATTCCCTTTTTTCCCCGGCACACATATATAATTACCATCACCCTTAAGCCAAAATCCATCTGACAGGGTAGCAGTATTTGGCACTCCTTCAAACCGTAATGGCTCTGGCTACTCAAACTACTTTCTGTCACTCTGCTCCCCCTTTTAGCTCTTTCTCCAGTGACCCGACAAGCAACGTGACCAAGTTAGCTCACCCGGCAGCCTGTTGTGTACCCTAAGAATGTACTGTGTGACATTTGTTTGGGTTCCCTTCCCTCGCTATTGGCAAACTGTTGATGTTTTCTAGTTGTATCTTGACAAGCCTTACTGTTGTTGCCCTGCTGGTTGAGAGAGAGAGAGAGAGAGAGAGAGAGAGAGAGGGAAAAGATCTCTCTCTCTCTCTCTCATTTTCCTCCTCTTCCTCTGTATATTTCACTTTAATCCTCCACCTCCTCTTCCTCTTCCTCCCTTTTCTCATGCACTCCTTTTTCCTCTTTCATATTTGTCCTCCCTTTCCTCATCTTCCTCCTCTTCTTTACTACCCATACCTAACCACCCCTTCCTCCTCTCCCCCTTCCACCCATACCTCACATCACCCCCCCCTCCTCTCCCCACCACCTTCCCTATTCCTCCCTTCCCTCTTTAATACTCCTCCTATTTATCCTCTTCTCTCCTTCATCCTCCTCCTCTCTCTTCCTCTCCCTCATAACCCCTCCCTCCTCCCCTGACCATCCCCTCTCCGTACCTCCCCCTCCCCCCATTGCATCACCACACTTGGCACTTCCCCTCATCAGCAGCCCCAGGAGCTAAATATAAGCATCCCTCACCTTGGCACTAGCCCTCACTGGCACTCTCATCTCCCCTAAGCCAGATCCAGCTCTTCCTCTTAACCCTCTGGCACTCCCTCAAACTCATTCTCCCTTCAATATAGCTTCTAATGATTCTTTGATGAGCGTACCTGTCATTAGCTTTTCTTAATGACATGGAAGGTTAAGTTAGGTTAGGTTAGAGGTTAGGTTAAGTTAGGTTAGGTTAGGTTAGAGGTTAGGTCAAGTTAGGTTAGGTAAAAGGTTAGGTCAAGTTAGGTTAGGTTAGGTTAGGTTAGGTTAGGTTAGGTTAAGCTTTAAATGTGGTCTGACAGTGAGGTGATTTATCTCTAAGCTTCCGTTTTGTTTTGGTATACATGTTGTTTTTCTTTTATATACCTCGGAGCAAAATAAAACTCTTTCCTCTTCTCCTACTCCTCCTATTTATCCTCTCCTCTTCTCCATTCTCGTCCTTTCTTCTCGCCCTCTTCACTCATACCTAATATCACCCCTTCCTCTTCCCCTCCCTTCCTCCCCCTACTATTACTATTACCACTACTATCGTCACTACCGTACTATTGTCGCCTACTACTACTATTGCCACTGTTACTATTATGTGCAAATCTTATCCACTAAAGTCTAATGTGAGTGTGAGTGTGTGTGTGTGTGGGGGGGGGGGGGAAAGGGGGTTGTATTAACTAAAGCTCACAGCTGTGCAAATCTTACTTAGTCATCGCAGGATATCATAAAAAAATTCCAACGCTCACAGCTGTGCAAATCTTAGTAATCGCGGAAAATCATCGAAAAATTGTGTCATTAACTTGCACTCAAATGTACATTTTTCTTATCTCACTTCCAAATGACCCCAGCAAACCCCACAACCTCACCTCATGCTTATCTCCAGCACTAATGACACACCACAATTTTTTTATGCATATGAAAAGATTATCCTTACTCTGCTCATTTATTTAGTTAGTTATTAATTACTCTGTTTATTTAGTGCCCAGTGATAGCTCCAGGATTATTATTTTAAAGGGAAGGGTTAAAGGAGGGGAGGCTGTGTATTTAGGGGGGGGGAGGGTCTTGGTGTATGGGGTCTTTCTGTATACAAAGAAGAGGGAAGAAGAGGAAAACATGAGAGGAAATGAAGGAAGAGGATAAGAAGAGACAACATATAAGAGAGAGAGAGAGAGAGAGAAATTCCAACAATGAGAAGAATTCAACGTAGGAATGTTGAGAGTATAATCCCACCACAAAAGACAAGATGCTGGCAGTTGAATGGGCAAAAAAAAGGTAAACAGTGACCTTGACATAAAAAAATAAGACAAAAACTTCGTGATAAAAAAGAGAAGTATAAAAATAGCGACCCTTCTTATCCTTACAAAGAAGATAATGATGAGAGTAAGATTAAGAAAAGGAGAAAGGAAATGATTAAGGTAAAATGATATAATACCTCCCTTCTCCTTTCCTGTTTACTTGCAACAATAGTCAGTCAATCAGGTCCCAATTCTGTTGCTTAGAGGAAGAGGAAGAAAAAGAGAAAGGAAATAGTGAAAGTAAAATAATATATACAAGTCCCCATTCTGTTGCTGAGAGTAAGATAAAGAAAGAGAAAAGAAATATTGAAGGTAAAATACTAAAATGATATATATACTACAGGTTGTTGGTGAGTAGGCTGAAGAAAAGGAGAAAAGAAATATTGAAGGTAAAATACGAAAATGATATATATACTACAGGTTGTTGGTGAGTAGGATGAAGAAAAAGAGAAAAGAAATATTGAAGGTAAAATACTAAAATGATATATATACTACAGGTTGTTGTTGAGTAGGCTGAAGAAAAGGAGAAGGAAATAATGGAAGTGAAATCATGATGTCTTATATAGGACCCCATTTTTTCCAATTCTAAATAAAATATAGAAAAACAAAGGTAGGAAGATAAAAAAGGGAATACTATACACACAAGCCCCCTTCTGTCCATGTGTAAATAAACTAAAACATTATATATGAGGATGGATTAATTGATAGTTTATTGTAGCGAGTAAACAAGGAAAGGAAGAAAAGAATGATTAAATAAATAAATAAATAAGCAAATTACCCTCCATACACGACCTCCACCAGCCATATACATACTAACATATCTGCACTTTTTCTTAGATATAGATTAATAGATAGATACAGAGTAATAGATAGATACAGATTGATAGACAGATATAGATTGATAGGTAAGGCAAAATAAAACCTACTATTACTACTACTACTACTGCTATCATTATTATTGTTATTATTATGTAACTCAACCCACCACCTGAATTCTTATCTCCCACGCTGATAACTTGTATGACTGGTGAAAACACTCTCCCACTGTCTGACCTAGAAACTTTATCAGTCCCCCCCAGCTGCATGCATCGCCCCTAAGGTTACTGGCCCTTCTCTCTACCTAAACTGTGAGGCTCAAAATTATGGTCTGTAGAGAAAAAAGTATCATTCTCTCTCTCTCTCTCTCTCTCTCTCTCTCTCACACACACACACACACATACACTGACTCATCGTAATGTCACACTCAAGTGCACCTTTTGCAGTTGCCTACATTGAAGCAAGATTTGGCAAGCATGCAATTGTCTTTCTACCATGGAGAGAGAGAGAGACAGAGAGAGAGAGAGATTTACATAGATTTACATAGAAAATCAGACCACACAGACCCCATGGTCCAGACTTGGTGGTCTGAGAGAATGATACTTTTTTCTCTACAGACCCTAATTTTGCGCCTCACAGTTTGAGAGGTAGAGGGGCCAGTAGTGTGTAGAGAAGTGAGGAGAGGATTAGAGTCAGGTCAGGTAGAGTGAGACGTAAGCATGTATGTATATGTGTGTGTGTGTGTGTGTGTGTGAATAACAATCGGAAGGAAGGAGGAACTGGATAAAATCGGATACCTGAGGAAAAAGGACAAAAGAAAAAAAAAATGTGGCATGCAATCTCACTATGCCTCACGGCTATAGAAGTGGAGGAAAGAGCAAGAGAGTGAAGAGGAGGAAGAGAAGGAGGAGGAGACAAAAGCCGGCAGGAGGAGAAACATGAGAGAAGGCAGAGGAAAGAGTGAGGAAGGGGAGGGAAGGTGGGGGATGAAGAGCAAAATATGCTGGGAAAGGAAAGGAAAGGGAGGGAGGGTGAGAGGCACAGAGGGGTGGGGATTAAGGGAACAGAGAGAGGGAAGGGAGGGAAGAGGCAGGGCAGGGTAGGAAAGGGACAAAGGGAAAAGGATATGAAGGGGCGTAAATTTGGGTAGGCCTACGAAGGAAAGATGGGGAGAGAAGGAAAGCATTATTGAGGATGGGGAGGGGGAGAGAGGGAGGGAAGAGGGAATGCATGTTGAGTGGGGAAGGAAAGGGACGAGCCAATGGGGAGAGGAGGGAGAAAGCATATGGTGAGTGCCTGAGTGGGGAGAAGAGGAGACAGAGTAGGGAGAGAGACAGGGGGATTGAATGGTGAGTGGGGAGGGGAAGCGAGGGATTGGAGGAACAAAATAGGGAGGGGAAGGAGAATGATATGTGGGGAGAAGATAGGAGGGATTAGAGAGAGGCACAGGATGGGGAGGGAAGAGGTAATGGATGAGTGGGGAGGGGAGACAAAAGGGGAGGGGGAGAAAACGTAAGGCCGGTGAAAAGGGCACGGATTAAGAGGGAGGGGTGATGAGAGGGGAGATGAGGAGGGGGAGGAAGAGAGGCAGTGGTTGGGATATGGAGGGAGAAGAGAGGGAGGGGGTGACAGAAGGGAGGAAGGCAAGATGAAGGGGAAGGCAGGGAGAAGGGATGGGAGGGAAGACGCAAACGCCGGCAGACATACCCCCAAACCTCCCTCTTCCCTCCTGTCACCTCCTCCTCCTCCTCTTTGGGTCACGTAGGCCGGCTTAAGGGAACGTTATGATGCCGGCTGGTGATTAAAATGACAATGAATGAAGTGGCTATCTGTTGTGGTTATGCAGGTAGAGGTAGAGAGCGGGAGAGTGCCAACAAAAGGGAGAGTTTCTATGATGCTTGTGTGTGTGGACATGGCAACTGCACCGAGAGGAATGCATTGCTCCATTAAAATTTCCCCTCCGGTACTTTTCCACGGCCTGACCTGACCACCACCACCCAACACATATGGAAAGCTTTGAATATGGCAGCTCAGTTCATTATATGTCAGCTTATGTGTAGTAAAGCAGGCTCAATGACACGTTATATATAAACCGTGCGGGATCTATGCAAACGTTTTATCTGGTTATGCAATGCACTCAACGAACACTAAACGTTTCTGACTGCAAAAACTCCCATGATGTCGTGTTTATTTTACGTGGCTAAAAACAACGCATGTCTCCAAGGGCGAAAGGAGGGTTGTATATCTTGGCTTGAGAGAGGCAATACGTGAATTATATGTAGAAATGAGTTTAGTGCGAAATAAAGAGCAACCATATGTATTTTGGTGTGGGTGGAAAAAGTATTGCATGGGAAATAAAAATAAAAAAAGCTACGGGGATGTAGTAGTAGTAGTAGTAGTAGTAGTAGTAGTAGTAGTAGTAGTAGTAGTAGTAGTAGTTGGTAGACAATACATATAAACAATACAAGCAAATAAGTAAAGTTTTCGAGAACCAAACAAGAAAAAAACACATCTAAGTAAATAGACCATATGATCAAGAAAGGGAAAAACAGTCGTAAGTAAACAAAATAAAAGCAAAACAAACTAAAATAGGTCTTCATAAGAGTAAAAAAAAAACAGCAATAGCGGGTAGAGTCAGGAATGAATGGATTAAAAAGAGAAAAACAGTAATATGGGGCGGTGGAAAAGGAAGTTGGGGAGTGGAGGGAAGGAAGTGTATGGGCAAGAAAAAAAGTTATAGAGAGGGTTGTCAATGAAGTAGGGAAGACGTAGGGGAGTAGAAGGAAGTAGGGAGGGAACAGGGAAGTAGGGGAGTACAGGGAAGTAGGGAGGGAACAGGGAAGTAGGGGAGTACAGGGAAGTAGGGAGGGAACAGGGAAGTAGGGAGGGAACAGGGAAGTAGGGAGGGAACAGGGAAGTAGGGGAGTACAGGGAAGTAGAGGAGTAGGGAAAGTATAGGGAGGGAGCAGAGAGTAGGAGTGGTCAAGAAAAAACTACAACAGCTATATGGAGAGGGAGGGGATGAAGTAAAGGAGTAGAGGAAGTATAAGAGTAGGGAAGCAAGGGAGTAGGGAAGGAGGAATATAGACAAGAAAAAAAAACCTAGATATATGGGCCGGAGTGGAAGTAATGGAGTTGGGAGAAAGTAAAGGAGCAGGGAGAAAGTAAAGGAGTAGGGAAGCATGGGAGTAAGAAAGCAAGGGAGTAGGGAAGGAGGCATAAGCTACTGTAAAAAAAAAAAAAACTAGCAGCTATAGACATATGGGCCGGAGGGGAGAATGTAAAGGAGTTGGGAGAAAGTAGAGGAGTGGGTAGGAAGTATAGGCCTAGGGAAGGAGGCATATAGCAACAAAAAAACTTAGCAGCTATATGGGCCAGAGGGGAGGAAGTATAGGCCTAGGGAAGGAGGCATATGGCAACAAAAAAACTTAGCAGCTATATGGGCCAGAGGGGAGGAAGTATAGGCCTAGGGAAGGAGGCATATAGCAACAAAAAACTAACATATATGGGCCGGTAGGGGAGGAAGTTCAAGGTCGCCAGGAAAGGCCGGGGGCAGACCTTGCATAACCACCCCTGCCCTCCCTCCTTCCTAATCACTAGGCAGGCCACGGGTCCTACACTCCCCAGGGATGAGGCAACAAAGCAAGGCCTCTCCCAGCGCCTTTAAGCTCCCCAATGCAGGCGCAGTTTGGCGAGAAGGCAAATGGAGGACTGACCAAGAGGGAGAGGGAGGAGGATGACCTATGCTCTCCCTTATAATTAAACAGACATTACATTAACGTGAGAGAATATGGACTAAACCTTCATTGAACCTTATAAACCACTCCCTCCCTCATGAACAGCGTAAAAATAAGGTCAAAATTCGTAGGCATACACAAGCATCGAACTGGCAGGCTCAGGCAAGCTCGTCCCCTTCAGAGCAAGTGGTCTCAAAAACCTCTACTTACATGTCCTTTTCTGGGCCATGGCGGTGGGCACGGCGACCCTGGCATGGCTGGGGGCCTTGATGAGGGCTGCTTTGGCGACCTGGGCGAGTGTGGAAGCCATGGTGGAGGTCTTGGTGGAGGAGAGTGTGAGGAGGAGGTGTGCTGGGTGCTGCCACGAGTCCAACAGCGGTTCTCTTCAGTCCACCTCAGCTACAGCCAGGCTCCTCCTCCTCTCTTTCTCTCCCCCCTCCACTCTCCCTCTCTCCCCTCCTCTTCCTCTCCTCCTCTTCCTCCTCCTCCTCCTCCTCTTCATATCTGCCACCCGGGCCCACCCCACTCTTCCTCCTCACTCCACTCGACAACTCCACAGCCAGAGACTCACTTTTTCCACACCTTCTACTTAGTTTTGTTCATTTATTGGGTTTGTTCAGTTTTCATATATCCCTTCTCTCCTCCTCTTCCTCCTCCTCCTCCTCCTCCTCCTCTTCATATCTGCCACCCCACTCTTCCTCCTCACTCCACTCGACAACTCCACAGCCAGAGACTCACTTTTTCCACACCTTCTACTTAGTTTTGTTCATTTATTGGGTTTGTTCAGTTTTCATATATCCCTCTCTCCCCTCCTCTTCCTCTCCTCCTCTTCCTCCTCCTCCTCCTCCTCCTCTTCATATCTGCCACCCCACTCTTCCTCCTCACTCCACTCGACAACTCCACAGCCAGAGACTCACTTTTTCCACACCTTCTACTTAGTTTTGTTCATTTATTGGGTTTGTTCAGTTTTCATATCCCTCTCTCCTCCTCTTCCTCCTCCTCTTCCTCCTCCTCCTCCTCCTCCTCTTCATATCTGCACCCCCTCTTCCTCCTCCACTCCACAACTCCACAGCCAGAGACTCACTTTTTCCACACCTTCTACTTAGTTTTGTTCATTTATTGGGTTTGTTCAGTTTTCATATATCCCTTCTCTCCTCCTCTTCCTCCTCCTCCTCCTCCTCCTCCTCTTCATATCTGCCACCCCACTCTTCCTCCTCACTCCACTCGACAACTCCACAGCCAGACTCACTTTTTCCACACCTTCTGTTTAGTTTTGTTCATTTATTGGGTGTGTTCAGTTTTCATATATCCCTCCTTTGTCCTTGTAATGCAACCCTCTACTCCACCTAGCTTCTCCAGGATCCATACTCCACACTCCACATATCATCCACATCCGCTGTTTCCACTCCACCTGATTCCACTTTTGTTCATTTGTTATAATCTGTTTGTTCATTGTTCCTATCTATCCTATTTATCCCTCTACTCCATCTCTGTATCCATGCATTCTCCTCACTCCACTTAACATCCACACTGTTTAATTCCACTCCACCTAATTCCACTTTTGTTCACTTATGTTCTGTTTGTTCATTGTTCCTATCTCTCCTATTTATCCCTCTACTCCATCTGTATCCATTCTCCTCACTGATCCACATACCACATCCACATATCCACAATTTCCACTTAATTCATCCACTTTTATATATGTTATTATAATATATATAGTTAGTGAGGTGTTGCTATCTGCAGGCGTAACTATAATTAAGATGTGGGAGGTTCAAGATTGCTTCACTTTCTCTTGCACATCCACATTCACTCCACATCCATCCACCCATGCAGTTGTGCTTCGCCTTCTGCCTCTTGATTATTGTCGTGTAGAAATATAGTTGTGAAATGATTGTGTAGTGTTGCAATCTGACCAAAGTGAGTGATATATATATAGCTCTTTCAATTCTCTCAAGCCCCCACCAAGCAAGACCTCCTCATTCTCCCCCTCCTCCTCAACCTTCTCCTCCTCCAAGATAAATAGGCCAAATCTAGGTCATATAGATAGTGAGATAAATGTTAGGAGCTCATGATTGCCTAGGCTTAACATATCTCATAGCAATAATGTGTCCTGCCAAGCCTCGTATATATCCTTACTCAGTACATATATAAGTGGGACTTTTTATTTTAGCTAAGATGGAAAAATTAGTTAATGAGAAAGAGAACAAGTGGTGGATATATAAGAATACTGGGAGAGAGAAATGGTGAGAGAGGAGAAGATAGAGGAATTATATTAGGCTGAAAGGCAGAGAACTTAACATATCTCACAGCAATATAATATGTCCCTCTAAGCCTCGTATCCTTACTCAGTACATATATAAGTGGGACTTTTTATTTTAGCTAAGACAGAAAAAGGAGTTAATGAGAGAACGAGTGGTGGATATAAGAATACTGGGAGAGAGAAATGGTGAGAGAGGAGAAGATAGAGGAATTATATTAAGCTGAAAGGCAGAGAAAGGGCAAGATTGGATATGATGAGGTATAACATGCAAAGAGATGATGTCGAGATTAACACACAAAAGGGCTAACACGAAAGCTGGACATCACTTCCATCACTGTAGTTATAAAAGTTTACAGCATAGATGACTTTCTTTTAAATCTCAGCGTCTTCTATGCAATTTCTCGCCAAGTTAGAAGCAACTCTATAATTATTCCAAGCACGTGTGTGTCTCGTGGTTGCCTGTGCCTTGTGTATTTATTTTGCGAAGTGGATTTTATTTGCTTGTTTGTTAGTCTTGGTCACGTAGGCCTATGTTGTCTTAGTCATGTATATGGGTAAATGAAGACCTCTCTCATCGTAAATACAAATAAGAAAACAATATTAATTAGACAAAGGCCTACAGAGAAAATATTGCTAAAACGAAAAAAAATGAAGACTTGTTATATACCCAAAGACCATGCACTTACAAGATCTTTAATAATAGGCAACCTCTGATGATAAATAAAAATAAAACAATGCTATATGGACAAATAAATACTCGTTATAGTGTTAATACAAGGAAAACAAGGCTGTATATAATCCTGATTCAAGGTTGATAAGCTGTCTAGGCCTATGGAGAGTGAAGTAGTGTTATTTAAGAGTGAGGGATAGGACATAACATTGAGGTATACGCATGTACCAGTGTTTAGAGGTGAATGTGCTGTGTGTGAGATAAGAACTACATGAGAGAGAACAGCTGTGGGGAGGGAGAAGAAAGATGCTGGTGATAATATGGGGAGGGTGGCAGAGGACAATTGGAAGGGAAATGGAAGAGGCTGATGATAAGGGATGATGAGGGGAGATGAAGAAGACATTATATATAGGAAAGTGGAAAAGAGAAGTGAAGTTGAACATATGTGAAAGAAAAAAATAAAAAGGTATCTGGGGTCACCAAGAGGATGTAACAGCTAGGGTGGAGGGAAGAATTAAAAGGTGGAGGGTATGGAGGGTCACTATTGAAGTTACATAATAAGAAAGTAGGCCTACTGTGAGGTGGAGGTGGAGGGAGAATAAAGTGAAAGAAAAAAGAGGTGGATTGGGTTGTGCATGAAGAAGAATAAGAGTTAGATAATGAGGGGTGGAAGTGGAGGAGGCATGGAGTGGGGGAGCAGAAGAGGTGGAGGAGGGGTACTGGTGGGAAGAGAGGGGTGGAGGGGAGAGGAGTGGGGAAGAGGAGGAGGAGAGGAGTGGAGGAAGGTGCGGTGGAGGGGAGAAGAGGAGGAGTAGTGATGGGTAGTGGGGTGGGGTGGAGGGGAGAGGAGGGGTAGTGATGGGTAGTGGGGTGGGGAGAAGAGGAGGGAAGTGGAGGGGGGGTTGAGATGGAGGGGAGAGGAGGAGTGGTAGTGATGGGTAGAGGGGTAGGGAGAAGGGGAGGGATTTTGATGGCAAGTGGGGTGGGGAGAAGAGGAGGGGAGAGGAGGAGGGAAGTGGAGGACGGTGGGGTGGTGGGGAGAGGAGGAGGGGAGAGGAGGAGTGGGGTGGGGTGGTGGGGAGAGGAGGAGAGGTCGTGATGGGTAGTGGGGTGGGTAGTAGAGGAGTGGTAGTGATGGGTAGTGGGGAGAGGAGTGAGGTGGAGGAGGGTGGGGTGGAGGGTGGGAGAGGAAAGAGGTGGAGGGGAGAAGAGGAGGGAGGTGGAGGGGGGTGGGGTGCGCGAACCAGGCCACTCGCTACGGCTGGGTCCGGCGAGGGTAGCACGTCGCCTCAACCCCTCCTCTTTTCCTCCTTATTTTCCCCGTCTTAAGGCCCCTACACGTCCCAGCGGTAAGTAACAAGCAAACTCAATACCTCTACTCGCATGTCCACCCAAAAATCTACATGAAAACCTTGTAATTATGCGAAAATGTGGATGAATGCATGTGGATCAACCGTTTGCCGTCTGCAGTGGCCGGCATTGTGGGTTCTCTCTTTCCCCTAATATCTCCCTCTTGCCTGGGTTCTGTAGGCCTACCCGGGGTCAGGGTTATCCCACAAGAACCAGGGATCGGTGCCAATGCTGGAAGGTCTTGGAAACATCATGAATCACTACTGGTTAATGAGAATGCATCAAATTTAGCTGTGGCCGGCATTGTGGGTTCTCTCTTTCCTCTAATATCTCCCTCTTGCCTGGGTTTTGGAGGCCTACCCGGGGTCAGGGTTATCCCACAAGAACCAGGGATCAGTGCCCATGCTGGAAGGTCTTGGAAACATCCTGAATCACTGCTGGTTAATGAGAATGCATCAAATTTAGCTATGGCCGGCTGTGGAGTCATTTGGTTTTCCCTGTTTTCCTTGTTCTATTTGGCTTATTTTACGGTTTTTTTCAGTGATTAGGATGTGGCGTTTGCTTGGACATGTTATGGATTAGTGTGTCTGCACGGGGGATTACGTGTAGAATTAATAAAGGATGTTTCTTAACCGCATTGAGCTATAATCTATACCAGCAGTGGGCCATTGATCTCCTTTCTCTGCTTCTTATCTTGAGACAAAAGATGGAGAAGTCTTTATAATTAGGAGTTATACGCTAAATTCAAGACGAGTTGGTTATCCACCGGTAACAACATGTAATTCTGAATGTTATGCTTTATTTTGAGGAATTTCTCAGTTGTGCATTTTAGAGGAAGCTTGTAAATGGGTGTTATGGATGAGTTATAAGCTTTACTAAGGGTGTAAGGCTTGTATATGGATGACAAATTAGTGGTCAGCTGTGCAAAATGAGGAAAACTTGTATATAGATGTAAATGTAATCGGTGACAAGTAATTTAAATTCTCAGTTGTATTAAGTTGGGAAATCTTTTGAATGTGTGTTATGGATGAGTTATAAGCTTTACTAAGGGGATATAGCTTGTATATGGATGACAAATTAGTGGTCAGCTGTGCAAAATGAGGAAAACTTGTATATAGATGTAAATGTAATTGGTGACAAGTAAATTCTCGGTTGTACTAAGTTGGGAAATCTTTTGAATGTGTGTTATGGATGAGTTATAAGCTTTACTAAGGGGATATAGCTTGTATATGGATGACAAATAAGAGGTCAGCTGTGCAAAATGAGGAAAACTTGTATATAGATGTAAATGTAATCGGTGACAAGTAAATTCTCCGTTGTACTAAGTTGGGAAATCTTTTGAATGGGTGTTATGGATGAGTTATAAGCTTTAATAAGGGGATATAGCTTGTATGTGGATGACAAATAAGAGGTCAACTGTGCAAAATGGGGAAAAACTTGTAGATGGATGTAATGGGTGACAAGTAAATTATCAGCTGTGCATAGTAGGTAAATCTTGAAAATGGGTGTTATGAGTGATTTCCAAGCTGTTCTAAGGGGAATAAGACTTGCATATGGGTGACAAGTAAATGGTCAGCTGCTCAAAATGGAGAACCTGTACATGGATTCAGTGGGGGACTCGGGTAAATTTTCACCTGCAGTTGGTAAGGTTAACTAGTAAATTAATGTGATAAGTGACTTGTAAGGGGACAAGACTTGTATATGGGTCACAGGTAAATATCAGCTGTTAAAAAGTAGGGGAAACTTGTATATGAAAGTAATGACTGACTCAAGTATATTCTGTGCTCTACAAATTTAATACATATGCCGTTTTTAATCTGGGGTAACACTTCATTTTCACACTAGCATTGATATATAAGAGAAACTATCATGTAATAATAACCACGAGAAGGTCAACCACACTAACAGGTCCAAACCGGTTGTGGGACTGCCCAGACTTGACCCCGCCCCCCCAGAACAAAAAATAAACGAAAATCAAACCGGTATATCTTACGGTCACTTGCCTGCTTGAATGTAAAGTTAAACCACAGGCGTGAGGTATTATAAGGTGACCGGTTGTTTGTTTGTATCAGTTTAGGCCTACCAGGTGGGGTTTTTTTTTCCTGTGAATTATAAATGTGAAAACAAAACCCGTGTAGTTATAGGATATTGTCACGGGGTTTAGCTGCTATGGACTTTTGTGGTCAGCTCAGTTAGTGTGGAGACGAACCGTTGAACTCGCGGTTATGTGGTTTGGTCTCCCTTTTTTTTCCCCACCTACGAGGAGTGACGGAATTTTCATACGGCAGTGATGGAATTCGTCCTTGACTTAAGATATTGTAGTAGTAGTAGTAGTAGTAGTAGTAATAGTAGTTTTTATAATGGTTGGGTTTATAGTAGTAGTGGTTGTTGTAGTAATAATCGTGGTAGTAGATATAGTTGCTGTAGCAGTAAAGGGAACATCTAAAACTATGTTAAGAGATGACTTATAGCCTCCTCCACCTGACTAATTAGCGGGGTTACAGCTGACCGCCACTAACATAAGCCTATTCAGTGAAACGTTTCAAGGTCATCCGCATATAAACACCAGTGAGTAAAAACGTTGGCATGAAATTATACGGTAGATCTACATATATTTTGATACATTACAGTGTTCTGAATTAAGTTTTAAGATATATCAATTCATTTTTTCTAACTTATGTAATTGCCTCAACATTCATCCTTACTCTACCTCAACAATATGGGGTATCAGTAGGTCACTATTTCGTAATATATGGTTATTACTCCATCTGGCAACACATAATTGGTCATTTAATCTATGCATTAGCACTGGAATATATAGGGGTCAATTCGTACTACTACTATTACAACTGTTATATGTGTTCTGGGAGGTAAATATTGACATGAAAGTGTGTTTATATTTATTTTGATACATTATCCGATTCTTTCTGTAACATCTCTCTCTCTCTCTCTCTCTCTTGGGTGGCAACTGAACTCTTTTGACCCCCAGGCCCCAGCGGACACACCAAAACAAAACATGGCAACTCAATTCATTTCCCTTCAGTAATTTTCCATGCCGTATTATATCCATTTTCTCCATCATTTTTCTCATACTATTCTCTTGGTGCATTCCCTTACTTTCTCCCACTGGCTCCTAGAACAAACGCAGGTGCCAGAGACATGCTAAAAACCCCGAGTAGTAGTTTTATAAATAGTGATCCCGTTGAGAATGCATCACTACAAGGCCGATGACGTCAAGGAGAGCAGCTGTGACGTCACGGTTAGCTCACCTGACCGGCCCCGCTGCCAGACGCCGGTTGGAGAGAGAGAGAGAGAGACCGGCCGGTTTCTCCCCCCATCCACCTCCTCCTCCACGTCTGTCCTTTCTGGCAGTGTAAAGTCTTGCTAAACTTCAACTGCTTCATCCCTGCATTCATTCCCCTCCTCCTTTTCGTGCAGTTGTTGTACCGCAATCGATCAACACAAGAAACACTTATTATTGTTATTATTATTATTATTATTATTATTATTATTATTATTATTATTATTATTATTATTACTACTACTACTACTACTAACTACTACTACTACTACTTCTACTATTGCCTGCACCATATATCTTGCGCACGACATCAGTAAGAACGTAAATCAGACTTCAGTAATAAAAATTCTTAGCCACCTCCCAGTCCATAGTTGACCAAAGCAATGTATGAAAGAAGAAAAACGAGTAGAATATCAAAACAGACAAGAGAGGTTAACGTAGCAACTAACAGCGAAAGGAAAATAATTATAAAAAAATAGTGTAAGAACTTGCCGGTTTGTTAGAGAGAGAGAGAGAGAGAGAGAGAGACTGCATTGAAGAGAGGTGATAAGGATACGAGAAAAAAAATGAAAGGGAATTTGGTGGCATTAGGAGGGGATTAGCAGGATAATGGAAGGCGACGAGAGAGAGAGAGAGAGAGAGAGAGAGAGAGAGAGAGTAGGCCTATAATGACATGAAGGACAAAGAGCGAGGAAAAGGAAGTAAGGAAAGATCAATATGAGATGGTAGTACATAAATTGTGTAGGCCAAGGACAATATAATACCAGGAAGAACAAATAGAGGAATTAAAGGCAAATGCACTTCCGACCATACAAATGCAAACTATTAAGATTCACCAGAGTGCACAACCGCATCCATCACACTTACACTCTCCACAATTCAGATTTAGAATCATTTCACACACACAAGTATCTTGGTATCCATCTCTCAACGAACTTGAAATTCAACACTCACATTGACCATATCAGTGCCACAGACAACAGAACACTGGGGTTCCTGAGGAGGAATTACATAACTGCACACCTGACATGAAACACAAAGCTTATGACACACTTGTGGGACCAACACTGGAATACTGCTCCAAGGTGTGGGATCCTTACACACACAGAAACATTGATAGGTTAGAACAGATCAACACCAAGGCGGATAGGTTCAAACAATTACACTCAAACACCTGGAATCACAACACGGATCAAACAACAGATAAACATGGACCCTCTTCACATACGCAGACAAGCACACAGACTTACACTTACGTACAAGATCACAAACACTCACATTGACATTGACCCACAAACATACCAACACAACGCAAACAGTAACTCGTAACACACACATCCATAAACACCAAACATATCACACTAACACTGACACATACAAGCACTCATACTTTCCACGCACCATACGTGACGGGAAAAGCCTCCCTCAACAGATTTTAGACTGCGGTACAATAGACTCATTCAAGAAACAAACACACTCACTTGTCACCACAACACACCAACACTAACAATTACACTTGATTCACTTCCTTCCCCTGCACACTCGGCAAACAAATTAATAGATCTAGGAAGAACAAAGAGAGGAAAAAGGAACAAACAAAAATGAGATATGTTAAGCAGTAGGCCTAGGAAGAACAAGAAGAGAAGGAAGTAAAGGAAGAACAGGAGATAGACAAAGAAGGAAGAACAACTAAAGAGGAAAAGCAGTAATACTAGAACAAGATTAGATAGACAAAGAAAAGAGTAGTAAGAAGAAAGGCAGGAAAAAGATACCCACAAATATTAAACAGTAGGCCTAGGAAGGAGATAAGGAAGTAAAGCAAGGTCAAAGGGAGATCGACCATTAACTAGACCTAGGACAATACCAGGAAGAAGGTGACAGAAAAAGACAGTTATATAAGAACGAAACAATATAGGAATACTAAATACAGGCACAGGAATAACAAGAAGAGGAAGAGGAGGCAAGAAATGACCAAAACAAGATAGGGCAAAAAAGTAGACATAAGAACAAAGATAGGAAGAGGAAGCAAAAGAAGAACAGAATGTGATAGTCTTTAAAGGTGGACATAAGAAGAACAAGAATAGGAAGAGGAAGGAAGAAAAGAACAAAATGAGACAGTCTATTAAAGTAGGCATAAGATGATAAAGAAGAATAAAAGGAAGTAAAGCAAAAGAAAAAAACAGAGATAGACAAATAACTATGCCTAGGACAGACTGGTAGAGAGAGAGAGAGAGAGAGAGAGAGTGTGTGTGTGTGTGTGTGTGTGTGTGTGTCATGTGATGGACTTACTGACCCCAACCCACTGCACATGATACCTTACCAAAGAAGGGAGGGAAGTAGCCTTGTTGGGGCCTGACTGGAATACATCACACGCTGCCCTGCCTCGTGATACCTTCCTAGGGTCACATAACACCTTGAAAACATGGCACTTAGAGACTCGATAAAACCCACGTACCGTCCTCCTCTGTTATTTCCTCCTTTTCATCTCCTTTTCGTATATTATTTTTTGTGTTTCTTTCCTCCTCCTTCTATTCTCATCCTCCTCTTGTCCTCTTTCTTATCCCTGTTTGTTATTATCTTGTTTTCATTTTCCATTTTTTGTCTCCTTCTTTCATTGTTCATGTCCTTATTCTGTTTATCCTTTCGTTTGTCATTTCTATGTTTCTGTACGTCCTTCACTGCCCTGTTATAGCATTATCTACACTCCACAAGCCTTGGTTCACAACACACACACACACACACACACACACACACACACACACACACACACACACAAGAACTGATCACACCTTTTAAAAGCTAAGTTGGATAAAAGTAGACTTGGTGACATGATAACCCTGAGACTTTATTTAAAATCCTGTATCAAACAACTTAGTACACACACACACACACACACACAGACAGACACATAAGTAATATCCACACCTTTTAAAAGCTAAGCAGGATAACAGTAGATTTGGTGACCTAACACTGAGACTTAACTTCAAATCCTGTACTAAACAACTTACTATTACACACACACACACACACACACACACACACATATTCATTCATGATTTTAAGGAGAAACATTGATGATTTTCAGGTAGAAACATTCATGATTTTAAGGAGAAACTCATGATTTTAAGGAGAAACATTCATGATTTTAAGGAAAAGTTGGATAAGAGCGGATATGGAGACGGGACAGCGCAACCGTAGCTCTTTTCCCGTATATCACAACTAGGTAAATACAACTAGGCAACTAGGTAAATACACACACACACACACACACACACACACACCATAGTAAAGATTATTAACATTTACTGTGTTATTAGAAGCAAGACTACAATACCAGACCATGAGATTTAAAGCAGTTGCCAGTTCAGGATGGAGTATGCTCTTAACACTGGACAAAGAAAAGTGGAGGATGTTGGGAAAGGCCTTTGTTATAGTAAAATAATAATAGGTGAAGATGCTATTGATGATGTTGAGACCAAACCACGAGAGAGGAAAATAATATGTGCCTAATTTTACTGGTACTAAACATAATTCATACGACAAACATCCACAGATCACTCCTCATTATCTTCGAAACAATTTCTCCATAGATTCAAGGCACAAAAAAGGTTAGAACAAGTCAGATATATCCAGTTTGACCAGCCAGACAAACATCACCAAGCCCCTATCAGCCCTTATCAGACATGTATTGGCTGATCACCATAACATCTCCCCCCTGTGTGTGTGGACGAACAGCCTTGACTGATAAAGAGTATAGGAACAAGACTAAGACAGAGATAGTGGTGTTTTTCTGTGCCAAAGTTGCTATGATAAGGGAAAGGAGAGGAGAGATGGTTAAGAAGATGGAAGAGGTGGTTCAGAGTCATATATTACTTGGTAGTGCAAAGGGATTAGATATTAAGGGTAAGAGTGTAACAGTGATTGTCTTATTTTGTGTTATGGCTGTTTTGTGAAGGAATAGGAGAAGAGGGATGTTTAACCCGTCCGCTGCGATTGGCACGGCTTTGACATTCACTGGTAGCCTGGTAACATATACTCCCAGGTCTTTCTCTGCCTCTGTGGTGGATAGTGGAGTGTTTCCCATGTGGTACTGGTCCTGTAGCTTGGTGAGGTCTTCTTGTGGGAAATCCGCAGTGAAGAGGTTAAGCAAAGAGGTAGTTCAGAATCTAATATTACTTGGTTGATTGCAAAGGATTTAAATATTTAGGGTAAGAGTGTAATAGGGATTGTTGTATGGTGCCTAAGCTGTAGTGATAAGGGAGAGGAGAGGTGGATAAAGGAAGAGGTGGTTCAGAATCTAGTAGTATTTGGATTATATACTGCAAAGGATTTAGATATTTAGGGTAAGAATGTAATAGGGATTATTTTGTATGGTGCCTAAGCTGTAGTGATAAGGGAGATGAAAGGTGGATCAGCAAAGAGGTGGTTCAGAATCTTATATTACTTAGTTTAGTGCAAAGGATTTAAATATTTAGGGTGAGAACGAACACACACACACACGTTGGATAAATGTAGATACGGAGACGGGACCACACGAGCATAAAGCCCAGGCCCTGTAAAACTATAACCAGGTAAATACACACACACACACACACACACACACACACACACACACACACATATACACACACTCACACACACACACGGTAATTGTCATGCGAGACTGTCGTAAATCTGGGACACTCTCTCTGGACTCCCTCACTAGATTACAAATAAGCTTGGACTTGCCAGCGCACCATAAAAGCAGATATGGCATTAGTCCAGTGTTATGCTGTATTTTATCTCATTATAGAAAGTTGGAATTTATGTTTTGCTATGTCCATCTATCCATCAGTCTGGCAGCAAGAGGAGACCATGGGTGTTTTGTTGATTTGGCTTCCCTTTGTTATTTTTATCTTTCAATGTCTTAGCTGTCTGAAGAGGCTGTAATAGAGTCACGTCATCTTACAATTTTGAAAACACAGCAATGGAGACAGTAAAGACAGTACTATATAAATTTTGGCAAAAAAGAGAAAAGAAAAGAAAGGAAGAGGAGATGTAAAGAAAATTAGAAACTCAAAAGACCCAAACCGAGAAAGACAGACCACAGACCCAGAAGAAGCTACATCAGGGAGTGTCGTTACAAAGGCAAGACTCCCGACCGACAACTCAACTCAGCACCTCCCCATGACCCTGCCAGTAATACAGGTCCCTGGGTGTTGTGGTGACCTGATTCCCAAAAGTCTAGTGGGGATAAGTTTCTTCAGAGATGACTGACAATAATAGTCTCAGGTCTGCAGTTCACCATATCCACCAGCCCAGCCCAGTGAACAGTCCCTGGGCCAATGTCACTTATAAAAAAAAGCTACAAAGACAGGCTGTGAGGAGCGAGATAGGAGAGGAAACCCAAGAAGACTGAGATGGCTTACAAAGAAATTCTGTTGGATGAATAATATGAAGTTAAAGTCCTCTCCTGCCATGAAAGTTTTGAGTAGCATGGGTACTATACTTCAGCGCGTCATTCTTGTAGCTAGGAGGAGCATTTTCTTAATAATTTTGTGCACACAGCTAGGGAAGATGATTTTCAGTACAGTATATTGTTTCGTGTAGATTTCTAAAGCTTGGCATGTCCTGGCTGCATATTATAAAGGGAGGGTTTTCAAAGAGTGTCCTCCCATGTGTGTTACTTGGAAATTATCAGTGAGTGAGTGAGTGGTATCAGGGCACCTCTCCTCCCGAAATTGACCTATCTTTCGGCCACCTCTTTGGATTCTTTTTAGGAGCAGTGAGTAGCGGGCTTTTCTTTTTTATTAATGTTTGCTTTTTGTGTGCCCTTGAACTGTCTCCTTTGCTGTAAAAAAAAAAATTAAAAAAATGCTATAGACAAGAGTTTATGAAGCCTTCAGAGAGAGACCTTCATCTTAAGAATGCTGCTCCAGCTATCTGTACACAAGAGAACAATTAGTAAATGTTAACTTGCAGCCTAACACTGTTTTTCAATGCTATTCAGTTTCTCCATTACATGAACAAAATATAACTTCATATCAATTACTACCTTACTCCTTGATAGAAAAAGCCATTATTGTTGGTATATGAGAAGAGAATACCTTTCTTATTGTAACTTAGTATTTTTATTTAATTTCTTCCTCCCCAAGACTTATTATCTACTTGCATGTTGGTTGATACAGAAACTCTCATGACGTGACGACCACCCCTGGCAAATACTCCTTGATAGAAAAAGCCATTATTGTAGGTATATGAGAAGAGAATACCTTTCTTATTGTAACCTAGTATTTTTATTTAATTTCTTCTTCCCCAAGACATTATCTGCTTGCATGTTGGTTGATACAGAAACTCTCATCACCATAGCTCTTTGTTGACGTGACGACCACACCCCTGGCTAACACTGTAACTCTCCACCAGAACATAGTAATTCACCTCCACCATTGCCATAGCATCCTTGACACTCCCACAGACACCACCACCACTGTCACTAACTCTCAGCTGACCAACTCTCCTGTTCCTCCACCAGATGGCGTCGCTGCTGCGTTTCTCGGTGACGTGCCTCGACGTGGGGTCACTCGGGGCTGGGGCAGGGCGGAGTCACCTTCTGAGCTCGGTCCGCGGCCTCAGAACACGCCCACGCCTCCTGGATGCCGCCAAGCCCGCTGAGCCCATCCCCGGCATCCCGTACAAGAACATGACCATCGGCGTCCCCAAGGAGATCTGGCAGAATGAGAGGAGGTTAGATGGTAGTGGCCTGAAGCTTTTGGTTGTAGACGGTTTTGTGATTCTGTTCAGCCTTGTGTAGAGGGAGAGCGTCAAGACACCTCTCCTGAAATTGACCTCTTTCTGCCGTTTCATTCTTTTCCCTTTTACTGGAGCAGAACCCAATGGTCTTTTTTGTTGTTTTATTGTTGTTTTTTTCCCCTTCAGCTGCCTCCCTTACTGTAAAAAGTGGCCTTAACCCTGTAGCAACGGGGATTGTGTTTCTTAATGGTCCCTCTAAGCGAGAAAAATTAGAAAAAATCATCGCTCACGCAATCCATTTCATAATATATATCAAAGCATTTGTGATCAGTTTATGTATCATCTATTTTTGGGGGTTTAAATCATGGCACAAATTTGGCCTGTCACTGCTACATGGTAAAGCTACAAATTTGGCCCGTCACTGCTACCGGGTTAAGCTTTGGGTTGTAGAAGGTTTTGTTATTTTTCTTTATTTATTTTTAAGTAAAGGGATCAGCTCAAGGACATAAATAAAAACAAAAAAGCCTGCCAGCACTGCCCCTATAAAAGTTCAGTCTTGTATAGTGTCTCCTCTTTGCCTGCCTCATTTTTCTCCATAGCACACTCATTAACACACCTCCGCCCCATCACCTCACCACTGTGCACTGTTTCCAGGGTGGCCCTCGCCCCGGCCTCCGTGGCGGCGCTCTGCAAGAAGGGCTTCAGCGTCAACATTGAGGAGAACGCGGGTTTGGAGGCCAAGTACTACAACAGTGCCTTCGAGGAGGCCGGCGCCAAGATTGTGGACCGCAACTCCGCCTTCACTTCAGGTGGGTCGGGTTAATGCACCTCTCCCCTCACCCCCCCTCACCTGTGCCTGCATTGGGAGCACTCTTGTCATGTTGGAGTTTATTGTATATGCTTTTATTCTCTGCTTCACGGCTCATTTCATTTGCTTTATTTTATTCTCAATGACTCAAAGAAAAGAAATATTCAATGTAAGCCTATTCACTCCGCAGACATTGTGCTGAAGGTGCGGCAGCCTACCACAGAGGAGGTTGCACTCTTCAAGGATGGCGGCTCCCTCGTCTCCTTCATGTACCCCGCCCAGAACAAGGACCTGCTCAACCAGCTGGCGGCCAAGAACCTGACGGTGTTCGGTGAGTGGGTCTTGTCCTTCCTTAGATGCCCTCGGTGATGGTCTGATTCCCCCCCTCCCTCACACACACACACACACACACACACACACACACACACACCTTTTTTCATTAATCTCATTGGTTTGTTTATTAATTCTTTGCACATCCCATGGCATCAGTAGGCTATTATTATTATTATTATTATTATTATTATTATTATTATTATTATTATTATTATTATTATTTAGTCTGTCTTTAGCCTCATGCTCTTGCTTCATATTCATTCTCTGCCTCACCAAGTCTGTTTTAATGTCACTCTTTTTTTTCTCCACATTTTAGTCTATGGCACCAGTAGGCTTTCTTGGTAGGGCCTGATCATTGGCCCTATCCCATTACGGTGCAGGCAAGTGTTTTTATAGTGGAGCCACCTTGCTCGGCTCATGCTGTCCCCCAGAGCTCATTTTTTTATTCTCTAGAGTTAATCTGGAGTCTGAGTTGATAGGTGATCTTCATGACAGCATGTGGGTAGTCTTGGGCCACTCGGCACCTAACCTTCCCTCCCCCGACCGGCAGGGATGGACTGTATTCCCAGGATCAGCCGAGCGCAGGTGTTTGATGCCCTCAGTTCCATGGCCAACATCGCCGGCTACCGCGCGGTGGTCGAGGCGTCCAACCACTTTGGCCGCTTCTTCACCGGGCAGATCACAGCGGCCGGCAAGGTACCCCCGGCGAAGGTGCTGGTGATTGGCGGTGGTGTGGCCGGCCTCGCAGCTGTCGGCCAGGCCAAGAACATGGGTGCCATCGTGAGGGCCTTCGACACCAGGGCAGCCGTCAAGGAACAGGTCGAGTCCTTTGGGGCGGAGTTCCTGGAAGTGAATATCAAGGTGAGTCCACCCTCTTAGTCATCCAAACCCATGAGTCATTTATCACATTACCATCTCAGTGTTTTCACGTAATTGACTGATCTTTCGGCTGCCTCTTCGGATTCTTTTCAGGAGCAGCGAGTAGCGGGCTTTTTTTTACTGTTGTTTCCTTTTTTTGTGCCCTTGTGCTGTCTCCTTTGCTGTAAAAAAAAAAATGTTTATTGATGTTGAATATTTATGAGTGCCTGAAAATGTCAATAACTGTCAGCCAAAATTTCCGGGAAGTGAATGTGAAGGCGATTCCGTCTAGTTCATCATTGAAAGCCAGTTACTACACCACTGTCTCGATGTTTTAATGTTTACTGATGTTGGTAAATGTTTATGCGTGCCTGAAAATGTCTATAACTCTCACCCATATGTTCGGGGAGAGTCTGTCCACCTCATCATCTAAAGCACTTCTGTCTCAATGTTTTAATGTTGTTTGATGTTGGTAAATGTTTATGCGTGCCTGAAAATGTCTATAACTCTCACCCATGTGTTCGGGGAGAGTCTCTGCTTCATCATCTAAAGCACTTCTGTCTCAATGCATTAATGTTGGTAAATGTTTATGGCATACTGGGTGCAAGTCTGTCTATGTTCTCTTTGTCCAGATTGTTTTGCTTGGATTTCTGAGAAGATATATATTAATAGGGAATATTACTGCAATCTTCCTTGTCAGCAGGCTCTCACACCACCTTGTGTTTATCTCTATATATCAGGAGTCTGGCGAGGGCACGGGCGGGTACGCCAAGGAGATGTCCAAGGAGTTCTACGATGCTGAGATGGCGCTGTTTGCCAAGCAGGCGAAGGACGTGGACGTCATCATCAGCACGGCCCTCATCCCCGGCAAGAAGGCTCCCGTTCTCATCAAAAGAGTGAGGATATTTATGAAAATTCACCCATATTAGAAGTTCATGTGTGTAGCTAGTCCCTGCCTACACAAGGAAGGGGATTTTGTTGCTGTGCATATTCTGGTGTCCCCTGTATCCTAAGGGGAGACACCAGCAAGGACATGCAGCCATTTCAAAACACCCTTACCTCCCCACAGGAGCCTAACGTAGAGTTGCCATTAAGAAATCAAAGCTGGACCTTCTGGTCAAGGCAGGAACTGTACTGTTTTGCCCAATGCACCTGCAGGACTATTTCAAGTCCACATTAGTTAGACAATGAAATAAAGTGTTATTCTTTTACCTTGACAGTAGGCTTCTTTAAATAAGTGCTCTCCTCAACACCTGAGAAGTAACCTTCCCCGTGTCCCCCCACAGGAGCACATTGAGGCCATGAAGCCTGGCTCCGTGGTGGTGGACTTGGCTGCAGAGGCTGGCGGCAACATTGAGACCACCGTGCCCGGCGAGGTGAGCGTGTACAAGGACGTGACGCACGTTGGCTTGACGGACCTCCCCTCGCGCCTGCCCACCCAGGCTTCCTTCCTCTATGGCAACAACATCTCCAAGTTCCTCCTGTCCATTGGTGAGAAGGAACACTTCAACATCAACCTGGAGGACGAGGTGGTGCGCGGCTCCATCATCCTGCAGAATGGCCAGCTCATGTGGCCCCCCCCACCCCCACCTGAACCCTCCCCCGGCGCCGTGGCTGCCGCCCCAGCAGCAGCAGTAGTCAAGGAGCCTCCCCCGCCACCCAACTACTTCAACATCACATTGAAGGATGCCTCTACCTATGCTGCAGGTGAGAGGGAGTGGTCATCTTGTCCCTCCTAAAGCTGTAGACTGTTCTTGTGTTGGATGTGTGTTTCAGATTTTTTTTCGTCAGTCTGGCTTCCCTGTTGCCTACCATCTTTATTATGATAGTAACCCTGTTGATGTACAGTCACAGTGACTGGTTATCTTGTGACTTCTAACATTTCTTCTTTATTTATTTTTTTATTTTTTATTTCTTCTTTTTTTTTATTATGACTGAAGTCCACAAGTTAGGTTCATGCTCTTGAATTCTAATGGTTTACCTTTCTTTGCTCTATTGATTTATTTTTTCCGCTGTCTCTCTCCCTCTCTCTCACCTGGCCTTGTCCCCCGGCAGGTTTGGGCTCCCTGATGGCGCTGGGCATGGGCTCGCCAAACCCCGCCATGACACAGATGATGACCACCTTCTCCCTGGCCGGCATTGTCGGCTACCACACCGTCTGGTCCGTCACCCCGGCGCTCCACTCCCCCCTCATGTCCGTCACCAACGCCATCTCAGGTGGGTGGCGCTGTGGGACTGTTGGCCATGGAGGCTTGTGGTCCAGAGAGAAATGGTGATGTCATTCCTCCCTGCTTCACAGCCGGTAACAAGCACTAGGAAATGACTGGCCTGGTGCTGCTGTGGCTAGTGACTCACAACCAGAAGGTCCAATATTGGATTCCCTGTCCAGGTTCAAGGAGCTTAGGCTGTTTTTTCCAGTTCTGTAGTCCTTATACTCTAGGAGAAACTAAGTATATTTCCAAAGTTGAGCCTTATTGACGTCCCATGTGGAAAAATTACATCAGGTGACAAGCCTGGCTCCTGGCTGCCACACCTGCCACCTCAGGACAGTGTGTGGCCAGCAGCATTAAGTCCCTTCTCTTAGGTGGATAGAGCACATGAAGTTTAGTTACTGTATGTGCATTATAACAGCAGTAATTAGAAATAAAGTCGTTGTGGAGGTGCCTGGACCTGCAGGGTGTTGAGTAAAGGCTGGGTGGTGTGTTGTCCCCAGGCATCACTGCCGTGGGTGGCCTGCTGCTGATGGATGGCGGCTACTACCCCACCAACGCCATCCAGACGCTGGCGGCCACGGCGGCCTTCATCTCCTTCATCAACATCTTTGGTGGCTTCCTGGTCACACAGAGGATGCTGGACATGTTCAAGAGGTAAAAAGAGTCTTCCTCTGAGACAAAAGGAAGCTTTCTCCAGGAAGTTATTTATAAATATGATTTTATGAGGAGGTTGACAATGATTAAAAGTTCACACATGGCAGAGACAGACTATAATGAAACCAAATTGTTGAGTCCGTTTTGGCGTTCGCTCCCGCGGGTCTGTTTCTCCCCTCTGCTCTGCCACACAGTCCCAACCAGCGTTGCCAAATTATCGTACTCATCGGATTGTATTTTCGTAGTTTCTGACCGATAACTATAGCAAAAAAGCACAAAGAAACGTCAATAATTAAGAGTTTTAACGCTAACTTCAATTTTCGATCTTCATTTGTGTAGGAACGAGAGTTTGAGGCTTAAAAATGGATGAATACAATATGGTGAATACGAGAATCTGGCAACACTGGTCCCAACACCTATTTTTTCCTCTTATATGTTACCTATAGCTTACATATGAGAGGAAGAGACAGGTGTTGGGACTGTGTGGCAGAGCAGAGGGGAGAAAAGGACCTACGGGAGCCTATGCCAGACCGGCCTGGACATATTTGGAAGACTATAGTGCTGCATTCTGTTACTGATAGGATACATTGCAATTTTTCTATAGCATTTATATTTCCCCTAGTCCAAAAAATCTGCTTTACTTTCCCTTTCTTTCCTAGACAAGGACACACACACATGGTTATCTGGGCCAAAGTGCCGGATGCTTCATGAACACACACACACCTGGGCTGTGCTTATGTTGACCACAGCCTTGTAACATTTTTCCTGTCTCCCCTTAGACCAGGGCTGACAAACCATCGTACTCATCGCATTGCATCTTCGTAGTTTCTGACTGATGACTATAGCAAACAACAAACAAACAAACATCAATCCGGTAGCAGCGACGGGCCAATTTTGTGGCTTTACCATGTAGTAGCGACGGGCCAAATTTGTGCCATGATATAAGCCCCAAAAAATAGATGATACATAATCTGATCACAAATGCTTTGATATATATTATGAAATGGTTTGTGTGAGGGGTGATTTTTTCTCATTTTTCTCGCTTAGAGGGACCATTAAGAAACATGATCCCCGCTGCTACTGGGTTAATCGATAAAAGTTTTAACGCTAACTTTGATTTTCCATCGTTATTTGTGTAGGTATGAGTTTGAGGCTTAAAAATGATAAATACAATCTGGTGAGTTCAATAATCTGACACCATTGCCTTAGACCCACTGGCCCGCTGGTCTCAACGTGTTATCTGTCTCCCCCCAGGCCCACTGACCCCCCAGAGTACACCTACCTGTATGGCATCCCAGCAGCTGTCTTCCTTGGAGGCTACGCTGCCACGGCCGCCAGCGGTTACCCTGAGAGCCACCAGATGGCCTACCTCGCCGCCTCCCTGTGCTGCGTGGGTGCCCTCGGCGGCCTCTCCAACCAGGCCACCTGCAGGCTGGGCAACACCCTCGGCATTGTGAGGACACATTGTTGTTATTATTACTAATTATTATTATTATTATTATTATTATTATTATTATTATTATTATTATTATTATTATTATTATTATTATTATTATTATTGAGATTCATGGAGAGGAACAGTGCAACAATGGGAGAAGATGGACTGTAAATGAAGATGATGACTATTGAGATTCATGAAAGGGCCGGCATCAAGGGAAACTTAAAAATTGTTATGGACCCAAGAGTCTCAATGAGCAGAGATTGTTATGAAAAATAAGAGACAGTGAGAGTAAAGTAAGGATATGAAAAAAAAGGGGGAGCAGAAACAATGCCTAACGAGTTCACAGGTGAGTGTTGGCTTTTGCTTATATGTGGCAACGTTAATCATGCGTGGAATGAGTGGGTTTGCTCTTTCCCACATATATCAGTTTCACAGCTAAAATGCCATTCTGAGACTTTATCATTTTCTTTAATCTGTCCGCTGTGATTGGCACGGATTTGGCCTTCACTGGTAGCCTGGTAACATAATATACTCTCATGTCTTTTTCTGCCTCTGTGGTGAATAGTGGAGTGTTTCCCATGTGGTATTGGTATGCTGGATATCCCCTCCCAAGCTGCAGGACTTTACATTTTTCTTCAGTGAATTGTAGCAGCCACTGTTTGTTCCATTCCTGCAGCTTGGTGATGTCTTCTTGTAGGAAATCTGCAGTCATGGGGCTAATATTCTTTTGTTTCTTTTTTAGGAGCAGTGAGTAGCGGGCTTTTTTTTTATTATTGTTTTCTTTTTTTGTGTGCCCTTGAGCTGCCTCCTTTGTTGTAAAAAAAATAAATAAAAAATAAAAATGACTCCCCTTGTACTCTTTCCCCAGATCGGTGTGACTGGCGGCATTGCCTCCACCATCGGAGCGCTGACACCAAGCACCCCAGTACTGGCACAGATGGCCGCTGCTGCTGCCCTTGGAGGCACCATTGGCACCACCATTGCCAAGAAGATTGAGATCTCTGACCTGCCCCAGCTTGTTGCCGCCTTCCACAGGTGTGTGTCCGGTCTTCCTGCTCTCCAGAGGTGCTGAGGTGATAGTACTAAAGAAATAGAGCACCTCATGTTATCTCCTTTTACAGAGTTTCACACCAAACCATAACAAGACAACTAGGAAGCAAGTTCAAAGCATAACAAACTTTTCCACCCCAGTGTTCCCACTCCACCCTCTCACCACCTCCCACTCTCCCCACACACCACTCATTCTCCTCCATCCCCACTCTTCAGCCTGGTCGGAGCAGCTGCTGTGCTCACCTGCATCGCCACATACCTCCACGACTTCCCTAACTTTGCCACCGACCCTGCTGCCAATGCCATCAAGACGGCCCTCTTCCTCGGCACATACATTGGCGGCGTGACCTTCAGCGGCTCCTTGGTGGCCTACGGCAAGCTCCAGGGCATCCTTAACTCCTCCCCGCTGCTGCTGCCTGGCCGCCACGCTCTCAACGCCGGTCTCCTGGCTGCCAACGTTGGTGCCATGGGCTGGTACATGATGGACCCCACCCTCAACGTCGGCCTCTCCATGCTTGGCACCACCACTACACTCTCCGCTGTTATGGGCGTGACGCTGACCATGGCCATCGGAGGTTAGTGTCTCTCTGTTATATCACATGTTCTTTCTTTCTTTGTCTCGACTGGTTACTGTTTGGGGGTTTTGTCTTGAGGTTTAACCCGGTAGCAGCGGGGATCATGTTTCTTAATGGTCCCCCTAAGCAAGAAAAATGAGAAAAAATCATCACTCACACAAACCATTTCATAATATATATCAAAGCATTTGTGATCAGTTTATGCATCATCAATTTCTGGGGGTTTATATCATGGCACAAATTTGGCCCGTCGCTGCTACACGGTAAAGCCACAAATTTGGCCCGTCGCTGCTACACGGTAAAGCCACAAATTTGGCCCACCCACTAGACCACCACATAATATCTCTTGTTATGCTCTGTTGGTATGACTTGGCAGTGTTATTTCCATGATTATATTTACTTGCTAGTTTCAAGCTTTGAGTGTAGTTATTCCTTGGCAGTCACAGGTTCTTGGGGACAAAAAAAAGACCTCTTGCAATATGTTAGAAAAAGACCTCTTGCAATGTGTTAACAATGCTTCTGTAACATGAACGTGGAAATAACATTAATCACAGGTTCTTGGGGACAAAAAAAAGACCTCTTGCAATGTGTTTAAAAAAAGACCTCTTGCAATGTGTTAACAAAGCTTCTGTAACATGAACGTGGAAATAACATTAATCACAACGCTATCAATATCCTTTTCGGTCTTTGGGAATAGCTGATGTGAGAGGCGGGAGCGTATGAAAATACCGGCCTTACTCTGCCACCATTCCACCATCCCTTTTTCCCGTTCCATCACATCCCTTCATCTTGTATCTCCTCACTAAACAGCATCTTATTCCCCCATCCCTTTCCCTCAGGTGCTGACATGCCTGTGGTGATCACGGTGCTGAACAGCTACTCCGGCTGGGCTCTGTGTGCTGAGGGCTTCATGCTGAACAACAACCTCATGACCGTGGTGGGCGCCCTCATTGGGTCGTCTGGTGCCATCCTGTCCTACATCATGTGCAAGGTATGAATGCTCCTTGAACTAGTGCTGCTGTTGGTGCTTGTGATGATAGAACTCTCTAGGGGCCGCTTTTACAGTTCTTTTGTTTGTTTTGATAGTTACCAATGGCGACGATCGACGCTTTAAAATTTCCACTTAAAACTGGCCGATGGGGTAGTGGCGGCTGCGGGGTTAGCCTAGCCCCGCACCTCACCACACACTCACAACACCTCTCGCTACCTCTGCAGCCGCCACTACCCCATAGGCCAGTTTCACGTGGAAAACTATAGCGTCGATCACCGCCATTGGTAACGATCAAAACAAACAAAACGACTGTGAAAGCGACCCTGGGTGTTCAGCTTTCCTCACTCCCCATTTGTTATCATCATCGTTGTTCTCCGTCACCCCCTCAGGCCATGAACCGCTCACTCCCCAACGTCATCCTGGGAGGGTTCGGCACGTCGTCCACTGGCGGGGGCAAGCCCATGGAGATCACAGGCACCCACACCGAGACCAACGTGGAGCAGACCGTCGAGATGATGGTCAATGCCAAGAACATCATCATCGTGCCTGGTTAGTTAAGGGAGAGTTTATTTATTTATATTTATTTTTTATTTTACAAGGAACTAAAAACTAAATATAAAATGCCTGGTACGAATATGATGCTCCCATAAGGAATATAGTCATAACGTAAGGACACCTCTTCTCACGTAATGGACTGCTCTTTCAGCCACCTCTTCGGATTCTTTACAGGAGCAGCAAGTAGTGGGCTTTTTTTTATGGTTTCCTTTTTTTTTGTGCCCTTGTGCTGTCTCCTTTGCTGTAAAAACAAACACACAAACAAAAATAAAGTATCTAACAATGTAGAGAATATCATGGTTGTGCTGGGTTAGTTTGGGGGTCCGTTTTTTGTCATTGTGAAGATGGACTAAAACTAAGTATAAAAGGCCTGCTGTATAATGGTCCTATGAAGAAAATAGTCATAACAACACTAAGAATATCATAATTGTGCCTTTTTATTTATTACATCATTGCAAAGAAGATGAACTATAAACAGTACCTATATAAAATGCCTGCCACCATCACCACACCTAGCCTAACCTAACCTAACTTAACCTAACCTAACCTAATCTTTCCTAGGCTACGGTCTGTGTGTCGCCAAGGCCCAGTACCCCATTGCTGAGATGGTCGACATCCTCCGCAAGAAGAACAAGAACGTACGCTTCGGCATCCACCCCGTCGCCGGAAGGATGCCTGGGCAGCTCAACGTGCTCCTGGCTGAGGCTGGCGTGCCCTACGACGTGGTGCTGGAGATGGACGAGATCAACGACGACTTCCCGGAGACTGACCTTGTGCTTGTCATCGGCGCCAACGACACTGTGAACTCTGCTGCGGAGGACGACCCCAACTCCATCATTGCCGGCATGCCTGTCCTCAGGGTCTGGAAGTCTAACCAGGTGAGATACGGTGTAGGGAGGTGTTTGAATGGAGGGCGGGTGATGGGGAGATGGACAGGGGTGTAGATGTTTCTTTTTTAGGAGCAGCGAGTACCGGGCTTTTTTTTTTATTATTGTTTTCTTTTTTTGTGTGCCCTTGAGCTGCCTCCTTTGTTGCAAAAAAAAAAAAAAAAAAGTGTGTGTGTGTGTGTGTGTGTGTGTGTGTGTGTGTGTGTGGGTTCATGATTATCGCCACCTTTGCCTCTTCATCACAATCCCCATCCCAGTCACCACCATCACTTTTTCCTCCATTTCCATAATCATCCTTCCTCCCATCACCATTACTCAACATCTCTTACTTTTTCCTCCATTCCATATTTCCTTCACCTCCATTATTAGTTCCATTCCTATCTCCCTCTCATGCTCATCACCTTTTCCCGTCTTCTGTCCCCTCGCAGGTCATTGTGATGAAGCGCTCGCTGGGTGTTGGCTACGCTGCCGTCGACAACCCCATCTTCTTCAAGGAGAACACTAACATGCTGCTCGGGGATGCAAAGAAGACCTGTGACGCTCTGCTGACTAGGCTCAAGACTCACTACGAAGATTAAATATGGCCTCTTCTTTCTTATCCTAACCTGACTCCACTCCTACCCTCTTTTTTTGCCCTCCCTTATCCTCTTCCTTCCTCATCCTTCTATGTTTTCATTCTGTAGCACTGTATGACTTGTGTTGCATTGATGTTTTAAATGCTCGATCAGTAACTTTTTTCATTATTTTTTCTCCTGCTTCTCTTCCTGTCCTCTTTGTCTCTTCTGCCCTACCATTTTCTCTTCCTTCTATATCCTATTCTCTTGCACTTTATGACATTAGTGTTGCAATACTGTCCTTAGTTTTTATGCATCTTTTGGTTATTTGCTTCTGTCTTCCCTTCTTGGTATTTGTTGGTCCTCCTTTTCCCTCCTTTCTCCCTTTCTTGGCACTCCTTGGTCTCCCTCTCCCTCCTTGCAGTACCATTCCCCACCATCTCAGCTCCTGGTTATAAGAGGTCAGTATTCTTGTGCTGAGCCTGTTGCCGTCACGTTGTTATCCTTATTTGCTCATCACCGCGTATTATTATTGTTACGACTTTTACCCCATTTTCGTCAGGTGACACGCTATGCAACAGGTCTTACTTGATTAACTGTGTTGCGTCATTCGAGAATTATCGGAAGGTGAAGTAGTCGATTTATTTAGAGTATTTCAACTTTTCATTTTATTTTGAATCTCTAGATGCAGGGAACAATGTAATATATCCACCATTGCCCTTATAAGTTCCCCCTTGGCAGCCTGTAAGAAGTAGAAGCTGCCTTGTTCATGTATAAAGCCCCTGATCCTCCTCTATTCTCCTCCTCCTCTCTCCTCTACACCCTGTTGTAAAAAGAATACCGAAGCTGTATTTTTTCTGGCATTGTCCCTCAGGTTTCTGGGTTAATGCGTGTGGTGTTTCCGGGCCTAGAACACACTAGTAGCTAATTGGTCAATGGCAAAACTCCCCTTAGGCTCCTGTGTGAGTTTTTGGCGCGTGCGAACGTGAGAATGAACGTGAGAGGTTGATAAACAAAAAGTCTTATTTTAGTGTAAACAATTAAATATGGAAATACTATACAGGTGCTTCATTTATCCTTCCTCCTTAAATAATAGAATGAACGGAGAGGTTGATAAACAAAAAGTCTTATTTTAGTGTAAACAATTAAATATGGAAATACTTTACAGGTGCTTCATTTATCCTTCTTCCTTAGATAATAGAAGAATGGGTACCAGGTATTAATCGGGGGTTGTGTCCTGTCTCCTGGGATCTGTTACCTTCTCCTATAATTCCTTCCCCTTCTGTCTCTCTCCGGCGTATGACCACAGATGTTGCGCCGACTAAACAAAACTTTCCAACTTTAGATAATAGAATGAATGTGAGAGGTTGATGAAACACAAAGACGTCTTATTTTAGTGTAAGCAATGATATGAACATGAAAAAAAGTGATTTCATTTATTCTTCCCTTTTAAGTAATGGTGAGAATGAACATGAGAGGAGAAAACACACAAAGAAGTCTTATTTTAGTGTAATTGAAAACGGAAATACTTGAAAAAAAAGCTTGATTTATCCTACACTTTCATATAATGGTGAGAATTGAAAGTGTGCCGGTGATAGAATACAGAAGTTATTTTAGTGTAAAGAACAATTGGAGAAGAAAATACTTAAAAAAAAATAAACATTCATTAATCATACAGTTTTAAAAATGGTGATAATTGAATGTGAGAAAATTATAATACTCGGAGAAGTCTTATTTTGGTGTAAACAATTGGATATGGAAATACTTGAAGAAAAAGGTAATTACATTTAACCATCTATTATTTATCTATCACCTACATTTTTTGATTGATTGATAAGTTTATTGTTGATTTTTAATAGCGAAGGAGAAGGGAGGAGCATATGCCGTCCCCCCAGGCAGTAGGTACATAGGGCCTCTTTCACAGTCTATTTGTTTATTTTGATCGTTACCAATGGCTGTTATCGCCGCCATAGTATTTCCATGTAAAACTGGCCGATGGGGTAGTGGCGGCTGCGGGGTTAGCCTAGCCCCGCACCTTGGCACACACTCGCAACACCTCTCGATTCCTCTGCTGCCGCCACTACCCCATAGGCCAGTTTCACGTGGAAAATTATAATGTCGATCGCCACGATTGGTAACGATCAAAACTAACAAAGTGACTGTGAAAGCGTCCCATAGTGTCGATAGAATACAGTACAGGATATTATAAAACTATTGACACATATATGATGGAGTACATGAAGATTAAGATATACAAAGGCAGGGGGCAGGGACAAAGGACTGCAGACTACAATATAGGGGTAAAAACTAAGCCTTCTTTTAAATCATGCTATATAATGGGAGGAATATTCTTATTTCAGCAATAGTAGTATTAAAAACCCTCCCTTCCCTTCCCTTCCTTACCCTTCCCAAACCCTCCCCATACATAGGTTGCAATATAGGAGCAAAAACTTAATATTCATCTAAGCCTTCTTTTAAATCATGCAATATAGTGGGAGGAATATTCTTATTTCAGCAATAGTAGTATTAAAAACCCTGCCTTCCCTTCCCTTCCTTACCCTTCCCAAACCCTCCCCATTTGCCTTAAGGACTGCATACATAAATTGCAATATAGGAGCAAAAACTTAATATTCATCTAAGCCTTCTTTTAAATCATGCAATATAATGGGAGGCATACTCTTATTTCAGCAATAGTAGTATTAAAAACCCTGCCTTCCCTTCCCTTCCTTACCCTTCCCAAACCCTCCACATTTGCCTTCACCTTCCCCATTTCCTCCCCATTCCCTCACCTGGATGGAAATAGGAGAAATATGTCTAAAAAAGCTAGCATAAAAGCGATATACAGAATTAACTAGGGGAAGGCATTGATATATTAAGATAGGTTAATTCCTCTTATTCTCCTTGTGGCCTTTTTATCAGTTTTGCCTTATATATAACTTGATACCGTATATTATAAGCTTTATGACTTTGTGCTTCAATGTTATCGATTCAGGTCGCACTCAGCAAAAACAAGGTGCTTTCTAGGATTTCTGCGCGGTGTCCTTGCTTAAACTCCATTCCCATTCTCTTCATATTTCTGCCACTGCTTTCACTGTCGTAGCGCTCTCATACTTGCTGCCTGTGGTGAATTAAAAGGTTGATTGATTCATAGTTTATTGTTGCAAGTAAAACAACAAAGGAGAAAGGAGCATGCCATCCCAACCCCCAGGCAGGACAGAGTGTGGATTATACACCTAAGCTTTGTGGTCTTTATCTCACAATGGTAAGTGAAGGATATGGTGAGGGTGGGTTTAGATTTACGTTTTATCATTATCATTAACCTATATATATCATTCCACTGCAAAACACAGGTAAAGATTTATGAAGGCCTTACATATATTTCCAGTATCAATTGTGCTTCGAGTTTTTAGTCAATGCTACATACTTAAACTTAATTTCATCACACCATCTTCTGGGCAGCCTTCCCTAGAGTTATTTTTTTTAATATCCATGATTTCCCAATGTCTTTTTCCCTCCCCCATTTATTGTCCTAAATTTAGACGCAAATAGCATACAAAGGACACAAGGAGCGCACGTAATTAAATATTCTCACGAGGATATTTGCCAAGTAATAAGAAAACAATTGATAAGAATAAAGATGATAATAACAAAAATAAAGATCTATAATGACATGGAAAAAGAGATGATCGATGTCTCTGGGATAAGGATGTTTGCCAAGTGCAGAAAAATAATTCATAATAATAATAATAATAATAATAATAATAATAATAATAATAATAATAGTAATAATAATAATAATAATAATAATAATAATAATAATAATAATAATAATAAAGTTGTAAATCTAAGAAAAGAAGTTAGTCCTATATAATTGATTGATTGACTGAAGGAGGGCCATGACTTGCACCGAGGAGTCTAGAGAAGAATCCTTGATTATCCAACAAGGCCGCAAGGATTCGATATATCAGCAGGCAGGCTAGTTTTTTTTATCATTTTTATTAAGGTAATGATTATATATAGAGCCTCATATCATCGGTCAGCCACGGCGCCCTTCACAGATAGATAGATAGATTGATAGATATTGACCACAAATGTACATAAAACCAAAGCATACATATATATATTTAAGAATGCTAATTTCGTTAATATAACAACATTTCCAATCTGTAGTCCACTTAAAACAATAAACTATCAATCAGTCAATCATTCAGCACTTAAGTAAAATCTTTATATAGTCACTAAAATATACAGAACTCTGTGTTACTGGCTTAAAAATAGTTAAAAAAATATTAAAAGTTTACAAATTTAGATAATTATATGAAACTATTTATATCAAGAATTTTTAAACACACACACACACACACACACACACACACGGAAAGCCAGCCTCCTCCTCTAAGTAGGCCTTTATTTTTTTAGCACTTAATTGTCCCCAAACATTATATCTTTTAAGTTTCCTGGTGCTAATTCCACATGTATCCTAAGTTATATAATCACACTCTGTCCTGCCTGGGGGTTGGGATGGCATGCTCCTCCCTTCTCCTTTGTTATTTACTTGCAGCAATAAACTATTAATCAAGCAATCAATCAAAAACGAGGTGCATGTGTGGTGTCAGGCTGGCAGGAGGAGAGGCAGCCGGCAGATCTCCTCGCCGTATTCGGGGGATAGGAATAAACGTGGACCTTTTTGTATGCACTCTCCGTTGCGGCCTCCTGAGCCATCCTCCTGCCTCGATCCAGTACGCACACACACACACACACACACACACACACACACACACACACTCGTTCAATCGTTTCAGAGAGAGAGAGAGAGAGAGAGAGAGAGAGAGAGAGAGAGAGAGAGAGAGAGAGAGAGAGAGAGAGAGAGAGAGAATTAAAAAAAGAAAAGGAATATGGTAGGTTAATTGTACATGCTTGCGTCAGCCACTGGTCATAAGTCTTGCCCCACCACACCCAACCCGTGTTGAGTATGCATGAAAAGGGAAATAATAGGCCTACGTGATGCGGTGGCTCGCGTGGCTATACGAATTCACTGGCTGGGGTTCGAACCTGGGGGAATGATTTTTTTTTTTTTTTTTTTTTTTACAGCAAAGGAGACAGTTCAAGGGCACAAAAAAAGCAAACAATAATAAAAAAAAAAAAGCCCGCTACTCACTGCTCCTAAAAAGTATCCAAAGAGGTGGCCAAAAGATAGGTCAGTTTCGGGAGTGTATATATACGTATATTCGTATTTCTAATCAATGTTTTTATAGGTATCCAAATGTTTTTTCTTGTAGGCTATATAGCTTTTTAATCGTGTTTTGGTAAAAGCCTATATTCACTATTTTATTATTTTTTGTTATATTTATATTTTTCATTACATGTGCTTTGATTATAGGCCTATCAACTGACCACATGGGGAATATTAATGTTTCTTATATATTGGTAAATCAAGAACAATATGCCACGTGCTCAGTCATCCTGCAGGCACAATTAAACTGCGGATTATATTTATTTTCTCCCCCTAGGTCATATATCTTCAAAGCAGGCCTGTTTATTTTACTATCTGGACTGTTTTTACACGCATGAACAAATAAACAGAATCCCAGGGTGCTAAACATGGACATGGTATCCTCCTCCTCCCCCCAGATGCTCCACCCTACCTCGAGGGCCTACCAAACCCAACCAAGGACAAGCCATTAGGTAGGCCCAGTTTTTGTAGGCCTCCGCACAGCCTCTCCCACCCACCCATGACCCTGGAGCCGGTGGTAGGAAGGTGGCAGGCCTGCATGAGGAAGGTACGTGTTTTAGTATGCAATAGGCGTAACATGCGTCTATGCTTGCGAAAGTAGTGAGTATGAGACGCCTTATACGACTATGCATGAGTGCGTCGTAAGGGTGAGACGCATGCGAGTGGGGTGTCACGGTGGGGGGGGTGGGGTGGGGGTGGGGGGCTTACGGTATGAATTCGCCACAGCTAGGCCTAAATAGAAATGGGTATGATAGCAGGAATGAACCGGTTATCTTTTCCCTGCTGTGTATCTCTGTGTTTTTTTGTAGTACGGGTGCGTTGTAAGGGTGAGACTCATGCGAGAGGGGTGTCACGGTGGGGGGGGGAGCGGGCTTACGGTATGAATTCGCCACAGCTAGGCCTAAATAGGAATGGGTATGATAGCAGGAATGAACCGGTTATCTTTTCCCTGCTGTGTATCTGTGTTTTTTTGTGGTACGGGTGCGTTGTAAGGGTGAGACGCATGCGAGAGGGGTGTCACGGTGGGGGTGGGGTGGGGTGGGGGTGGGGGGCTTACGGTATGAATTCGCCACAGCTAGGCCTAAATAGGAATGGGTATGATAGCAGGAATGAACCGGTTATCTTTTCCTTGCTGTGTATCTCTGTGTTTTTTTGTAGAACGGGTGCGTTGTAAGGGTGAGACGCATGCGAGAGGGGTGTCACGGTGGGGGGGGTGGGGTGGGGGTGGGGGGCTTACGGTATGAATTCGCCACAGCTAGGCATTAATAGGAATGGGTATGATAGCAGGAATGAACCGGTTATCTTTTCCCTGCTGTGTATCTCTGTGTTTTTTTTTGTAGTACGGGTGCGTTGTAAGGGTGAGACGCATGCGAGAGGGGTGTCACGGTGGGGGGGGTGGGGTGGGGGTGGGGGGCTTACGGTATGAATTCGCCACAGCTAGGCCTAAATAGGAATGGGTATGGTAGCAGGAATGAACCGGTTATCTTTTCCCTGCTGTGTATCTCTGTGTTTTTTGTAGTCCGGGTGCGTTGTAAGGGTGAGACGCATGCGAGAGGGGTGTCACGGTGGGGGGGGGGGGTTGGGGGCGGGGGGCTTACGGTATGAATTCGCCACAGCTAGGCCTAAATAGGAATGGGTATGATAGCAGGAATGAACCGGTTATCTTTTTCCTGCTGTGTATCTCTGTTTTTTTTGTAGTACGGGTGCGTTGTAAGGGTGAGACGCATGCGAGAGCTAGGGGTGTCACGGTGGGGGGGGGTGGGGGGGGGCTGGGGGGCTTACGGTATGAATTCGCCACAGCTAGGCCTAAATAGGAATGGGTATGATAGCAGGAATGAACCGGTTATCTTTTCCCTGTTGTGTGTGGGTTTGTGTGTTGTAGTTATCCATAGTTTTGTTCTGCTGTAAAATGTTTGGAAAGTTTAATTTTACATTCGGTATTATCTGCAGGTATTCATGTAACACTGCAGCGAGATAGCCATATTTATTTAGTTCTTCATCTATTTAATTTATTCATGTTGCTATGCAGATATTTGGCCTATGTAGTGTTATGTCGCTATATGCAAAATTCTTGTGGTATTGACAGCGGCGCGACGGAGATGGGCACTGAGGCCACGCGCATCTACAGGGTATGCCCTCAACTTTGCCATAACAGTATTCATTGGTTTTGCGGTCGTTTTAGGTAGTTATCAATGTTTTATGCAGCTGTTTAGTTGTGTTAAGCAGCTGTGTAGCCTAATTTACCATGTATAAAGAAATGTTCGTGTGGTAGGCTACTTCAGTTCTCCAATTTTCTTCTTTACTTATTTATCCAGGAATATCTTCAATGATTTAGTTTCAGTTATGCATATTGATTCATTCACTCATCCACGTAGCTACTCCAGTTTTTTTTTATCTATAACCTATTCATCCAGGGGGAGGTACTGCCCCCTCCCTTGTTGTGCTTTCCTTCCTTATTGTGTTGTGTTTTTTTTTTTCATGTGCTCCCCACACATGTTAATAGTATAATAATCATCTCTGTCCCTGCCTGGGGGGGGGATGGCATTTCTCCCTTCTCCCTTGTTGTTTACCTGCAACAATAAACTATCAATCAATCATTCAATATTCATCCGTGCAACTTTTTCTTCAAGCACACAGTTCTCCATACCGCTATAAATCATGTCATCCATCCGGTTCTTACTCGATATTGGTTTCTGGTTCTCTCTTTCCCTCCTGTATTGTTCTGGCAGTAGGCCTAGGCTGATTGTGTATTCCCCAGCAGTATAACGAACATGTGCGGTGCGGTTAACTGCACTTTGGAGCAATGACGTCCTCTGTGGGTTAGAAAGTTGGCATCTGGCTGCTAGAAAAATATGTTAAAAGAATAAAAGAATGCCTTGGTGATAGGTTACATCATGACAACGCATAATGAGGTGAAAGGTGATATGAGGAGGAATATGAGCTTCATTTAATTACTTGTACGGCAGCGAGAACCAGTTTCCTCTAGACATTGTTAAGATAAAGTGGCAGAATTGCATTGAATATACCAGAAAACCATGTAAATAACGGTGGTTGGGCAATAGAAGAAAAAAAAAGTGAACGGATGGATAAGGATAAATCAGGTACATCTTGTTAAGGAGTCCTTGGTCTTGGTCTTGAACCTCATTTAGGAGATAGCCATGGAGGGCACAGGAGCATATCAAACCTTACTCAATCAAAGCTTCAGACATGAGTATTGACCTTACACTTAAATAATAACTCATACGGGGTTTAGGAGTCAGGGAGGTGTTTAGTAACCCCGTTTGAGAGGTGATCAACCAAGACCGAGACCAAGGATTTCACCCCAAGACGCACCTGATTCATCACCGCCTCTACGCACACGCCTCGCGCGTTCAAAACAGGGCGTGGGCAACCCGCGGCGCGTCACCTCCCAAAACATCCCCTTCCTCCCTCATTAACCCGGAAACCCAACCCTGTGGCGGCCTATTCCACCCCATTTCCAACCCCCCTGTGTCTGTGGCTACGCGTGACGAGGCGAAATAGCGATAGGAACCACGGGAACAAGGAATGGTTGGCGTTTAGTGGGGTGGATAGCGTAAAAAGTGGCGTCGATGTCTCTTTGTGCCATCTTCAGCTGCGAAGTGTGAGGTGCAGGGAACAGGTGCAGGCGTGAGGGGGTGAAGAGGTGCAGCCAAGAGGAGCAGAAAGCATGGCGTGTGGACAGTAGGACATAGAGGGTAAGTTGTCCCCAGGATCACGTGAAAGTGGTGTAAAGTAACCTTCGGACGGGAGGGAAGGAGAGGAAGAGGGGTTGAAAGAGGTGCAGTTAAGAGGAGCAAGAGGCATGGTGTGTATACAATAGGATATGAAGGTTAAGTTGTCCTCAGCATCACGTGAAAGTCCCATAAAATAACCTTTGGACGGGAGGGAAGGAGAGGAAGAGGGGTTGAAAGAGGTGCAGTTAAGAGGAGCAAGAGGCATGGTGTGTATACAATAGGATATGAAGGTTAAGTTGTCCTCAGCATCACGTGAAAGTGGTGTAAAGTAACCTTCGGACGGGAGGGAAGGAGAGGAAGAGGGGTTGAAAAGGATGTAGTTAAGAGGAGCAAGAGGCATGGTGTGTATACAATAGGATATGAAGGTTAAGTTGTCCTCAGCATCACGTGAAAGTGGTGTAAAGTAACCTTCGGACGGGAGGGAAGGAGAGGAAGAGGGGTTGAAAGAGGTGCAGTTAAGAGGAGCAAGAGGCATGGTGTGTATACAATAGGATATGAAGGTTAAGTTGTCCTCAGCATCACGTGAAAGTCCCGTAAAATAACCTTTGGACGGGAGGGAAGGAGAGGAAGGTAGTGGGAGGATGGGTTGAAAGGGATGTAACTATATAAGAGGAGCAAGAGGCTTGGTATGTATACAAAAGGACATAAAGGGTAAATTGGTTCCAGTAATATGTGGAAGTCCTGAAAAGTCAATAAACATGTAAGCTTTGGAGTTTGGGTGGAAGGTCAGAGGTGAGGTGAGGGGTTAAGGCTGGGCTGGATGAAAGGAAACCTGTATTTTGCCAGCCATCAAAGTTGGGAGGGAGGGAAAGTTTGAAGGTATAATTGTTACTAACATGCACCAACATGCTTAATACCCAGCAGCATATGATTAGTTCTTTGGCCATGGCTTGTATGTGCTCAGGATGATTAGTCTTGAGGTATAATTATTACTAATAGGCATAATTATGCTTGAAATACCCAGCAGCATATGATTTGTTCTCTGGCCATGACTTGTATGGGCTCAGGATGATTAGTCTTGAGGTATAATTATTACTAGCATGTATAATTATACTTGATTTACCTAGCAGCATATGATTTGTTGTCTGGCCATGACTTCTATGTAGTAGAGATGATAATGATGTTTCCTTATGGGATCATCAAAATTTTAGAGTTCTACAGCATGCAGGAAAGTTTGAAAATATGCTAAAATATTTTATGGTTGAGAGGGAATCCTGTAGCTAATGAAGCTATGTAAGAAAGTTATGGATTCTGGGGAAAGTTTGGCTGCCTTGAGTCTATTTCATATACCAACTATTAATTTCTTAGTAGGGTATGGTTCTTTTTCACATGGAGATAATATTTTTCCATTGAAAGTAACTCTGACACCACTAGAGCAAATCTATCACAGAATTGCAACAACCATCTCAAGTAAAAATTTAATATCCATAGCAAATGTCATGTTTTACTTAAAAAAATAATATTGAGTGTCTTGTTGAAATATCACCTATTCCATGGAGACCTGAGCTGTGTTGCGGCTGTAAGGACCAATGATAACACCCCCCATTCAACTTTCTCAACCCCCAGACCTATTCACAAGCTTACAGAACCCCCATCTCAACCTGTTGCTGCTAAGAATATGAACCTTTTGGTGATGAACTAGTCAGTAACTGTTTTTAGACCAACAAAACCCCTCCTTAACTTGATGGATAACCTGTTGCTGCTAAAATAGTAATATGTCGTCACCAAAGATAGTAAATAAATGAATAATATTAGGATTGACTGTAGTTTCCCACAGTTATTAAAGTAACCAGTGAATTTGCTGTTGCATTTTCATATCTGTATTCCAATGGGGACAACTATCTCCATGAAGTATACCTTTACTGGTAAAGAAAGACTGCTCCATTCAGTCAAGCAAGACCATACCCAGAACTTTTTCATGCTCAAGTTTGCGATTACTCAACAAAAGTAGTCACTGGCAAATATGATATAAATTGTCGTTCAGGTCTTTCATAAAATTTGGTTGAATTTATTAAAAAAATCAAGTAAATATTCCATTACTTTGTGAAGAGTTTATTTTGGCATAATTTGTAAATAATCCTTCATTGCATAGCACTGTCTGAAAGTAGATTGAATCAACCCCTCCACTTCTTCGATAGAGCTTCTCATATATAGATACAAGGATTTTTTTTAGGTAGGGTACTTTAATAAATTTCAGACAAAAGTTTTCAAAATATTAGATAAATTTAGTATCTGTAAACAGGCCCAGTCAGGGTTAGCCATATTCAGTTTGGTAATTCCAGCAAAATAGAGACATAAAAACTTGATGTAATAAGCTATACACCTGTAAACAAGGCCAATTAAGGTAAGCTACAGGTGCACCAAATTGACACTGAATAACAGACACCTAATTAAGCCTTACCGCAGGTGTGCACAGGTGACAGCAATGTGGGGCAGGTGTGTGGCGGTGGTGGTGGTGCTGGTGGTGGCGCTGGTGGGGAGTGCCGGGGTGGAGGGGCAGACCCGGGTGCGTGACAAGGATGACCCGCGGCGCATCCCCTACGGCCAGAACATCCGCTGGAAGAACGTCCTCTACAATGAAGTCCGGATGCGCAACCGATACAACCATCCGTGAGTTTGTTTGTGTTGCTTTGCGTTTCCTCTGCTCTTTCTCTATTGTTTGTTTATTTTCAATCTATATTTTTTGTTGTGATTTTTTGTTTTGTTTTGTTTTTCTCTCCCTTGTTTGTAGTGATGTGTTGTGTTGTGTTTCCTTTCTCTTTCCCTCTTTCCCTCTCATTTTTTATTTCCCTTCTTACCTATAATATCTCCTCCCCATACCCCTGATCACTTAGCCTCATCTCCCTCACTCTGAAGAACCCATACAATCACCCATCACCCCTAACCATTTAATCTCTGTCTTCAAATCTTCTAATAGCCTCCATACCATCTCCACCATTATACTCTAACCCTCACCGCATCCGCCCTCTCTACCCTGACCTCTGCCTTACCCAGAACGCATGTCATAGTGGCTCCGCGCATCCTCCGGCCTGATGCTCTGTACCGCTGCATTGTGTCCATTCTCTACCTGGACCACCCCGTCGATGTGCGGGCGTTGCTGCGGAAGGACGGAGTGGAGATATCGTCGGCGCGGAAGGAAGTTATCAAAGGCTACCCCGAGACTCTCCTCCTGCAGGTGTGTGTGTGTGTGTTTGTCTGTTTGTGTGAAAATCCAAATGATCTTCCTCTTTGTTTATATTACATCTTCTTCATAGGAAAGTTTTTATTCAGTAAAGAAAACATCGAGAATAAAAAAAGAACTTCTGTGTGAAATCTGGAAAGAGAGAGAGATCAAAATACAGGAGCAGAACCCACAGTGAAAAAAATAAATAAAATAAAATAAAGAGAGAGAAGTGCCGTCACAAACTAATTCATACTATCAACTGCAATGTGTGGAATTAAAAATAACAATCTCACCCGCCACCTATCCCCCTCCCCCCAAGATCCCCCGGACCAGTGAGGGGGGTGACTACAGGCTGCGTATCGAGGGCAACGTTCCGGGCACCATCGGGGGGACGATCTTCAGCAACGACACACAGCTCTTCTTCTCCACGCGCTTCCTCACCATCCTCATCCAGACCAACCGGCCGGTCTACACGGGAGAGCAGACGGGTGAGTGTTAGACCATGTTTTTGTTATTTGTTTTTCATTATTATTGTTATTTTTTACCCCTCCTACGACTCTTCCTGATAGGGGGTCACCACAGCAGAGAGAGAGAGAGAGAGATGTATTAAGTCATCATTATCCCCATTGTCCTATTGTTCCTGTACAACACCCATCACTCCTCCTCTTATTGCTTTCTCATCCTCCACCTCAATTTTTTGCTCTTTTTCTCATTTTCCCATCACTTCTCTCTATGCCTTTCCTTTCATTTTTTTTTATTCCTCCTATAAGTCTCATTTACCTCAAAACCTTTCCTCATCACCACAAAATACTCCACTCACTCTCCCATGCCTTCCTCCTTCCTCCCTTTGCTTCAAAATGTGGTACTTCGTCTCTTGTCCCTTTGTCCTTCCTCTCATCACCTAACCTTTCTGCATTAACTCTCAGTCTTACCCATCACCTCAAAATACTGTACCTCATCTTTCATCCCTTCTTCCTTCCTCCCATCACGTAGCCTTTCTGCACTACCTCCAAACCTCCCCACATTTCCATAAAATACTACTTCTTCCTTCCTCCCATCACTTAACCTTCCTGTATTACCTCTCAACCTTTCCCCATAACCTAACGATACCCTGCTTCATATCCCATCCCTTCTCCCTTCCTCCCATCACCTGACCTTTCTTCATTATCTCTTAGCCTGTTGTGTGTGTGTGTATGTGTGTATTCAAGCAGTTCTATTCCCTCCTAACCTCCTCGTGTCTCATCCTCCAACAGTGCGCTTCAGAATCATCCTCCTCACCACCGATCTCAAGCCCTTTGATGACCCAGTTGACGTGTACATCTTGGTGAGTAGCGATTCGGGGCTGTGGGGGGACGAGTCACTGAATAAGCTGTCCATTGTGAGTCATTTGTTTGGTGATTCATGTGGTGGGTCAGCTGATGAATGAGGTGATGAGTTATTGAGTATACGTGTAAGAGAATAAGTGGATGAATCACATGGTTGAGTATATGATATATGGGTCAGCTGATGAATGAGGTGATGAGTTATTGAGTATAAGTGCAAGAGAATAAGTGGATGAATCACATGGTTGAGTATATGATATATGGGTCAGCTGATGAATGAGGTGATGAGTTATTGAGTATACATGTAAGAGAATAAGTGGATGAATCACATGGTTGAGTATATGAGTCACTTGGTCTTTTTTTGACCCATGAGCTGCCTCCTTTCCTGTAAAAGATATGGAAATAGTGAAAGGAAAGAATAGAAATAATTGAAGAAGAAAAAGTAGAAAATAATAGTAACAAGAGTAAAAGGAGCAGTAACGACAAAAAAGCAGGTATAGGAAACAATAAAACTAGTAGAAATGGTAATAGAAATGGAAAAAATACACACACACACACACACACACACACACACAGTTAATGGGGGAAACGGATTAACCCTGTAGCAGCGGGGATCATGTTTCTTAATGGTCCCTCTAAGCGAGAAAAATGAGAAAAAATCATCACTCACGCAAACCATTTCATAATATATATCAACGCATTTGTGATCAGTTTATGCATCATCTATTTTTTGGGTTTTATATCATGGCAATGGCCCATACACGGTAAAGCCACAAATTTGGCCCGTCGCTGCTACCAGGTTAAGGGAAGATGTTGTGATTGCAGAGTGTCAAACAGTTTAAGGAAAGACTGGACAACTATAGATATGGAGGGAGGACCACACGAGTCAAGCTCAGGCACTGTATACTACAATTAGGTAAACACAGCTATGTAAATACACACTCACACACACTCATACCCTTGTCCTTCCCCTTCTCAGGACCCCGACGGCTATGTGATGAGACGCTGGCCTTCACGCCCGACAAATGTGGGTGTGGTGTCCATGAGCTTCGACCTGCCGTTCCTGCCGAAAGTGGGGTGGTGGGGCATCAAGGCGCTGGTCAACGGGCAGGAGGAAATCAAGCGGATCAAGGTGGACAAGTGGTATACGCCGCGCTTTGAGGTGAGAGAGTGATTGGAATGTGTCAAGGATGAGATAAAAAGATACAGAGAATGGAAGAATATGATTGGAAGAAAGAGACAGATGGAGAAAATTGGAAGATAGAGTAGATTGGAAGATATTGAAGATAGGAATAGATTGAGTATGAAATAGGAAGATAGAAAGATATTGAAGATAGGAAGATAGAAAAGATTAGAAGACAGAGAAGATAGTAAGATTGAAAGATAGGAATATAGAAGACAGGAGGAGATTGAGAATGAGATAGGAAGATAGAGAAGATAGAAAGGTATTGAAGATAGGAATACATTGAGAATAAGATAGGAAGATAGAGAAGATAGTAAGATTGAAAGATAGGAATATAGAAGACAGGAGGAGATTGAGAATGAGATAGGAAGAAAGAAAAAATAGAAGGATAAAGAATATAAGAAAAGAAAGTAGATAGAAAAGATAGGTGATATTATTAATTGGGCAGATAGAAAATAGTATTAGGTAAGGTATTGGACTTGGGCAATAAAGGTGTTGAACTGAAGTGACGTGAGTAACAATAATATTACATGGATAATAAGTGAATGGGGAGGCGGTGGCTGAACGGATAGCAAGACGGCCCCGCATTCAGGAGGACGCAAGTTCAATCCCCGACCAGTGCCACCAAGCTGGGATTTTTCAGCCGCCGCCGAGTGGCTTAAAACTACCCACATGCTGTCCAGAAGACCACCTATCAACCTGGACTCTAGATTCTAGGATTAAAGATGAGCTCCGGGAGGGCAGCATGAGCCAGTGCAAGATGGCGCCACTATAAACACTCGCCTGCGCCAGAAAGGGCTGGGCCGACCATCAGGACCCACCGGGAAGAAGCCTTGGACTGACCATCAGGATCCACCGGGAAGAAGCCTACCGGTGCTCTAGGCCAAGACGTAAAAAAAAAAAGAAAAAAAAATTAATGTCCTGTGAATCTGTGAACTCTGCATGCTGACCACGTTGAGCGCTGAGGACGAAGGTGAGTAACGCTAACACCAAACTGTTCACAGGTCAAGATGTTCATGCCCAAGTATTTCCTGGACACGGACGAGGCCATCACCGGAGAGTTTGGCGGCGAGTTCTCCAACGACAAAGGCACTTACGGCAACGCCACGGTCCGGCTGTACATCCGAGGCCGCGGGCAGGACAAGTGGAAGTATGTGATGCAGCAGGACTTTACCCCCGTGAGTAAACCCATGGTGGAGGGAGAGGGAGGCTAGGAGAGGGACTGGAGGTGAAATAACAACTATGATTATTATTATTATTATTACTATTATTATTACAGTTTATTGTGTCACCAAACCAGACCACCTTGATTTTTACCTTATGGGTGGTGCAGGAATATTCAAAACAAGAGAATTTTAAATGGAAAAAATCATGAGAGAGAGAGAGAGAGAGAGAGAGAGAGAGAGAGAGAGAGAGAGAGATAGAGATAACTTTATTAACTTGTGTTTCATTCATGGTTTGAAGCGCCTGTTCCGTCCTCGTCGTGGTGGTTTGAGTCACCCAGACCGTCAGGTAAAAGATATTTCTGGACCTTTCTTGTCAGCGTTCCAGCACTGTGTTAAGCTTCCTCGTGCACCTGTCCCGTGATGTAACGTGTGTCACCATGTCACCCATAAGACGTAACATGTGCAGTGTCTCCTAAACCCGTCTCTGCTTACATTGTGTTTAATCACCCGAACTACCTGATCCACAGAGATACAGTTGTCCCTCAAATAGTACGGTTTCCAATAGTTCGGTTTTGGTTTTATGTGGAGTTTCTGAGAAGATTTTTAAATATCCCAATGAGCCGGAAATTTAAAAATCCTAAAAGATCTTCCGTGACAATCCGTATAAAACCGAAACTGTACTATGTGAGGGATGACTGTACCAAGCAATAGGCAGCTCATTGCAGACCCTTGATGCACTCCCGCTGTGGCCAGTATTATAGCAGAGTGTAGCACATTTTTTGGTACATCAACACATCGCATGTATTTGCTTGCACAATCACCCTGCCACACCCAGTGAGTCTTCCACTAGGCACATCATATCCTTTGCTGTAGTCTAGATAACTTACGCAGTTTCTTGAAGACTCTAAAGAAGAAAGATATGAATGAGGAGGAATGAGATAGAGGCAACAGAGGTAAGCTGGAGCAAAGAGAGATTAAAAAAAAAAAGAGAATGAGTGTAAGAAGGGAGAAAACGCAAACTGAAATAAAAGAAAGGATGAGATAGAAAGGAAAGGAAGATAGGGAGATAGAAAGATACAAAAAAAATAAAGATTGAAATGAGGAAAAGAATAGATTGAGGGTGATACAAAAAGATAGAAAATAGGAAGAAAGAGAAGGTGGGAAGATAGTGAAGATACGAAAGAGAAGATAGGAAGGGAAGATACATAGATAAAGAAAATAGGAAGACAAGAGGAAAGGGAAGATAGAGAGATAAAGAAGATAGGAAAATACAGTAGATAGAGAAAGGAAAATAAAAAAAAGATAGAAATATGGGAAGATGAAGATAAGATAAAGAAAATTATAAAATACATCAAGACAAATGAACAATAAAGAAAATTAGGAAGATAAAGACAGGAACCTCACTTAACAAACCTAAACATCAACGTGACTGTCTGTGATCTTGTACATTAGTGTAAGTCTGTGTGCTTGTCTGCGTATGTGACGAGGTTCCATGTTTATCTGTTGTTTGATCCGTGTTGTGATGCCGAGCGTTCGAGTGTAATTGTTTGTAATGAACCTTGCCGCCTTGGTGTTGATTTGTTCTAACCTATCAGTGTTTCTGTGTGTGTAAGGATCCCACACCTTGGAGCAGTATTCCAGTGTTGGTCCCACAAGTGTGTCGTAAGCTTTGTGTTTTATGTCAGGTGTGCAGTTATGTAAATTCGTCCTCAGGAACCCCAGCGTTCTGTTGTCTGTGGCATTTTTATGGTCTATGCGAGTGTTGAATTTCAACTTAAGTTAAGCTTAAAGTTAGGAAGAGAAAGACAGGAACCTCACATAAACCTACACATCAACAGCTTAAAATTAGGAAAACAAACACAGGAACCTCACATAACAAACCTACACATCAACAGCTTAAAATTAGGAAAACAAAGACAGGAAGCTCACATAACAAACCTACACATCAACAGCTTAAAATTAGGAAAACAAAGACAGGAACCTCACATAACAAACCTACACATCAACAGCTTAAAATTAGGAAAACAAAGACAGGAACCTTACATAACAAACCTACACATCAACAGCTTAAAGTTAGGAAAACAAAGACAGGAACCTCACATAACAAACCTACACATCAACAGCTTAAAATTAGGACAAAGACAGGAACCTTACATAACAAACCTACACATCAACAGCTTAAAATTAGGAAAACAAAGACAGGAACCTCACATAACAAACCTACACATCAACAGCTTAAAATTATGAAAACAAAGACAGGAACCTCACATAACAAACCTACACATCAACAGCTTAAAATTAGGAAAACAAAGACAGGAACCTTACATAACAAACCTACACATCAACAGCTTAAAATTAGGAAAACAAAGACAGGAACCTCACATAACAAACCTACACATCAACAGCTTAAAATTAGGAAAACAAACACAGGAACCTCACATAACAAACCTACACATCAACAGCTTAAAATTAGGAAAACAAACACAGGAACCTCACATAACAAACCTACACATCAACAGCTTAAAATTAGGAAAACAGAGACAGGAACCTCACATAACAAACCTACACATCAACAGCTTAAAATTATGAAAACAAAGACAGGAACCTCACATAACAAACCTACACATCAACAGCTTAAAGTTAGGACAAAGACAGGAACCTCACATAACAAACCTACACATCAACAGCTTAAAGTTAGGACAAAGACAGAAACCTCACCTAAACCCCCGTCACCACCACCTCTCCGTACACCAACAGCTTGACTCGGAGGATGAATTCAGCTTCCCCATGGAGGAGGTGGCTCGGCACGTCCCTAAGCTCGACGGGTCAGAAGTGCGCTTGGAGGCCGAGATATACGAGATCTATACCGGCATCAATGGGACCGGCTTCACCCACGGCAAGATCATCAATTCCTCCGTCAACTGTATGTTCCTGGGATCCTCGCCTTTCATCTTCAAGCCCGGAATGCCTTTCTCGGCCTCTGTGAGTAGATGTCGTGTTTGTGTGTGTGTGTGTGTGCTTTGGTAATGTCTGTGTTGTGTACTATATATTATTTGTTTTTGTATGTTTTGTTTTATTTTATTTGTTTGTTTCTGTATCACTTTTATTTCTTGTTTAACCGTGTAGCAGCGATGGGCCAAATTTGTGGCTTTATCGTGTAGCAGCGATGGGCCAAACTCAGAAATGTTTTGATATATGTTCTGAAATGGATTGTGTGAGTGTTGATTTTTTCTCATTTTTCTCGCTTCTTGTAACACGGCCCCCTGTCTGTCCCTGTAGGGCTCGGATCAGTATTCTCAGACGCTTCCACTCCTCACGTCAACTATTCCCAAAGTTCGTAAAGGAAATTGATCGGGTTTTCATGGGTGTTTTATCACGTTCATGGTACAGAAGAAAGGTCAAACTACCACTAGGGACATAAAAGTGCGTCTGGAAATGCCCGAAACGCCTGCAAAATCCTCGTCAAGTGCGTGTGATGGGGGGCCGAGATGTTTAAGAATATGACCCTCGGTGCAGGAAGTTTTGGTATTAGTGTGTTAGCGTATTCTCATGTGTTCCTCTTTTTCTCCCCGTGGTTGCAGATTGCTGTGTCTTACCACGACTTTCAGCCCTTGAGCCAGGAGAAGCTAAAGAACTCACGGATGGTAGTGAAGGGCGAGGCCGTGTTGGAAGGTGGAGGACGAAAGACTGTCTTCGAGGTGGAGGTAAGCAGGAGGAGAAGGTGAAGAAGCAACATTTGAAGGGGGAAAAGAATATGGTAATAGAGGAGAGATTTTAGAGTATAATAAAAGGCTCAAAACACACCTGGATGCCCCAAACCCCAGGTGTGAGCCATTCCACTTGCCGGCATTCATCCTTACTCCCGCACACCTGCTCATTTTCACCTATTCTTCCATTCCAAAAGCCCCCTAGGTGCTCCTTCAGTAATAGAAAAAGGAATGAGAGGTCAATGATACCCCTTTCCCCTTCTGATCCAGTTACAGTATAAAGATTGATGCCAGAAGATAGGTCAGTGATGCACCTTTTCGCCTCCCTCGTACAGATCCCTCAAGCGAATGCCGAGACCGAGGAGGAGGCGTTCCTGGACGAGTCGTGGCGATATAACAAGCGGCTGCAGGCAGTGAAGGCCGACGACCCGAACTACGACGAGTCCGTGTTCGAATATAACAACAACTTTGATTCCGAGTCCGGCTCCCGCTACCTCTCCGACGACGAGCTGGTGGAGCGCAAGATGGACATGTTCTTGCGTAATCAACAGTTTGAGGTGAGTTTGGACTTGGCTTGGGAGACTTGGTATGACTTTCCTTCCTTTCTTTCTCTCCTAGTCATCAAAGGTGCCTTCATCCTTTTGAGGCTATATATGTATACTGTTATATGTATGTGTATATCTCAATAAATGAATCAAATCAAATCTTTTATATTATTTCATTTATTTATTTTGTTTTTATTGATTGATTGATTATAGTGAGTTTGACTGACCTGATGTGACGTATTTTTCCTCTTCTTCTTCTTCTTTCATGTTCTTGGGTAACCAGCAGTTTGAGGTGAGCTTGGACCTGGCTTGGGGTTTGGTTGACTTGATATGACTTTCCTTCCTTTCTCTCTTTCCATTTATTCTATTTCATTTATTTATTTATTTACTTGGTATAGTGAGGTTGGATTTCAATTTGACTGACTTGATGTGACGTTTCTTCTTAATCTTTTTCTTCTTTTTTCTTCTTCTTTTTTCCTTTTTCTTGCTCTCGTTCTCCCGGTTCTTATTCTTATATATATATGTATAAGACTCACTGCCCCACAGAAATACCGCGAGAAGGGAGTCTTCCACTTCACGATGGACGTCCCAGAAAAGGCGAGCCAACTTGTCCTCACTGCCGCGTACCAGGACGATGATGGGTCCATGGCCTCTGCCAGCGCACAGGCCCTGGCATACTACTCCCCACACGTAAGATGCTGTGTGGTGCTACTGCTGGGGGTGAAATTAGTGTACGAAAAGCTATGAAAATGATGTTAGGTTATGGTATTTTTTATTTAGTAGTGAAAGAAATAGAACAGCTTGGTGAGATTAGTGTACGGAAAACTATGGAAATGATGTTAGGGTTTCTTCTGTTATTATTTCTTTAGTAGTGAAAGAGATAGGACAGTGGTGAGGTTAGTGAACAAGAAACTATGAAAATGATGTTAGGTTATCTGTTATGTTTTATTTAGTAGTGAAAGCGATAGAACAGCTTGGTGAGATTAGTGAACGAAAAACTATGAAAATGATGTTAGGTTATCTGTTATGTTTTATTTAGTAGTGAAAGAAATAGAACAGCTTGGTGAGATTAGTGAACGAAAAACTATGAAAATGATGTTAGGTTATCTGTTATGTTTTATTTAGTAGTGAAAGAAATAGAACAGCTTGGTGAGATTAGTGTACGGAAAACTATGAAAATGATGTTAGGTTATGTTATGTTTTATTTAGTAGTGAAAGAAATAGAACAGCTTGGTGAGATTAGTGTACGGAAAACTATGAAAATGATGTTAGGTTATCTGTTATGTTTTATTTAGTAGTGAAAGAGATAGAACAGCTTGGTGAGGTTAGTGTACAAAAAACTATGGAAATGATGTTAGGTTATCTGTTATTTTTTATTTAGTAGTGAAAGAGATAGAACAGCTTGGTGAGATTAGTGTACAAGAAACTATGAAAATGATGTTAGGTTATCTTATTTTTTTAGTAGTGAAAGAGATAGAACAGCTTGGTGAGATTAGTGTACAAAAAACTATGGAAATGATGTTAGGTTATCTGTTATGTTTTATTTAGTAGTGAAAGAGATAGAACAGCTTGGTGAGGTTAGTGAACGAATAACTATGAAAATGATGTTAGGGTATCTTATTTTTTTAGTAGTGAAAGAGATAGAACAGCTTGGTGAGATTAGTGAACGAAAAACTATGAAAATGATGTTAGGTTATCTGTTATGTTTTATTTAGTAGTGAAAGAGATAGAACAGCTTGGTGAGGTTAGTGTACGATAAACTATGAAAATGATGTTAGGTTATGTTATTTTTTTCTTTGGTAGTGAAAGAGATAGAACAGCTTGGTGAGGTTAGTGTACGGAAAACTATGGAAATGATGTTAGGTTATCTGTTATTTTTTCTTTAGTAGTGAAAGAGATAGAACAGCTTGGTGAGATTAGTGTACGATAAACTATGAAAATAATGTTAGGTTATGTTATTTTTTCTGTTATTTCAAGATAGAACGATGGCAATAGAAAAGAAGCTTGCTTGAGGTGTAGTCTTTAATATCTTGAAAGACTCAGTAACACTATTTTGAAGGCTCTTATAGAGTGGAAGTCTGTGGGGAGCTCTAACAAGACTTGGTAACACTATATTGATGGCTATTGTTTGTGTGGAAGGCTGTGTGTACCTCTAAATAACTTGGTAACACTTTTTGGTTTGTTCTTATTTATGTGGAAGTCTGTGGGGAGCTCTGACAAGCCTTGGGATCACTATTTTGGATCCTATTGTTTATGTCAAAATCTGTGGGCAGCTCTGAATGACATGGTAACACTGACAATGCTCTATATAACTTGGTAACACTATCTGGTTTGTTTTTATTTGTATGGAAATCTGTAGGTAGCTCTGACAAGCCTTGGGATCACTATTTTGGGACCTTTTGTTGATGTCGAAATCTGTGGGCAGCTCTGAATGACATGGTAACACTGACAATGCTCTATATAACTTGGTAACACTATCTGGTTTGTTCTTATTTATGTGGAAGTCTGTGGGGAGCTGTGACAAGCCTTGGGATCACTATTTTGGGACCTTTTGTTTATGTCGAAATCTGTGGGCAGCTCTGAATGACATGATAGCACTGGCAATGCCCTCCCCTTCATCCCCCGCCTTTCCCCCTTACAGAAACAGTACATCGGCGTCGAGTCCAGCAGCACGGGGGTGTCGGTGGACGAGTTTGTGGTGTTCCATGTGCGCTCCAACTTCAACATGGAGTCCTTCAACTATGTGGTGAGTCTCGGGGAGGTGGTGTTAGAAGCAGGAGAGATGAAGGGAGTGGGGTCATGATAGGGATTTGAAACAGACACCATAGAAGTGAGTCTCAGGGAGGTCGTGTTAGAAGTGGGAGAGATGAAGGGAGTGGGGTCAGGATAGGGAATTGAATCAGACACCATAGATGTGAGTCTCGCAAAGGTGGTGTTAGCCCCTTGACTGCAGATTTCCTACAAGAAGACATCACCAAGCTACAAGAATGGAACAAAAAGTGGCTGCAACAATTCAATGAAGAAAAATGTAAAGTCTTGCACCTTGGGAAGGGAAATTCAGCACACCAACACCACATGGGAAACACTCCACTACCCACCACAGAGGCAGAGAAAGACCTGGGAGTATATGTTACCAGGCTACCAATGAAGGCGAAATCCGTGCCAATCGCGGCGGACGGGTTAAAAAAGTGGAAGGAGAAACAAAGAGAGTTATCCTGTCTTCTATCCTGCCTCCTCCCTGTTATCCTGTCTTCTATCCTGTTTCCTCCTTGTTATCCTGTCTCCTCTTTCCTGTTATCCTGTCTTCTATCCTGTGTCCTCCCTCTTATCCTGTCTTCTATCCTGTTTCCTCTTCCCTGTTATCCTGTCTCCTCCTTCCTGTTATCCTGTCTTTTATCCTGTGTCCTTCCTGATATCCTGTCTTCTATCCTGTTTCCTCCCTGTTATCCTGTCTCCACCTTCCTGTTATCCTGTCTTCTGTTACATGGTAGGGAGTTGAGTCGGGCACCACAGAAGGGAGACTCACATTATCAATAGCTTCAGGGTCTTGTTTTACTATTTTGCAAGGGCCGAGAGGAGTTTCGTTGGGTTGTCACAAGTGTTTTTCCAGTTCATATCGCAGAAGCCTTCCAAAACTACTGCTAGGGTACTCTGTTGCCTTTGGGGGTGAAGGTACGGAGGGTGTTAGGTTAGGTTAGGTTAGGATTTTCACACACGATTGACGGTGAATTATGGTTAGAAATCCTCGTGTTTGCCTTCTCTGGTCTTCCTCTGCGCTCATTTCGTTTTGCTTCTGGGAGTGAAAGAAAGGTAAAAGATGGAGTCAAGAGAAGATGGCGCCACTATAAACACTTGCCTGCACCATGACGGGCTGGGGCCGAATACCATCCAGGCCCGTCAAGCAAACCTACCGGCGCGATAGGCGGAGACTTTAAAAAAAAAAAGTTAGAATTTCTCTCCTCTGCTTCTTTTCTCTCCCTCATTTCCCTTCCCTGCTCTTCTTTTGCTTTCCTTTCATCTCCTTTTTCCTCTCCCATTCTTCTCTCTCTATGTCATTCCTGAGTGTCCATCATGAAACCACCAGTAGAAACCTAGACAACCCCTGCGAAAGGAACTACACTTACCCCAATCCCAACCCCTGTGAAAGGACCTACACTTACCCCAATCCCAACCCCTGCGAAAGGAACTACACTTACCCCAATCCCAACCCCTGTGAAAGCAACCACACTTACCCCAATCCCAACCCCTGTGAAAGGAACTACACTTACCCCAATCCCAACCCCTGCGAAAGGAACTACACTTATCCCAAGCCCAACCCCTGCGAAAGGACCTACACTTACCCCAATCCCAACCCCTGCGAAAGCAACCACACTTACCCCAATCCCAACCCCTGTGAAAGGACCTACACTTACCCCAATCCCAACCCCTGCGAAAGCAACCACACAATCCTCCCTCCCGTCAGGTTATGGCCAAGGAGATGATCCTGTTCGCCGGCAAGGAGGTGCTTCCCACATTCAACAGGGCCAGTGTCAAGACCCTGTCCATCCCGGTCAGCTCGGAGATGGCGCCGGCCTTCAAGATCTTCGTCTACCACGTCACCCAGACCCATGAAATCATCTCCGACGCCATCACCATTCCTGTCGATGGTGTCTCCAAGCACAAGGTAATTTGAGGGCGTGGATTTGAACCTCGCCCTTACTCTCTTCCACATCTAGTCATTCTCACATTTCTCTCTATTCCACTCTTCACCATCACTGTCTCCTTCCACATGTAGTTATTCTCTCTTTTCTTTCTATTCCACTCTTCACCATCACTGTCTCCTCACTTTTCCTTCTTCCGTTTCCACTCTTCAGCTTCCACCCTTACTCTCTTCCACATCTAGTCATTCTCACATTTCTCTCTATTCCACTCTTCACCATCACTGTCTCCTCACTTTTCCTTCTTCCGTTTCCATTCTTCAGCTTCCACCCTTACTCTCTTCCACATGTAGTCATTCTCATTTTTCTTTTTATTCCACTCTTCACCATCACTGTTTGTCTCCTAACTTTTCATTTTTCCTTATTTTTCCTCCTCACTTTTCTCCTCACTTTTCTTTCTATTCCTCTCTTCACCATCACTTTCTCTCCACCATCCACACTTACTCCCTTCCACCTCTTCCACCACTCCACTCATCACTATCGAACACCCCATCTTCCCGTCAACAGGTGAGGCTCGTCATCAACCAGGACAAGGACCACAGCAAGCGTTCGGTGGAGCTGGGCACGTACAGCACTGCCGGGGCCTTCTACGGCGTGTCGGGGGTGAGGGAGTTCACCTACGCCATGAGGGGAGGCAACGAGCTCTCCCACGCCTCGGTTCTCCGCGCGCTTCATGGGTTTACGATTAATGCCAGGTATGTGTTTGTGTGTGTGTGTGTGTTTATGTTGTTATGGTGTACAGGATTAGAGTTTGTTTTGTGTTATCCTGTGTCCTCCTTCCTGTTATCCTGCGTTCTGTCCTGTTTCCTCTCTGTTATCCTGTCTACTCCTCCCTGTTATCCTGTCTCCTCCCTGTAATCCTGTCGTCTATCCTGTGTCCTCCTCCCTGTTATCCTGCGTTCTGTCCTGTTTCCTCTCTGTTATCCTGTCTACTCCTCCCTGTTATCCTGTTTCCTCCCTGTTATCCTGTTTCCTCCCTGTAATCCTGTCGTCTATCCTGTGTCCTCCTTCCTGTTATCCTGCGTTCTGTCCTGTTTCCTCTCTGTTATCCTGTCTACTCCTCCCTGTTATCCTGTCTCCTCCCTGTAATCCTGTCATCTATCCTGTGTCCTCCTTCCTGTTATCCAGTCCTCTGTCCTATCTTCTATCTCTACTTTTCTCCTTAGTTCCTTAGGTCATCCTCTCCTCTCCTCCCAAAATTGACCTCTCTTTCGGCCACTCCTACGAACTCTTTTTATAGGAGCAGTGATTAGCGGGCTTTTTTTCATTATTGTTTTCTTTTTGGGGCCCTTGAGATGTTTCCTATACTGTAAAAATATAAAAATAAAAGATCCAACACTATATGATCTTTGAAGTTGCAGTACCATGAGCCAGCCACTTACAGAAATCGCAGTGTCATGAGCCAGTCACTTACTCCCAATACTATTAGCATATCTTGTTAAATATATCAGGCACCTTAAATTTCATACATATTTTCACGAGCTTCCACGGAGACTTCATTCGACGCCATATGACCATAAAAATCACATCGCCATAACCATGCACTCCACTCCTTCACTCCCTCGCCAGGACCATGCACAAGATGGCTTGGAGGCCCCGCGAAGGCTTCCACCCCGAGGAGGTTGAGTACTACACCTCAGGGAACTACGGACCCGACTCTAACAGGACCTTTGACTTCAACGGCCTTGTGGTGCTCTCCGACGCGTCCCTGGGAGTGGTGCCGGGCTACGAGAGTGAGTGGGCGAATGGGGAGACAGGGGAAGGAAGAAAGGAAAACATAAGATAAAGAAAAATAAAGAATAAAGGAAAACAAAGATAGGAAGGTAGTGGGGATAAGAAGATAGAAAGAAAACATAGAAAAATAGATAAGATAGGAAGAAAAGAGAAAATTATTAAGACATAGAAGATAGAAAGTTAGTGAAGATAGGAAGACAAGGAAGATCATAAGAAAGAAAACAGAAAAGATAGAAAGATAAAGGAAAAAAAGAAGGAAGGTAGAGATGATAGAAAAGATAGGAAGAAAAGATAGAAAATTAGTCAGACATAGAAGATAGAAAGTTAGTGAAGATAGGAAGACAAGGAAGATCATAAGAAAGAAAATAGAAAAGATAGAAAGATAGAGGAAAAAAAGAAGGAAGGTAGAGATGATAGAATTTGGCCCGTCGCTGCTACCGGGTTAAGGAATCTACCATACACTGAAATATCCCCCACACCACAAATTTGATGGTGCCTAGCGATGACCCAAGCTGTGTACTCCTCCCCCAGGAAACATTTGCAACGACAGCGATGGGTACTCCGCCTGCATGATGGGGGGCTGCTACCCAACCTACAAGCGCTGTGACGGGGTCGAGGACTGTGCTGATGGTTTTGATGAAGTGGGGTGTAAGTATCAATCATAGGGCGGATATTTTTGCATTTCTTGGCATTACAACCCATATCACTTATTGTAGGTGTCTGGATAGAATTAACCCGTCCGCTGTGATTGGCACGGATTTGGCTTTCAGTTATAGCCTGGTAACATATACTCCCAGGTCTTGCTCTGCCTCTGTGGTGGATAGTGGAGTGTTTCCCATGTGGTATTGGTGTGCTGGATATCCTCTCCCAAGGTGCAGGATTTTACATTTTTCTTCATTGAATTGTAGCAGCCACTTTTTGTTCCATTCCTGTAGCTTGGTGAGGTCTGACTGTAGGAAATCCACAGTCATGGGGTTAAGAACTGAGGGAGAGAGAAAATATTACCAGATGTTTAGTTTCTCTTCCCTTTAAGTCATCATCATCATCATCATTACTACCATTATCATCATTAGCGTCATCATCATCAGACTCCTGTACAATATATTTCCCTGCCAGGCTTTGATCCGCTGGAGGACACGGAGGTGGAGTGGCGAATTGAGCGTTACGTCAAGTTCTCCGATTTCTTCGACACGGAGGACGGTGATTGGTTGTGGCTCGATATGAATATTGGTGAGGCTGTGTGTGTGTGTGTGTGTGTGTGTGTGTGTGTTTGCAAAGCGTCGGCTACTGGTATTGACTCACACACACACACACACACACACACACATTAAATTCTTATGTGATGACTATGGAATTTTTTGTTTTGTGTGTGTGTGTGTGTGTGTGTGTGTGTGTGTGTGTGTGTGACAAGGCTTGTTTTGTATATCACTTTTTTTTGTTATGGGTTTTCTTCTATTGTTATTTTTTATGTATCAGTGAATTTTGTTGATTTCTCATTGTTTTTGTTTTGCTTTTTGTTTTCTCCCCTTCCTTTCCTCCCTCCTTCTCTGATCTTCCTCCTCCTTCTCTCTGATCTTCCTCCTTCTCTGATCTTCCTCCTCCTTCTCTAATCTTTCTCCTTCTCTGATCTTTCTTCTCCTTCTCTAATCTTTTTTCTTCTCTCATCTTTCTCCTTCTTCTCTAATCTTTCTCCTTCTCTGATCTTTCTTCTCCTTCTCTAATCTTTCTCCTTCTCTGATCTTTCTGCTCCTTCTCTAATCTTGCTCCTTCTCTGATCTTTCTCCTCCTTCTCTAATCTTTCTCCTTCTCTGATCTTTCTTCTCCTTCTCTAATCTTGCTCCTTCTCTGATCTTCCTCCTCCTTCTCTAATCTTGCTCCTTCTCTGATCTTCCTCCTCCTCTCTGATCTTCTTCTCATCTTTCTCCTCCTTCTCTCTAATCTTTCTCCTTCTCTCATCTTTCTCCTCCTGCTTTCATCTTTCTTCTCCACCTCTCATCTTTCTCCTCTTCCTCTCTCCTCCTCCTCCTCCTCCCCCCAACAGGACACAAGGGGCATGAGCAGAACCATATAGAGCTTCCGAAGGTGGACGACCCTTATGTCCTCAACGCCTTCAGCATGTCCAGGAAATTTGGCTTTGGCCTCATCGACGAGCCACTGGGGGTATGTATGTATGTGTGTGTGTGTGTGTGTGTGTGTGTGGAGGGATGAGCCATATACGTACACAGTTTGATGCCCAAGATTTTCATAGGAGATTTTTTGGGGCATTTCCAGGGGTAGTTTTATGACCCTGATGGTAGTTTGACCCTTCCTCTTTACCATGAACCTAAAATACCCCTTCATTAGAACCTGACTGATCTCCTTTTTGGGTTTTGGAAATAGTGGATTTGAGAGGTGGAAGTGACTGTGTGTGTGTGTGTGTTGTATTGTGATTTTTTTGTGTATGTTTTCATGTATTATGTGTGATACAGTCGTCCCTCAAATAGTACAGTTTCCAATAGATCGGTTTGGGTTTTATACAGTTTGTCATTGAAGATCTTTTAAGGATTTTTAAATTTCCTGCTTGACGGGAAATTTTAAAATCCTAAAAAAATCTTCCATGAAAATCCACATAAAACCGAAACCGAACCATTGGAAACCATACTATTTGAGGGGCGACTGTAGTGGATTTGAGAGGTGGAACCGTTTGTGTGTGTTTGTTGTGTTGTGATTTCTTTGTGTATGTTGTCATGTGTTATGTGTGATACTAAGGTTCATAATTATAAGACATTTAGGAATAGTTTTTGACCCTGGTGGTAGTTTGGTCTTATAATACCAGCCTAACTCTCCTCCCGAAATTGACCTCTCTTTCAGCCACCTCTTTTGATATATTATAGGAGCAGCGAGTAGTGGTCTTTTTTTATTATTATTTCCTTTTCGTGTGTGCCCTTGAGCTGTCTCTGTTGTAAAAAAAAAAAAATAAATAAAAAAAAAAATAAAATAAAAAAAAAACTACTGACTTACACACTCCTCCGTCGTTCCAGTACTCCGCCATGCCCCCCATGTACATATCCCTGGAGATGCCAGACTCGTGCCGCCGCGGAGAACAGGTCGGGATGCGCATCATGGTCTTCAACAACTTGCCGCAGGAGATGATGATCCTGTTGGTTCTGCACGGGGCCGACACTCATCGCTTCGTGGCCGTCGAGGAGCATGGAGTTGTGGACTTCTACCGGCCACGTGTCGAGGCCGGCGACCACCAGCACCTCATCTCGGTGGGTCCAGAGGGAGTTTGGAGGGTCTGAATTCTGTCATGAGCGGTATTCTGTTTTGGTGGCATCCAGTAACTGAGTTCTTGCTGCACTACTACTACTAATAATAATAACAGGAGTAATAGTATGTCATTATGTGTGCATGTATCTGTTGTGACGAGTGTGTGCATTGCAGGTGAATGCCGACACCAGCCAAGAGGTGATCTTCCCCATTGTGGCCACCGTGGACCAGGGCGAGATAGAGTTGACCATCTCCGCCATCACGCAGATCGGCCGAGATGAGGAGACCGTCACCCTCACTGTGGAGGTAATTCTAGTTAACTCAGTAGCAGCGGGGATCATGTTGTATGTTAACTTCTTTGGCTCTGTTTTTTACACCGAGTGACCTTTGACCTTGACACAGGGATATGGTTAGTTTGAATATACCGTCACCTGTTGGTTAACCATTTCCGGTCATTAACACAGTCTTCCCCGTCACTCTCACACACATCCCATCACTTTTCCGCAGCCTGAGGGAGCCACCATCAACCGTCACACCTCCACTCTTCTCGACCTGAAAAACCGCGCTGTCGTCTACGAGTACATGGACATCATCGTCGAGGAGTCCTACGTCATCCCTCTCAGCATCTTCCGTCGATTCGTGGCTGGGTCTCCGCGTGGTCACGTGTCCCTGTGTGGTGATGTGGTGGGGCCGTCCTTCCCAAACAAGGTGAGTGGACTCTTCTTTGGAGTTGGAACGGGGCTGAAAGTGAGGTCTGTATACTCTAACATTTTGGGGTTTACACATAAACATAACTGCCCCCTTCCTCTATAACCTCCCCCTGCCTCCATAACAACCCCCTTCCTCTATATTGCAGCGGCCAGTTGACACCCTCCAAATGCTGCGTAAGGAGCTCCGAGGCACTGAGGCGTCCACCTTCAACTTCGGCGCTAACCTCTGGACCCTCCACTACCTCCGTCTGACCAACCAGCTGGACTACGCCAACACTCAGGAGGTGTTTGACCAGCTGAACGTGGAGCTGGCGGCCATCATGTACCGCTTCAGTCCCGAGGGTGCCTTCAAGAATTGGGACACTGCTGGCCCGAGTGTGTGGTGAGTGCTGGTGGTGGGGGTGAGGGTGGTAGTGATGGTGGTGTTGGTGAATGTTGATAATTGATTAATGAGTGGTTCTGGTTGTGGTGGTGAGGGAAGTCTGTGATGCTGCATGTGTTGTGGTTTAGAAGGGAAGTTTTATTTATGCCAGCAGGAATGTTGAGGAATACAGAAAAGGGAAAGGCATGCAGAGGTACAGTGTTGAAAAAGAGGAACACAGATAAAACAGGAGTACAAATATAGTGATGAAAATGAGGAATGGAGATGGAAAAGAAAGCGCAGGGGTATAATGCTACACTTGAGAGGAGAGTATCGAGACACCTCTCCTGAAACTGACCTCTCGTTTGGCCACTCATCTATGCACTCTTATATAGGGGCAGTGATTAGTGGACTTTTTTCTTTCAATTATTTTTTTTATGCCCTTGAGCTGCTTCCTTTACTGTAAAAAAGATAATAAATAAATAAAAATAGGGATGACTTACGATGACCAAGCCTCACTTACACACTTCTCCTCCTCCCCCCAGGCTGACGGCATGGACCACACGAATGCTGCAGCAGGCACAGTTCCAGGACTGGGAGAACTACATCTACATCCAGCCTAACATCATCTCCAAGGCCGTGGCGTGGATGATCAAGTGGCAGGACCCTGTGCTTGGCGCCTTCAGGGAGACACCAGACTACGAGCGCATCCCCCTAGACAAGAAGGTGTCCCCATACATGTACGCTAACAAGGAGCGTGGCCAGAAGAACATTACGCTGACGGCCCACTGCCTCATCACCCTGGAGCAGACAATTAACACGCTGCAGGGTAACGTGCGCTCCCATGCCAATAACGCGCGCACCAATGCAGTCCGGTGAGTATACAGGGACAATGCTTGGTGTTTGTGACGCCCCATTCGGCAAAGACTAAGGGCCGTATTACAAGTTGAATCCGAGAAGTTTCGGGTCGCTATAGAGTTATTCATTTATTTTATTATTCTTTGTCAGGTACCTGGAGAGAGAGCTGGCCTACGTAACCGACCCGTACGACCTGGCCATCGTGGCGTACGCACTCTCGCTCGCCAACTCAGTGGACAAGGAGACGGCCTATGGCATGCTGGACCGGAAGAAGAGGAAGGAGAGTGAGTGTTTTGGGGTTTCAATTCTGTATTTTTATTTAGATAGTCATTGATCAACATTTTTTTCATTTGTCTTTTTTATTTAGAAAGTCATTTCTTAACATTTTTTTCACGTTTTGGGGTTTTGTTTGTGTATTTTTTTTTAGATAGTCATTTATTAACATTTTTTTCATGTTTTGGGGTTTCGTTTGTGTATTCTTATTTAGATAGTCATTTATTAACATTTTTTTCGTGTTTTGGGGTGTCATTTGTGTATTTTTATTTAGATAGTCATTTATTAACATTTTTTTCATGTTTTGGGGTTTCGTTTGTGTATTTTTATTTAGATAGTCATTTATTAACATTTTTTTCAAGTTTTGGGGTTTCGATTCTGTATTTTTATTTAGATAGTCATTGATCAACATTTTTTTCGTGTTTTGGGGTTTCATTTGTGTATTTTTATTTAGATAGTCATTGATAAGCATTTTTTTCACGTTTGTTTTGTTTTTTTCTTTTCTCCACATTTTTGTATATTTTTTTGTATTTGGTGTTATTTTTTCTTAGCATTTTTATTTATTTTATTCATTTTTTTTACTTTTTTTTGTTTATGGTTTTCTTTATTTTATTCTATTTTTATTTTCTCTGCATTTTTACAGTTTTGTTTCTAATGTATTTTTTTTTCTTTTTATTCTGCATTTTTACACTTTTTTGTACTTAGTTTTCTTTTTTCTTTTATTTTCTCTGGATTTCTACATTTGTTTTTGGTGTTATTTTTTATTTCCATTCTCACACATTTTTATATATGGCTGTATTTTTTCTTTCTTTTTCTCTGCATTTTTATACACTTATTTATTTATTTATTTATTTATTTTAGTGTTTCATTATATCATCATCATCATTTAACGTCCATTTACCCCTATGGTGGGGTTGGACGGGATATGAGCCTCCTCCACTGTTGCCAGCCCATAGCCATTTCTTCCGTGATATTCAGCCTTTATTTTAGTGCTTGGTGTTATTTTTTCTTCCTCCCTCAACAGACGGGTTGATCTACTGGTCGAGGGAGAAGGTGGAGACCAACCGACGTGTTTACGAGAACAACCAACGTAACCTCCTGCAGCCCAAGTTTGAGCAGAAATGGGACTCACACGCTGTCGAGGCCACGTCCTACGCCCTCCTTGTCTATCTGATCCGCGACGGCATCGACATCGACCAGGAACGGATCGTAGAGTGGCTGAACGCAATGAGGATGCACGATGGCGGTTTCATCTCCACTGTGGTAAGGGTCAGGGGATAGATGTGTTAGGAATATTGGAATGGTAGAGAAGGGAGTTGTAGCCGTGTCATCATCATCATCATCATCATCATTTAACATCCATTTATTCCCTATGGTGGGGTTGGACGAGATATGAGCCTCCTCCACTGTTGCCGGTCCATATCTTCCTCCACCACCTTTCTCCACGTCTTCCTTGGCCTTTCTGGTGGTCTTCTGCGCTCTACCTCAAAATTCAGTGCATGTCTCAGGATGTGTTCTGCTCTTCTGTGTATTCCATTATATCTGGTGGAATGGTAAAGTTTTTCGAGTGTAAGGAATATTGGAATGCTAGTAAAGGGAACATTGAGGTGGAAGTGTGTGTATTCCTTCATCTGACTGCATGATAGGATAGATAAGGATGCAGGATAGATGTGGAGTGGTGGAATAGGATAAGGATACATAGTGGAAGCCTTATCTCCACTCTGGTAAAGGATGCTGGATAATTAGTATGATAGGATAGATAAGGATTCATGACAGGGTGGTGAGGGATGCTGGATAGATGTGAAATGGGTGAATATGATAAGGACGCAGAGTGGAAGCCTTATCTCCACTCTGGTAAAGGATGCTGGATAATTAGTATGATAGAATAGATAAGGATGCAAGACAGGGTGGTGAGGGATGCTGGATAGATGTGAAATGGGTGAATATGATAAGGATGCAGAGTGGAAGCCTTATCTCCACTCTTATAGGATGCAAGATATACAGTGTGATAGGATAGATAAGGATTCATGACAGGGGGGTAAGGATTGCAGGAACGATGTTGAGTGACTGAACGAAATATTGATGCACAGAAGCTTGCCAGAAACCATATTATAACCTTGTCCCCATTTCTACCTTGCCATAAACCATATCATACCCTTTGTCCTCATTTGTACCTTGCCAGAAACCATATCATAACCTTGTCCTCATTTGTACCTTGCCAGAAACCATATCATAACCTTGTCCTCATTTGTACCTTGCCAGAAACCATATCATAACCTTGTCCTCATTTGTACCTTGCCAGAAATCATATCATAACCTTGTCCTCATTTGTACCTTGCCAGAAACCATATCATAACCTTGTCCTCATTTGTACCTTGCCAGAAACCATATCATAACCTTGTCCTCATTTGTACCTTGCCAGAAATCATATCATACCTTTGTCCTCACTCATTCCCTTACTCTTCTCTGAGACTTACCAGCTGTTATCCACACACTCACACCCCCGCAGGACACGCTGGTGGCCATGCAGGCGCTGACGGAGTACTCCTACCGTGCCCGGCTGAGGGACATCACCGACATGCGGGTGTTGGTGGAGGCGACGGGTGAGAAGGGACGGCGGCCACACAATGTCGTGATCCCCAACAGCAACGTTTCCGAGATGCATTTCATCCCCGTAAGTTTGAGACGGAGTGAGGACGCATATGGAAAGATGAGAGGACAAAAAGAATGACCCGGAGAGATGACCTAGAGAAAGATAAAAGACATTGGCGAAGGAAAATAGACCAGATAGAAAGACAGAGACAGATAGATAGACACAGAAAACAAATAGACAGACATTGACAAAAAGGAGAGAGACACAGATGAACAGACAAATAGAGGAATGATGCAGAGACAACAGACACAGAAGAATGAGACAGACAGACAGACAGGCAAAGAGACAAAAGGATACTGATGGATAGACATTAAGACAGACACAGATGAACAGACAGAAGAATGAGACAGACAGACAGACAGGCAAAGAGACAAAAGGATACTGATGGATAGACATTAAGACAGACACAGATGAACAGACAGAAGAATGAGACAGACAGACAGACAGGCAAAGAGACAAAAGGATACTGATGGATAGACATTAAGACAGACACAGATGAACAGACAGAAGAATGAGACAGACAGACAGACAGGCAAAGAGACAAAAGGATACTGATGGATAGACATTAAGACAGACACAGATGAACAGACAGAAGAATGAGACAGACAGACAGACAGGCAAAGAGAAAAGGATACTGATGGATAGACATTAAGACAGACACAGATGAACAGACAGAAGAATGAGACAGACAGACAGACAGGCAAAGAGACAAAAGGATACTGATGGATAGACATTTAGACAGACACAGATGAACAGACAGAAGAATGAGACAGACAGACAGACAGGTTAAGGGAAGAATTAGCCAGAGAGACAGACAAACAGAAAAACAGAGTAGAATAAGATAGACAGATACAAAGAGGGAAGAATGAGGTTAACACTAAAATAGACAGACAAAGAGAGAAAAAATCAACACAAAAATTGGAGCGTAAGACAGCAGACAGCATCACAACCCACCACCACCACCATCACAACCCACCACCACCACTACTGCTAACCTCCACCCCCCCCTTGTCTCATCCCCAAAGGTCGATAACGTCTGGGGTATGGTCAATGTGGTGGCCAATGGTGCGGGTCAAGCCATTCTGCAGCTTGACGTGAGTTACGGGGTTGACTGGACCAACCTCAAGAAGCAGCCGCCAGTCGAGTCCTTTGAGCTCATGATCGACGAGGACTACTCTAAGTTCGGCAACAAGTCTCACTGCCTGGTGACTGTATGTGCTAGGTACGTAAGGGGGGAGAGGGGGGGGTATTTATTTATTTATTTGTTCATTTTTGTTGGTAAGGGAAGCAGCTCAAGGGTAAAAGTAAGGAATTAAAAAGAGCCTGTCAATCACTGCTCATGTAAAGTAAGTCTATAATTATTAGTGGCCTAAAGAGTGTGTGTGTGTGTGTGTGTGTGTGTGTGTGTGTGTGTGTGTGTGTGTGTTCTTCCTGTTCCCCTGTCTTACTTTACTTCTTTTTGTTTTGAATCTCTGTCTGCTAATTCTGCTTTCTTTGCTTCTGTCTGTCTCTGCCTGTACATAAAAGGTATAAACACACACACACACACACACACACACACACAGGAGCTAAGACTAACCATTCTCTCCTCTTCCCTCTACAGGTGGATCAATACTGTGGAGTCGGACACCAGCTCGGCCACAGTGATAGAGGTGGAGGTGCCGACGGGCTACGTGGCCTTCCAGATTGACCTTGAACGCAGCATTCACCAGGCCCAGGTCTCGCGCTCCTTCCCCTCGCTGCGAGATGTTATTGGCGGACATGGAGATACATTTGCCAAGAGGACTGTCTGGTTCTTTGACTATGTGAGTAGGACTTAGACTGTCTGGTTCTTTGACTATGTGAGTAGGACTTAGACTGTCTGGTTCTTTGACTATGTGAGTAGGACTTAGACTGTCTGGTTCTTTGACTATGTGAGTAGGACTTAGACTGTCTGGTTCTTTGACTATGTGAGTAGGACTTAGACTGTCTGGTTCTTTGACTATGTGAGTAGGACTTAGACTGTCTGGTTCTTTGACTATGTGAGTAGGACTTAGACTGTCTGGTTCTTTGACTATGTGAGTAGGACTTAGACTGTCTGGTTCTTTGGCTATGTGAGTAGGACTTAGACTGTCTGGTTCTTTGGCTATGTGAGTAGGACTTAGACTGTCTGGTTCTTTGGCTATGTGAGTAGGACTCTGTCTGGTTCTTTGGCTATGTGAGTAGGACTTAGACTGTCTGGTTCTTTGGCTATGTGAGTAGGACTTAGACTGTCTGGTTCTTTGGCTATGTGAGTAGGACTTAGACTGTCTGGTTCTTTGACTATGTGAGTAGGACTTAGACTGTCTGGTTCTTTGACTATGTGAGTAGGATTTGTTGTGGTTAAAGAACCTATGCTTGTAAGGTTAACCATTCCAACCAGTTCTTTTGTCATTTTAGTCAAGCAGATGAAAACTAATTAGTCTAAGCTAAGAAAACAGAAACATTTGCCAAGAAGACTGTAGTGTTTGTAAGGGTGACCAACTAACCTTAACCCTTTGACTGTGGATTTCCTACAAGAAGACATCACCAAGCTACAGGAATGGAGCAAAAAGTGGCTGCTACAAGGCATTGAAGAAAAATGTAGTCATGCACCTTAGGAGGGTAAATCCAGCATACCAATACCACATGGGAAACACTCCACTATCCACCACAGAGCCAGAGAAAGACCTGGGAGTATATGTTACCAGGCTACCAGTGAAGGCCAAATCCGTGCCAATCGCAGTGGAGGGGTTAACTCAACTAACCTTAATCAGACTCAAACACAAGTAAACACAAGCATGAATAAAGTGTTGTGTGTGTTGTGTTGCAGGTCCCGTCCAACACAACCTGGTGCTTTACCTACGAGATGAAGCGTTGGTACCCAGTCGCCAACTTGACCCGGGTTCGGATGGCTACCATATATGAGCAGTACCAGCCAGGTGAGAGAGAGAGAGAGAGAGAGAGAGGGAGAATGATGATGATGATGAGAATGAATTAAGGAGAAATAAAGATAAAAAGAGACAATGAGGACTTAGGTATATAGATAGGAGAGAGAGACAATTGTTTATTAATTAGAAGTATTTAGAGAGAGAGAGAGAGAGATGATGATGATGATGAGAATGAATTGAGGAAAAATAAAGATAGAAGAAGAGACAACGAGGGCTAGGTATATAGATAGGAGAGATCGACAATTGCTTATTAATTAGAAGTATTTAGAGAGAGAGAGAGAGAGAGAGATTTCTACCTAATATTATAACACTGAAGAGCCCATTTTTTATATTAGTAAGAAATATTTGGTGATTTAATAGTTCATATCCGGCTGTAGTTGCTTGTTTTGTGTGCTTAGTTAATTTTAGTAGGTTGAAATGTGTAGTTTTGATGTTTGGACTTAGTAATTTCCACCCCTTGATTATATATGTTATTTGTGTAGTTAAAAGTATTGATTGAATAGTTAAAAGTTGGCAGGATTAATAAGTCACCATCTGTGTTTTTATTCTCAAACTTCTAACTCGCTCACCACTTGCATTTATCTTTGTTTTTTCCACTTCAAATTCTACACTTGATAATTTTCTGATGCTGTTCTTTGTTTCCTATTTCCCTCTCTCTTTTTTTAATATACTTACCACTTAAATTTATCTTTGTTTTTTTCCACTTCAAATTCTACACTTGATAATTTTCTGATGCTGTTGTTTCTGTTTCCTATTTCCCTCTCTCTTTTTTTAATATACTTACCACTTAAATTTATCTTTGTTTTTTTCCACTTCAAATTCTACACTTGATAATTTTCTGATCCTGTTGTTCCTGTTTCCTATTTCCCTCTCTCTTTTTTTAATATACTTACCACTTAAATTTACCTTTGTTTTTTTCCACTTCAAATTCTACACTTGATAATTTTCTGATGCTGTTCTTTGTTTCCTATTTCCCTCTCTCTTTTTTTAATATACTTACCACTTAAATTTATCTTTGTTTTTTCCACTTCAAATTCTACACTTGATAATTTTCTGATGCTTTTGTCCTTTCTGTGTTTCCTATTGTCCACTTTTCCTGTACTTACCACTTGCATTTATCTTGGTTTTTTTCACTTCAAATTCTACACTTGATAATTTTCTGATGCTTTTGTCCTTTCTGTGTTTCCTATTGTCCACTTTTCCTGTACTTACCACTTGCATTTATCTTTGTTTTTTCCACTTCAAATTCTACACTTGATAATTTTCTGATGCTTTTGTCCTTTCTGTGTTTCCTATTGTCCACTTTTCCTGTACTTACCACTTGCATTTATCTTGGTTTTTTTCACTTCAAATTCTCCACTTGATACTTTTCTAATGCTGTTGTCCTTTCTATGTTTCCTATTTTCCACTTTTCCTATGTTTATATTTCCTGTTTTTTTTTTACTTTTTTTTCTAATCTCACTTTCCTTTCTCTATTTTCTTTTCTCAACTTCAAACTCTACACTTGACTTTCCTCTCCTCTTGTTGCCATTCTTGTGCTGTTGTCCTTTCTATGTTTTCCACTATTCCTATGTTTATATTTTCATTTTTTTCTATTTTTTTTCTAACCTCATTTTCCTTTCTCTATTTTCTTTTCTCGACTTCAAACTCTACAATTGAATTTTCTCCTCTCATATGTTTTCGGTTTCCTGTTTTCCACTTGATATAACTTTTTGCTTTTATCGAATTTCTTCACTCCTTTCTCCACTTCATTTTCTCTACTTCAAACTCTTCACTTAACTCTTCTCTACTTGTTATTCTTTTTCTGTTCTTTGGTTTCCTCCTAATACAACTTTTTATATTTTCTCTAATTTCTCCAATCCTTTCTCCACTCATTTTCTCAATTTCAAACTCCACTCATGTCTCTCCACTGCCACTCACTCACCATTCATCGTCACCTTCACCTCCGTCTCCGTCCAGAGCGCTTCCAAATGCTGATGCTCAACTCATCGGTGAATAGCCTGGACATCTGCGAGGTGTGTGGCTCCTACCAGTGCCCGTACTGCCCCATCTACAGCTCTGCGTTTGCCCTCACTCCTCCCCCGCTGTTGGCCCTATTTGTGGTATTCCTTGGCTCATTTGTGTCCCAGCTTCTTGCCCCGACCAGCACTTCCCTCTCCGGGGCTGTGAAGAGACGATACACATAGCTGGAGGTGTTGGTAAAGCCCTCATGATAATATTGCAAGCTCTTTTGGACATGAACCTCTTTTTTTCTCTTATTGCCTTGGCCATCTCTTCCCTTTCTGTGGCAATGAAGAAAAGATACACTTACTTAAGGGTGTTGGCAAAGCCCTCACTCAGTCCCTAGCAAAGTGTTAGGTACTGCAACTTCTGTCGGATATGAACTTTCATTTTCTTCCTGCCTCAGCCACCTCAGTCCTTCCTGTGGCTGTGAAAAGACAATGCACAGTTTGTGGTTTTGGTGTGGCCTCAAGGTCCAACCAAATCATAGGAGTCAAGCAAGCTCTTTTTAAATCAGCGAATCTACTTTCCTTCCTGCCCTTGCCACTATTTTCTGCTGTTGCAAAGAGAAAATGCTAGTGGTTTTGGTGAGGCTGCAGCCCTTACCAAATCATGAAAGCAATACAAGCTCTTTCTGATGAACTGGATACATTTTGCTTTCTTCAGTACAAGTTCTTTCTGATTAACTGATTCCATTATGCTTTCTCTTGTTGTCTGGTAATTTGGTTTCACTTGCGGTCATTTCTTGGAGTCCAGAGCCAGGCATATGGTTCCACGCATGCACAAACTCCTTGGTCGGTATCAGCTATTTCTAAAGGTCAAAGAGGGGGTCAGTTGGGTTCTACTGAGTGTTTCTTCAGGTTCATGGTACAGAGGAAGGGTCATACTACCACCAGGGTCATAAAACTACTACTGGAAATGCCTACAACTCCTATGAAAGCTTTGTCAAATAGGTGTTTTTGGGCGACGAAATGTCTTATGAGACGACCCCTTATGTCTTCTGCCTAGTTTACTGTTTATCTCATTGCCTTGATCTCTTGCGTCTTGTTTTCTGGTAATTTGGTTTCTCTTGCAGTCATTTCACGCAGTCCAGAGCCAGTCATATGATTCCACGCAGGCACAAACTCCTTATGTCTTTTGCCTACTTTATTTACTGTTTATCTCATTGCCTTGATCTCTTGCGTCTTGTTGTCTGGTAATTTGGTTTCACTTGCGGTCATTTCTTGCAGTCCAGAGCCAGTCATATGATTCCACGCAGGCACAAACTCCTTATGTCTTTTGCCTACCTTACTGTTTATCTCATTACCTTGATCTCTTGCGTCTTGTCTGGTAATTTGGTTTCTCTTGCAGTCATTTCTTGCAGTCCAGAGCCAGTCATATGATTCCACGCAGGCACAAACTCCTTATGTCTTTTGCCTACCTTACTGTTTATCTCATTGCCTTGATCTCTTGCGTCTTGTTGTCTGGTAATATGGTTTCACTTGCGGTCATTTCTTGCAGTCCAGAGCCAGTCATATGATTCCATGCAGGCACAAACTCCTTATGTCTTTTGCCTACCTTACTGTTTATCTCATTACCTTGATCTCTTGCGTCTTGGGTCCCCTTGATGCTGCTGGTGTCCTGTGCCACTAAATCATGTGGAGTGCAATACTACCCACTCTTCAAGCTGCCAAAATTCCTGCCCTCTTTGGTTTGAGCTCACCTGGGTTAGCCTCAATATTGGGCCTTTCCTTCCTTGCTCCTCCATAGTGTTACTTTTCACTCGCACAAGTAATAATAATGTGCAAGTGATCACAAGCTAGGAATTCAAAGTGTTCCTGCAGACTGATGGTTTTGGACAGTCAAGGAGAAAGTACTACATTTGAAACTAAAATGTAGAGTATGCCTGCAGGGTGAAGATTCTGAATGACCGGAGATTTACAGACATAGAAAAGAAAATGTAAAAGAAATAGTCGTACACTACATTTGAAACTAAAAATGTAGAGTATGTCTGTCAGGTGAAGATTCTGAATGACCGGAGATTTACAGGCATAAAAGAAAATGTAAAAGAAATAGTCGTACACTACATTTGAAACTAAAAATGTAGAGTATGCCTGTAGAGTGAAGATTCTGAATGACCGGAGATTTACAGGCATAGAAAAAAAAATGTATAAGAAATAGAAGTACACTACATTTGAAACTAATAATGTAGAGTATGCCTGTAGAGTGATGATTCTAAATAACTGAGAAAAAACCAGGATTATGAAAGAAAATATATAAGAAAGAGAAGAACGTACACTACATTGGAAACTATTCATGTAGTGTTTAATGATACAGATGACACGTTTCCTGTGTTTGAAGAGGACAAGTTGGGGCTCACGGCACAGAGGAACCACAAAGCTCAATAACAAGTCAATAGCAGTGCAGTACAGAGTGCCAACCTGTGAAGTGCGCCAAATGTGAACAGTGAAGTACAAGCCCGCAATGTACAACCTCCTAGAATGTAAACAGTGAATGATTTGATTACCGATGCAGTGAGTTGGTGAGGGATAAACATTGAATGGGAAGGTTCTGCAGTAGGAAAGCAACCCATGATCCGCTCCCTCACGCCAGATGAAAACGAAGAAAAGTTTTTATGAATGAGGTATCAATGAAACAAGTGTATATCATGATGAGAGAAATACATCACAAATTTCAGTCCATACAGTGCACGGCTTCACTGTAAATCAAAGGAAATGTGTTTTATGGATAAATTATTGATTAAGCAAGTACATGATATTTTAAGAGCGTTTTATAGTACGGTAAGTTTCATGTTATACAGTGCCCAGGCGTACAGTGTGTGGCGAGCAGCAATGCCAGATGGTCCTGCTCAGCCTCTTGTATTTACCGTACCGATTTCCGGACCAAAAACTGCCTACCGTATTTTATTTTTACCTTGGTAGTGGAGCTAGTATAAGTGATTAGAAATAGGCCTCAATCTCTCACAATCATCCATCCAGATATAATCTATAATTTTTTTTTCACTTATTTTTTTAAATTTATAGGCAGTGTAAAATGGTTAATAACTGATGTCTTTTGGTAATAGTCACAGGGCAGAAACTGGTTAATACAAGGCTCTGAGTAGGACAGTCTGGCAGTGTTGGTGGAGAGGAGGAAGTTCTAAAGCCTTATATTCATAGTCTTAGTGTTGTAGTTTAACTTTTATTTCGTTAAGATGCAAACTGTATCATTTCTTGAGTCTGGGATCTGCAAGCTTACCGAAAGTCCTGCAGAGAGGTCTTACACTCAAGTTATAGTTAGATTTATAAGGATGCGTTCACTTCAGAGTAATTCTTTATATCCCAAGTATAAGATTTGTTTCATATTGGTTTCTTACATTGTTTTCTGAGTTTATTGAGATTTAGTTTTGTTCTTTGCCAAATTATTCTTTTCTTTGTTTTTATATATTCTCTCTCTCCGCTGAGGTTCTAGAAGTCTGAGTTAGTTCTTGAATATCTCCTCCAGGTATTTTTTTCCATTAATTTCTTACATTGTTTTCTGAGTTTATTGAGGTTTAGTTATGTAGTTCTTCGCCAAATGATTTTTTTCTTTGTTTTTATATATTCTCTCCGCTGAGGTTCTAGAAGTGAGTTAGTTCTTGAATATTTCCTCCAGGTATTTTTTTCCATTAATTTCCTTCATTGTTTTCTGAGTTTATTGAGGTTTAGTTATGTAGTTCTTCGCCAAATGATTTTTTTGTTTTTATATATTCTCTCCGCTGAGGTTCTAGAAGTGAGTTGGTTCTTGAATATCTCCTCCAGGTATTTTTTTCCATTAATTTCTTACATTGTTTTCTGAATTTATTGAGGTTTAGTTATGTAGCTTTTCGCCGAGTGTTTTTTCTTTGTTTTTATATATTCTTTCTCTCCGCTGAGGTTCTAGAAGTCTGAGTTAGTTCTTGAAAATCTCCTCCAGGTATTTTTTTCCATTAATTTCTTACATTGTTTTTCTGAATTTATTGAGGTTTAGTTATGTAGTTCTTCGCCAAATGATTTTTTTCTTTGTTTTTATATATTCTTTCTCTCCGCTGAGGTTCTAGAAGTCTGAGTTAGTTCTTGAATATCTCCTCCAGGTATTTTTTTCCCATTAATTTCATACATTCTTTTCTGAGTTTATTAAGGTTTAGCTATGCAGTTCTTTACCAAGTTATTATTTTTTTCATATCTTTCTTTACGCTGAGCTTGTACAGGTTTGAGTTAGTTTCCGAATAGCTCCTCCAGATATTTTCTTTTACACATGCGTTGAATGTGTCTAGGGAACTTAACGGACCTTGACAAAGCTTTCCCTGTCTTCATTGCTGTCTCCTAATTCCTTTCTCTGACTGTCGATATAAACGATACAAACAGGTCTCGGTGTCATAACAATCTTCTGTCCATTTATAACCCTGCACTCTATTTTGTTTTGTTTTTCTTTGATAATTTCTTACTTCTCTATTTTTTGTGGTAGTAGTCAATACGTATGATACAGATAAGCTTCAATCTCACCAATTTTCCGTCCATTGATAATCCTACATTGCTACATTGTGTTTTATTTTAAGTTTTATTGATTTATTTCTACCATATCTTATTTTTTTCTTTGGTTGTCGAGTTTATATAAATGATACAAATATGCTTCAGTCTCACCAATCTTCCGTCCATTGATAATCCTACATTGCTACACTGTGTTTTATTTTAAGTTTTATTGATGTATTTCTACCGTATCTTATTTTTTTCTCTGGTTGTCGAGTTTATATAAATGATACAGATAAGCTTCAATCTCACCAATCTTCCGTCCATTGATAATCCTACATTCCTACATTGTGTTTTATTTTAAGTTTTATTGATGTATTTCTACCGTATCCTGTTTTTTCTTTGGTTGTTGAGTTTATATAAATGATACAAATAAGCTTCAGTCTCACCAATCTTCCGTCCATTGATAATCCTACATTGCTACATTGTGTTTTATTTTAAGTTTTATTGATTTATTTCTACCGTATCCTGTTTTTTCTTTGGTTGTTGAGTTTATATAAATGATACAAATAAGCTTCAATCTCACCAATCTTCCGTCCATTGATAATCCTACATTGCTACACTGTGTTTTATTTTAAGTTTTATTGATTTATTTCTGCCATATTTTCTTTTTTTCTTTGGTTGTCGAGTTTATATAAATGATACAAATATGCTTTAGTCTCACCAATCTTCTGTCCATTATAATCCTACATTCCTACACTGTGTTTTATTTTAAGTTGTATCTATACCTTATTGTACTTTCCTCTGTTATATTTGATGTGGGTTTACTAATTTCCTCCTGCCTTATTTTATTTTTTATTTTTCTGGTTGTCAAGATATATACCTAATACAAATAAGCTTCAATCTCTTCGATCAATCCTCCTTTCTCTCGTGCTATATATGATCTTTTGTTGTTTTCTTTCCTATATTGATGCTTTCTCTGATAATAATATAGATAACACAAAATATAGGCGATAGAAATATAGGTTTCAATCTCTTCAAACAATCATCCATCCATTTATAATCCTCCTTTCTCTTGTGCTATATATGATCTATTGTTTTCTTTCCTATATTAATGCTTTCTCTGATAATAATATAAATAACAAAATATAAGCGATAGAAATACAGGCTTCAACCTCTTAACAATCATCCGTCCATTTATAATCCTCCTTTCTCTTGTGCTAAATATGACCTGTTGTTTTCTCCCCTATATTGATGCTTTTTTCTCATAACTATAGATAACAAAATACTATAAGTGATACAAATGTAGGCTTCAATCTCTTAACAATCATCCATCCATTTATAATCCTCCTTTCTCTTGTGCTATATATGTCCTGTTGTTTTCTCCCCTATGTTAATCCTTTTTTTTATATATATATATATAACTATAGATGATACAAAATATAAGTGATACAAAATTTTGATATAGGCCTCAATCTCAACAACCATCCGTCCACTGATAATCCTGCCTTCTACTGTGTTATATTTTGATGTTTTGATGTTGAATAGTTGTCGTGTTAATCATTGTGAGTTCCAAGTGCATGCCTGAGCTGTGTCGATGTAAGTTACCATGCCGTCCACTAGTGACACAGAGGAGTATATGGGGACAAAGTAGTTGGTCTGAAGCACTGGTAGTCTTGTGTGTGTCTTGTGTTGTGGTGTTGTTAGTGCAGCTAATGGTGTAGTGTTGCGCCTCATTCTTTAACCCGGTAGCAGCAGGGATCATGTTTCTTAATGGTCCCTCTAAGCGAGAAAAATGAGAAAAAATCATCACTCACACAAACCATTTCAAAATATATATCAAAGCATTTGTGATCAGTTTATGCATCATCTATTTTTTGGGGGTTTATGTCATGGCACAAATTTAGCCCATCGCTGCTACACGGTAAAGCCACAAATTTGGCCCGTCGCTGCTACCGGGTTAAATGTCGTATTAGTCTTCGTCAACAGTAAAGTTGCAGAGTTGTCTTTTTTACCTGTTTTTCAAGGCATGGTTAGTTCTTTTATTGATTTTCTTTGTATCGCATATTACGTCAATGCTGTGCATATCCAATAGTTTCAACTGGAGCACCGCTTAGTGGGCATTTTTGTTGATTTTTTATTTTGTTGCCCTTGAGCTGTCTCCCTGCTGTAAAAAAAAGGTCCCAAAAAGGAATTAAAAAGCCAAACTAGCCACACCTTAATACTAATACAACGTTTCAGTAATCTACCTTTAGCATTGATCCATATGTCTATAGGTTAATTTTAGGGCATTTATTTATCCATATATTGTGCTATGCTGTTAAGGCAAGAAATAAAACACACACACACACACACACACACACACACACACACACATGCATACCAAGACCAAGCTTACGTAGTGGTTGATTGTATGTTCCCCACCTTGAGCAGAAATGGAACTTGATAGAGGAAAGAATTAATGAATAAATAAACAAACCACCAATGTTTAAAATAAGTCTTGCCATTAGTTCAATACACAAGATAACACAATTTTCCGTGTTTTGAATTTTCACATTACTCAAAACAGCAAAGATAAGCTATAATGTCTTTTTACTACTTATTACTAGTATTATTTTATCATTTATTTATTTATTTTTTCTTTTATTCTTTACCTGTACTCTATAGCGCCGGTAGACCATTTGGTGGGGCCTGGTGATTCCCTTCCGTTTTGGCGCAGGGAAATGTTTATAGTGGCGCCATTTATTACCCGTGATAATGGAACAATTCTGGGTTTGAAGTGGCTGTTATGCTTACCATCAACGGCAGTAAACATAGATAAGCAAAGCGTGTCTGGAGTTGATCATGCTGTAAAGTTTAGTAGAGGAAAGACGCGCATGTTATCCGCGCATTGCAGGAGATGATGGAGTGATTGTGTCTAAAAAATAGTGGATAGGCTATACAGAAAAAAAATAGCAATGGTGAGTGTCTTAAAAATAGTAGACATACAGAAAAAAAAATAGCAACAGTGAGTCTTCAAAAAAGTTGATATACAAAAAAAAAAAAAAATAGCAACGGTGAGTGTCTTAAAAATAGTAGACATACAGAAAAAAAATAGCAACAGTGAGTCTTCAAAAAAGTTGATATACAAAAAAAAAAAAAAATAGCAACGGTGAGTGTCTTAAAAATAGTGGATATACAGAAAAAAAAATACCAACTAAGCCAATCGTGTCAAGCTGCTGGATCTTGCGGTGAAAGTCTAGTCGAGAAAATCCACTTCAATTCCACTTATTCCACTTGATAACGGAACGATTCATGTTTAAAAATGGTTGATGCATGCAAAATCCGACCCTTCCCCCCTACACACAAAAAAGGCTTGGAGTAAAAATATTAAAATGCGCCAAAGTCTAACGGAGGACAGTCACACCTGCCAATCATTTACGACAGGTGATTAACAGGACGATTCTTAGTTATTTAAATGCATAATGCACCCCCCCCCTCCCTCCCCCCCCAAAAAAAATATTGAAAGAAAAGTAAGCTAGTGGAGTCTGTGTGAAAAGGTTTTGAAAGGCTGATAAACTTAATAATATATATATACTTGCAACAATAAACTATCAATCAATCAATATGAGGTATGTAATTGATTATGCCAAGCGAAGGAAAGATACAGTTACCCCCAGTTATCTATAGATGGTAATATATTGTCTTCCAAAAATAGTTGATATGGATGAAAAAAAAATGAAAAAAGGCTTTGAAAGGCTGACAAACTTAATAAATGTGAAGTAATTGATTATGCCAAGAGAAGGAAAGATACAGTTACCCCCAGTTTTCTATAGATGGTAATATATTGTCTTCCAAAATAGTTGATATGGATGAAAAGACAGTTAAAAGGTTTTGAAAGGGTGATAAACTTAATAAATATGAAGTAATTGATTATACTAAGCAAAGGGAAGACACAGTTGCCACCAGTTATCTATAGATGTTAAAATATATTGTCTTCCAAAATAGTTGATGTGGATAAAAAGAAAAACGGTGATCGTGTTTGAAAAGTATTGTCAAAGATAAGTGAAGACAATTATATTAAGTAGCCTACACACACTTCCCGTCCTGTACCCACAACCTCTCTTCCATAGCTTTAAATTTCGTCAACCTACCACTATTTATAGGCTCACAGAACTGCCCATGGAGATACCCACAAGGCCACAACAACTTACGAATGCCTTATCAAATGTGAGTATAGGCCCCGAAATACTAGAGAAATGCGTCTAAGAAGAAATAATACCCAGCCGTTTACAGCAGAGGATAATAAAACTCTTAGTGTTACAACAGCTTGATGGCCCCTGACGAAACATGGAAGATAAGCTTATGAAGTAAATCGGGCTTGTCATGGCTGCTTACTGGCCCTTGTGTACGACTGCCAGGGCCACTGAATCAAGCGCAGGCGATGGGAGAAAGCTTATAATTTGTAGTAATTAATGGGCGTAAGCGATTTTCCTTCTTTTAGTCTCAAGGGAATGGCCGCGGAAGGGGGAGCTTAATCTGTATAGTAATTAATGACCGTATGGGTGATATTCCTTCTTTTAGTCTCAAGGGAATGGCCGCGGAAGGGGGAGCTTAATCTGTATAGTGATTTTCCTTCTTTTAGTCTCAAGGGAATGGTCGCGGAAGGGAGAGCTTAATCTGTATAGTGATTTTCCTTCTTTTAGTCTCAAGGGAATGGTCGCGGAAGGGGGAGCTTAATTTGTAGTGATTTTCCTTCTTTTAGTCTCAAGGGAATGGTCGCGGAAGGGGGAGCTTAATCTGTATAGTGATTTTCCTTCTTTTAGTCTCAAGGGAATGGTCGCGGAAGGGAGAGCTTAATCTGTATAGTGATTTTCCTTCTTTTAGTCTCAAGGGAATGGTCGCGGAAGGGGGAGCTTAATCTGTATAGTGATTTTCCTTCTTTTAGTCTCAAGGGAATGGTAGCGGAAGGGAGAGCTTAATCTGTATAGTGATTTTCCTTCTTTTAGTTTCAAGGGATGGTCGCGGAAGGGGGAGCTTAATCTGTATAGTAATTTTCCTTCTTTTAGTCTCAAAGGATTGGCCGCGGAAGGGAGAGCTTAATCTGTATAGTGATTTTCCTTCTTTTAGTCTCAAGGGAATGGTCGCGGAAGGGGGAGCTTAATCTGTATAGTGATTTTCCTTCTTTTAGTCTCAAGGGAATGGCCGCGGAAGGGGGAGCTTAATCTGTATAGTAATTATATAGTTGATTTTCCTTCTTTTAGTCTCGAGAATAGCTGCGGAAGGGATCAAGAACTTGTGATATGGGCGTATGGGTGATTTTCCTTCTCTTGTCTCCCGCTCTCGTGAACTTGGCTGGCACTTCTGCGTGGAGACTTATAAAAGGTTATTGATTAATGCTTGGTGTGTGAACATGAGCAAGGGGACGCATTGTACAGTGGTAGTAGTTAGTATGCTTGTAGTAGTAGTAGTAGTAGTAGTAGTAGTAGTAGTAGTAGTAGTAGTAATAACAACAACCTCTTACAATGCTCCCCTTCATCACCACCATCACCACCACAAAGTCCACTACGCGAATCACACATCGATCTAACCTCCTCCTCCACCCTAGTAAGAGTAGTAAGCTACGCAATATAATGAAATGCAACACAAACCAATGAAATGCAACACAAAAATGCAATGGAACACAATACAATGAGATGCAACACAATACAATGAAATGCAACACAAAACAATAAAATGGAACACAAAACAATTAAATGGAACATAGTAGAATGAACTGCAACACAATACAATAAAATACAACACAATACAACGAGATGGCGCGTAAGTAGTAGTGGTAGGAGAGAGAGAGAGAGAGAGAGAGAGAGAGAGAGAGAGAGAGAGAGAGAGAGACTTCATACTTATCGGGTACAGGACGTGTATAGTGCAGAACACACACACACACACACACACACAGACACACACACACGAGTAGTTATACATAAAAAAAAACAAGAACAAAAAATGCAAGAACTGAACACGCATGCTACATTAACTTGGTCATGACGCGTACCGAACAGGACACACACACACACACACACACACACACAGAAACGCACATGAATAACTGACCTTGAAGAGAGAGAGAGATAGAGAGAGAGGGAGAGTTACCAGTTCATGTTTTCCTCTATTCACGCAACTAATGAAAACAGAAAAAAAAAATAACAACAAAGAATCATGATCAGCGAAAACCATATCACCATTACCATCACCACCATCGTCACCATCACCACTACCACCATCATCATCACCACGCGGAAGTGAATAAATGATGATGACGCGGCGTTGGGGAGGAACAGAGGTGATAGTGACGTGACGTTAGAGGAAGCAATGATAGTAAGCTGATAGGGGAAGGGGGGGAGGGGGGTGAAGGGGGGTAATGGGGTGGGGCGCGGTGAGGCGTGTTGGGGTGGTGGAGGCCGTTTGAGAGGCGGTAGTGGGTGGTGGAAGAGTGGATTATGAGGATCAAGAACTGGTGATGGGTGGGAAGAATGGGTGACAATGGGGAAGGGGTGATGATGGGTGGAGGTGAATGGTTAACAGTAATAGCTAGGTGGTGATGGGTGGATTGGTGCCCTAGTGAATGGAGAGATTGGAAGAAGTAGTGATGATTAGGAATGTGGAAGAGTGGATGAGAATGGGTAAGGACTGGTGATGGGTGGAGGTGAATGGTTAACAGTAATAGGTGGTGATGGGTGGATTGGTGCACGAGTGAATGGAGAGATTGAAAGAAGTGGTGATCGTTAGGAATGTGGAAGAGTGGATGAGAATGGGTAAGGACTGGTGATGGGTGGAGGTGAATGGTTAACAGTAATAGGTGGTGATGGGTGGATTGGTGCACTAGTGAATGGAGAGATTGAAAGAAGTAGTGATGGTTAGGAATGTGGAAGAGTGGATGAGAATGGGAAAGGATTGGTGATGGGTGGTGGAGGAGACGGAGGGTGGCAAGAGAGGCAGTGATAGGTGGAGAGGAACAAGGGAAGTGGAGAGGGAGGGAGAGAGAAGCTGAGTCAACCTGTTAAAAAAAAAAAAAAAAAAAAAAGAGGTGCTGATCATGGTGGTGGGGGGGGGGGGAGGGGCGGTGGTGGCGGTGATGTTAGTGGTGATGATGGTGGAGGGGGGCAGGGGGGGAGGGGGCAGGGAAGCAGTGAAAATGGTAGTGTTATATTAATAAAAAATAAAAAAAACATTCTTTATTTTATACATTTCTTTCCTATTTTCCTGTTTTTAATTATACATGCCATTGGGTGGAATAAAAAGTAGCTAATATTATTTTTTTTAGTGGAGGGAGCTATGCTGTGGTGATGGGGAATGTATTGTGTATGGGTGGAGTGGGGTAATAGTAGGTGGAGCAGACTGTAGAATTGGGTGGGAAAGTGTAGTGGGAGCAGTGGAGAAGGGTGGATATGATCGAGGTGAGGTGGAAGAGGGTGAAATGGGTGGAGGGGCAGGTGGAGGAGGGTGGCAGAGGAGGAGCAATGAATGGAAGGAAGGGTGGATGAGGGGTGGCAGGGGAGGAGCAAAGCGAAGATTGAGGTGGAGTAGAGTGGATAAGAGGAGGAGCAATGGGTGGAGAGGAGGGGTGGAGGAGGAGAGCAACGGAAGAAGGTGGAGGAAAAGAGGGGGATGGATAAGAGGAGGAGCAATGGGTGGAGAGAAGATAGAGGTGGAGGAAATGGGTTGAGAAGCAGGTGGAGGAGAAGGAAAACTGGGTGAAGAAAGTTGAGTAGGGGGAGGAGGGTGAAAGGGAGTGGAGGAGGAGTAATTGGGGAAGAAGATAGAGGTGGAGGAGAAGGAGCAATGGGTGGAGGAAAAGGGTGGAGGAGAAGGAAAACTGGGTGAAGAAAGTTGAGTAGGGGGAGGAGGGTGGAAGGGAGTGGAGGAGGAGTAATTGGGGAAGAAGGGAGCGGTGGAGGAGGAGGAGCAATGGGTGGAGGAAAAGGGTGGAGGAGAAGGAAAACTGGGTGAAGAAAGTTGAGTAGGGGAGGAGGGTGGAAGAGAGTGGAGGAGGAGTAATTGGGGAAGAAGGGAGAGGTGGAGGAGGAGGAGGAGCAATGGGTGGAGAGAAGATAGAGGTGGAGGAAGTGTGTGGAGGAGGGTGGAAGGGAGTGGAGGAGGGGTAATTGAGGAAGAAGGGAGAGGTGGAGGAGGAGGAGTAATTAGGGAAGAAGGGAGTGGTGGAGGAGGAGGAGCATTATGGGTGGAGGAGGAGGTGGAGGAAAGTGGACTGGGTTATTCAAGTGCGTGGTACATCATTCTTGCGTCATTGTTCACCCCCTCACCCCCCCCACCAGTACCACCACGTACCCGGCTTATATTTTCTCGAGGGTATTGGCAACATTGTCTCGAGGCACACATCATCATCATCATCAGCTGTCCTTGTTACCACGGCATCTATTTTAACTTTTGATCTATCGTAACAAAGGAAAAATTATATACCTTTTCTCATTTTCCCTTTTCCCCTTCCTTTTTCCCCATCATCAATATTATATTTAGCCTATACTTTTCAATAATCTTAATACATAGGCCTATACGTACGTTTATCATCTTCTATATCAACATCATTTGCTTATTAACACAAAACAAACTTATCTTTTATGTATAGTATCTTGCCCTTCCTAACTTAACCTTAATATTTTTTTTTTCCATATCATCAGTATCATATTTAGCCTATACCTTTCAGTACCCTTAATGCATAGGCCTACGTATCCATTTCATTTTCTCTATCAATCATTTGCTTATTAACACAAAACAAACAGTTATCTTTTATGTATAGTATCTTGCCCTTCCTAACTTAACCTTAATATTTTTTTCCCAATCATCAGTATCATATTTAGCCTATACCTTTCAGTACTCTTCATACATAGGCCTACCTTTTTAATTTTTTATATCATCAACATCATTTGCTTATTAAATACACAAAACAAACAGGCATCTTTTATGTATAGTATCTTTCCCTCCCTATCTTAACCTTAAGATTTCTTTTTTTCATATCAACAACATCGCTTACTTAACAACGTCTCTTACATACCCTCTCTATCTTCCCTATCATCATCTACTTATCAACAATTCACACATTCCCTTCCCCTTTTACTGTCCTCGTTATCATATACTTATCAACCCTTATCATTCCTGTAGTATGCATTCCTCGTGGAAGGCTATACAGCTCACATTTGACAAGGCTTTCGTAGGAGTTCTGAGCATTTCCAGGGGTAGTTTTATGACCCTGGTGGTAGTTTGACCCTTCTTCTGTACCACGAACCTAAATACCCACACATTTGATAAGGCTTTCGTAGGAGTTCTGAGCATTTCCAGGGGTAGTTTTATGACCCTGGTGATAGTTTGACCCTTCTTCTGTACCACGAACCTAAATACCCACACATATTTGACAAGGCTTTCGTAGGAGTTCTGAGCATTTCCAGGGGTAGTTTTATGACCCTGGTGATAGTTTGACCCTTCTTCTGTACCACGAACCTAAATACCCACACATTTGACAAGGCTTTCGTAGGAGTTCTGAGCATTTCCAGGGGTAGTTTTATGACCCTGGTGATAGTTTGACCCTTCTTCTGTACCACGAACCTAAATACCCACACATTTGACAAGGCTTTCGTAGGAGTTCTGAGCATTTCCAGGGGTAGTTTTATGACCCTGGTGATAGTTTGACCCTTCTTCTGTACCACGAACCTAAATACCCACACATTTGATAAGGCTTTCGTAGGAGTTCTGAGCATTTCCAGGGGTAGTTTTATGACCCTGGTGATAGTTTGACCCTTCTTCTGTACCGTGAACCTAAAAAAACACTTATGAGAACCCGACTGATATCCTTTTTTGACCTTTGAAAATAGTTGATCTTCCTTCCTTTTTTTTCTCATTTCCATATTTCATTCCATTTTTTTTTTTTTTTATTATTTTTACTTATGTCGCCTTCAAAACAACAGATCTTCATTTCAACGTTATTTTTAGGGTGGTATTACAAGGCACTTTTGCTTCTCACATTAACAAATTCTAAAGGTCATAGAGGGGGTCAATCAGGTTCTAATGAGTGTTTCTTCAGGTTCATGGTACAGAGGAAGGGTCACACTACCACCAGGGTCATAGAACTACTCCTGGAAATGCCCACAATTCCTACGAAAGCCTTGTCAAATTAGTGTTCTTGGGCGATGAAATATCTTAAAATACGACCCATATTATTCCTGTTCGTATACCCACATAGCCTGTACTTATCAATACCATCTTACACTGACCTAGGCTATTTAATTAAGATGTTTTACCGTACACTTAAGCACTGGAAACAAACACAAGAATGAAACAACGCAGAGAAAAAAAATTAAAGTAAGGCGTCAGAGAGAGAGAGAGAGAGATTGCAAGGCCTGACTCCTGTTTTACCATACACTTAAGCACTGGACACAAACACAAGAATGAAACAAACGCAGAAAGAAAAACTCATTCTAAAGCAAGGCGTCAGAGAGAGAGAGAGAGAGAGAGAGAGAGAGAGAGAGAGATTGCAAGGCCTGACTCCTGTTTTACCATACACTTAAGCACTGGACACAAACACAAGAATGAAACAAACGCAGAAAGAAAAACTCATTCTAAAACAAGGCGTCAGAGAGAGAGAGAGAGAGAGAGAGAGAGAGAGAGAGATTGCAAGGGCTAATTCCTTTTATGTTTTGCTGTCGGCGCTGTAAGCATTTAGACGGGCATGGCAGAAGTAGAGGCTGCCTTCTTTGTGTGTGTGTGTGTGTGTGTGTGTGTGTGTGTGTACTCTATCCCTTCTTCCCTTCATTTATTTTGTTTGAAGTTCATTAAGTAAAAGTTAATAATGAACCTTAGCAGTTAACATAAAAAAAAAATTAAGTCCAAACCAATTTTTTTTTTTATTTCCTTACTTTGTCTAGTCTTAATTGTGTGTGTGTGTGTGTGTGTGTGTGTGTGTGTGTGTGTACGCTTTCATCACGTTTGCCTGCAGTTCTAAGATTACGTAACATTTCTTCCTCGAATCAACATATACATACATAAATTTCTGTACACCAATAATCATGTAGTGTTAATATCGTTTTTTTTTTCACTCACTTTTGTTGGGGTTTGTCTCGTTACTTTTATTAATTCGTGTGTGTGTGTGTGTGTGTGTGTGTGTGTGTGTGTGTGTGTGTTAATTCATCCCTTCCATGCCTCCTCGTTACTTGCAATGTTTCAAATTCAACCCACAAACCCACTTAAAACCCACCTCAATGAAAATAAAACCACAGGGAAGAGGCAGTTACATACATTCATCAATGTCTCATATATACCCAAATGTATCGTTCTTCCTTGTATCAATTCTACCTCTAACCCCACAACCCCGCCCATCTCTACCCATTCTACCGCTAACCCCATAACCCCGTCCATCCGTGTACCCATTCTACCTGTCACCCCATAAAACCGCCCATCCATTTCAGCCCCGTGACCCATTAACCAACTGCGCAGGACGGCTGAATCCGGGCTGATCAAGTAGTGCTATACCTGTATCGTTCACGTTGTGGGAAATATCAGTGAAAGGGGGAAGGGGGGGGGGGGGAAGCGGTGTTGCCACTTCCTCCCACTCTCTGTCCCCGTCACGTGAGGCTTACTGGAAGAAGGGGGGAAGTAGGGGGTTGGGGAGGGAGTGCTTTTGGTGGTGGTGGAGGGGGAGGTAGGGTGGAGCAGGGTAGAGGAGGGGGTGATACGTGTTGTGTACTTGTGGTGGTAGTGATGGTGATGAGGAGGGGAGGGAGAGGGAGGGGTATGCTAAGAGGTTGTTGTTGTTGTTACCACTACTACTACTACTACTACTACTACTACTTCTACCATCGTTATTACTTTTACTACTACTACTACTACTACTACTACTACTACTACTATCACCCTCTTATCATCATATTACTATTATCACTAATCACCACCACCCCTACCACCCTCATCACCTCCACCACCACCACCGTCACCACCCAATATACAAACATCACAAAAAACCATCTCATTTCCGTATTACCAACTTATATTTTTCAGCTTCGTGGATTTCAATCGCTCTGGCATTCGATAGAGAGATAGACAGATAACACACAAAATTATCATACCCGAGAGAGGGATGCAATAGATAACAATGATAAGATAAAGAAGATCCGTGTGTGATTTTGTGCTTTTGATAAACGTTGGGTATATATACAAATAACTGGGGTGTGACAACATCAATTTCGGAAAGCTGTCTCGCGCTCTCTACCTGGACGAAGAAAGGGAAGGTAAGAGAAGGGCAGGAAGTGATTAAGGGCAAAGGAAGGGAAAGAAAGGCTTGAATGAGTTTTAGATTTGGTTGTTGGTATTGGTGGTGGGGAAGGATGTTTTTGGTAGTGGTGGTGGTAGTGTAAGTAACGAAGATAGGGAAGGGGGGAAGTGATTATGGTAAAAAGGAAGGGAAAGAAAGCCTGGTGTGAGTTTTAGATGTGGTTGTCTGTATTGGTGGTGGGGTGGGTTGTATTTCGTAGTGGTTGTGTTAGTAACGAAGATAGGGCAGGGGGAAAGTGATTATAGTAAAAAGGAAGGGAAAGAAAGCCTGGAGTGAGTTTTAGATGTGGTTGTCTGTATTGGTGGTGGGGTGGGTTGTATTTCGTAGTGGTTGTGTTAGTAACGAAGATAGGGCAAGGGAGAAAATACTGAAAACGAAGGGAAAGAAAGGTCGGGTTGGGTTTTAGATGTGGTTGTCTGTATTGGTGATGGGGGAGGATGTTTTTGGTAGTGGTGGTCGTAGTGGTAGTAGCGATGATAAGGAAGGGGAGGAAGTGGTTTTAGTGGAAGGGGGAGGAAAGGAAGAGAAATTAAGGTTGAAGTGGTTTTAGTTTGTTGTTGTTGTTGTTGTTGCTGGTGGTGGTATTGGTGGTTTAGTGGTATATGGTGTTGGTGTTGGTGGTGGGGAGAGGTTGTTATTGTTGGTGGTATAGGGGGTATAGTGGTGGTGTTGGAATTGTTCTTGGTGGTGGTGGGGGTTAGTGGTGGTGGTGGTGGTGGTAGTCTTTGTTTTTTTGTGCTGTTGTTGTTGGTAGTGGTGGTGGTAGTCTTTGTTTTTTGTGCTGTTGTTGTTGGTAGTGGTGGTGGTAGTCTTTGTTTTTTGTGCTGTTGTTGTTGGTAGTGGTGGTGGTAGTCTTTGTTTTTTGTGCTGTTGTTGTTGGTAGTGGTGGTGGTAGTCTTTGTTTTTTGTGCTGTTGTTGTTGTTGTTGGTGGTGGTGGTGTTAGTGGTGGTGGGTATGTTCGTCTTGCGCATTTTTATCTTTCCTATAATTATCCTCTTTATCATCACCCTTGAACATTGAGGCCAAGACGCTTATTACATTAAATGACCAAAATGTTAAGATAAACTATAATATCCTTCTAACGTTTTATGAATAGCCCCGAGTCTCCAACAACCTCTTCACTAAAAAATAAAATAAAAAAATAGCATAGCGTCAACCGGGACCATCACAAAATGACCAAAATGTTAAGATAAACTATAATATCCTTCTAATGTTTTATGAATAGCCCCGAGTCTCCAATAACCTCTTCACTAAAAAAATATATATAAAAATAGCAAAGCGTTAACCGTGGCCAACACATCATGAATGGTGTATGTGTTGCAACCGACCAGTCTAGTACTGAACACACTCATCCCGTCCCGTTCACGTCTCAAACCTGTCGGCGCCCAATTACACATATTTTACAAGGCTTTCACAGGCGTTTCGGGCATTTTCAGGGGTAGTTTAATGGCCCTGGTGGCTGTTTAACTCTTCTTCTGTACCATGGATGTGAAAAAAATCCTCATGAAAGCCCGATGACTCTTCAATTTGACCTTTGAAAATAGTTATGTGCGAGGTGGAAGGGTCTGGGAATACCGCCCCTCACAGGTCTGTATCATGTATTCCCGCTCGCTCGCGCCTCCACTCCGCCTGGGTGAAAATCTAGATCTCATTTTTCTTCTAATTCTTCCTCTTTTTCATTGTCAACTCTCTTTTTCTCCTTCAGTCTTCCGTCTAATCCTTCTTCAACTGCTTCTTTTTCACCGTCGTCTTTTTTTTTCTCCATTTTTTTTTCTTACTATTATTATTATTATTATTATTATTATTATTATCATCATCACCGGAAGCGGCGTTCTTTAATCTTTTCATCGAGTTTTTGCATGACCTATAACCTTGAACTGACTGACTAACTGACTGACTGACTGGATGACTGACTGGCCTCACTGACTGAATGACTGACTAACTGACTGACTGACTGGCCTCACTGACTGAATGACTGACTAACTGACTGACTGACTGGCCTCACTGACTGAATGACTGTCTGACTGGATGACTGACTGGCCTGACTGACTGACTGGCCTAACTGAATAACTGACTGACTGACTGACTGGCTGACTGGATGACTGCCTCTGGCCTGACTGATGACAGGTGACTGGGGACGATTCTTGCCTCGCCGTGCTCTGCTTGCTGACTCCCTCGCGTGTAGTGAACGGGAAACATTAAAAAAAAGAGTAAGGGATAGATAGATAGACAAAATACATAAATAAATGAATATAGATAGATAATTGAATAGATATCACGACACCTCCCGAAATTGACCTCTCTTTCGGTCACCTCTTGATTCTCTTTTGTAGGAGCAGCGAGTAACGGTCTTTTTTTTATTATTGTTTCCTTTTTTTGTGCCCTTGAGCTGTCTCCTTTAATTGTTGTAAAAAAAAAAATGTAAGATACTCGTATATGATAAGAAAATAATAATGTTTGCGAGAGTTATTGGATGAATGGATGAGTTTGAGAACGTCTGAACGAGTGAATAGGGTCGGGTTAGTGGGTGACAATGGGTGAAAAGATGAATGATTGAATGGATGAGATTGGGTGAGTAACGAGAAAAATGGATGAATGAATGAGACACCATGAATAACACTGACTGAGAGAAAACGGATGGATGATTGGATGAGTGACACCGAAAGAATATGGGTGGATGACAATGGATGACTGACAACGAAAGAATGGGTGGATGACAATGAATGAAAATGGATGGATGACAATGGATGACTGACAACGAAAGAATGGATGGATGAGTTACTGGATGAATGGATGAATGAGTGAAAGGATGAGTGATGTAATGGATGAAAGGATGAGTGACAATGATGAGAATGAATGAATGGATGAAAGAAAGGATGAATAACTTAATGATGAAAATGGATGAGTAACAACGTGAGTGGATGGATGAGAGATGGATGACTTAATGAATCAGAGGAAGGATGAGTGACAACGAGAAAATAGATGAATGAAAATGAACGAGAGAAGAGATGGATGATAGAATGGATGACTTAGTGAATCAGAGGATGGATGAGTGACGACCGAGAGAATGGATGAATGAAAATGAACAAGTGAATGAATAAATGACAATGAATAAGCGACGATGAATGACTTAAGAATGAAAAGATGGATGACTTCATGAATGAGAATAAGAATGAATAATATTGAGAATGGATGAGAAAATGGATGACAAACAGAAGCGAATAAGCAAAAGAGTAAACAAATGAATAACCTAATGAATGGATGAATCAATAGAGAAATAACTTAATGAATGAATGGATGAAGGAAGGAGTGACTTGATGGTATGATGGATGAATGAATACGTATATGAATGGATGCAAGTTAATGCTTTAGAAGTATAAGTAGAACGGGGCAGTCAATTAGTTGCTAGGTGACACACACACACACACACACACACACACACAGCATACTAAAATAAAAAACAGGAAATAAATGAAAGTTCTATAATGAAAAGAATAAAAACACACACACACACACACACACACACACACACACACAGCATACTAAAATAAAAAAACAGGAAATAAATGAAAGTTCTATAATGAAAAGAATAAAAACATCAGCACACACACACACACGCACACACACACACGCACAGTTCTTGGAAATAAAACACTTCACTTTACATGAACAGCTACGTGTATGCGTCTCGTAGCGAACATGTCTGTGTGTGTGTGTGTGCGTTATCATGATACAAACAACATATATCAGTATTATCACAGACTCACAATAGAAGGGCGATAGAGCCAATCCTCCCAACTCAACCCCCTTCTCTCTCTCTCTCTCTCTCTCGTTCTCGTCACTGCGTATCTCTACACGTATAGTACGCGTCCCGTCACCCACCACCACCACCACCGCCGCCGCCGTCTGTCTGCTTGCCCCTCCCTTTCCTCCCCTCCGCGGCGCCTTACACCCCCTCCTCCTCCACCCTCATTCACCCCCTCCCTCTGCTCCTACCCCGTCCTCCCTCCTCAGTCAGTCAGTATTCCTCCAGCTAGTGGCAAGGGAGGACGTGTTTGTTGTGTGAGTAGAGCCGGTCTGTGTGTGTGTGTGTGTGTGTGTGTGTGTGTTATTGGGTATGTGCTGTTTATTTTGTTTTTGTTGTTTTCGTTTCTCTTGATTTGCATGTTTTTTGATACGATATTGGGTCTTTTTTTTTAAGTATATGGTGTAAATGTGTGTGTGTGTGTGTGTGTGTGTGTGTGTGTGTGTGTGTGTGTGTGTTGGGTATATGCTTTTTATTTGCATGTTTTTCTTTTTGTATATGGTGTGTGTGTGTGTGTGTGTGTGTGTGTGTGTGTGTGTGTGTTTGATTTCCCATATAGTGTTTGTTTTCGTTTCCCTTGTGTGTTTTTCTAGATATTTCCGAGGTAGTGTGAGTGTGTGTCAGGGAGGGAGGGACAGGGAGAGAGTGTGTTGTGTTTGTCATTCAGTCAGATATCCAGGCAATGCTTATTGTTTTAAGTGCCTCTATGTCATGTCTATGTGTGTGTGTCATGTGTCTTTTCATGTCCACTGTTGGGTAGGTGTGTGTGTGTGTGAGAGAGAGAGAGAGAGAGAGAGAGAGAGATGTGCCTTTTCATGTCCAGTGGTTTTGTTGGGTAGATGCTGTGTGTGTGTGTGTGTGTGTGAGAGAGAGATATGTGCCTTTTCATGTCCACCGTTTTTGTTGGGTAGCTGCTGTGTGTGTGTGTGTGTGATGACCCTTGACCTCTCCATTACCTAAACAGCTGACCCAAGCATGGAGACCGCATGGGAAAACACACACACACACACACACACACCTCCCCCCCTTCCCCTCTCATGTCACACACATTCATATATACACGTACACACAACACCCCCCCCCAACCTCCATCTCCACACACACACACACACACACAGTCATCTGCTAGTAAGGTCGATAGAGTGTGTGTGTGTGTGTGTGTGTGTGTGTGTGTAAGGGGTTGGGGGTTGGGGGTTGATGGGTTTACTCGGCTCATGTATGTGTGTGTGTGTGTATGTATGTATGTATGTATGTATGTATTTCAGAGAGAGAGAGAGATAGAGAGAGAGAGCACCTACACCACACAGCTGCTTACACCACCTTCAAAACAGACACGTGACCTTGACGTGGTGGTGGTGGTGGTGTGGGAGAGGGGTGGAGCGGCAGGAAGTAGAGGAGGAGAAGGAGGGGGAGGCTGTGATGAAGGGGAAGGGACAGTTGGAAAAAGAGGAGGAGGAGGAAGAGGGAGAGGAGGAGAAGGTGGAGGGGGATTAAGGAGTGGTTGGTGGAGGGGAGGAGATGGAAGTATTGGCAAAGAGGAGGAGGAGGGGGGAAAGAGGAGGATAAACAGTATGACGAGTAGGTGGAAGAGGAGGAGGAGGAGGAGGAGGAAGCAGGGAAATACGTGTTCACATCCTAGCCCCCCCTCATCCCCCCCCTCTCTCTCTCTCTCTCTCTCTCTCTCTCTCTGGATTTACTGGACTTGACATTCCTCTTGTTATTTCTCCTCTTCCTCCTCCCTCTTCCTCCTCCTCCTCCTCTTCCTCCTCCCTCTTCTTCCTCCTTCTCCTCCTCCTCTTCCTCTAACCCCTTTTCTTAACCCTTCTCCTCTCCCTCTTCTTCCTCCTTCCCTTCCCTTAATCTTCCTCCTCCCCCTCTTCCCTCTTCTTCCTCCTCCTCTTAATCCTCCTCCTCCTCCCTCTTCTTCCTCCTTCTCCTCCTCCTCTTCCTCTAACCCCTTTTCTTAACCCTTCTCCTCCTCTCCCTCTTCTTCCTCCTTCCCTTAATCTTCCTCCTCCCCCTCTTCCCTCTTCTTCCTCCTCCTCTTAATCCTCCTCCTCCTCTCTCACACATCTTATTAACCCACAATATATTTTTCCCTCACAGATTAATTTAGCCACTCACAAACACACGAACGAACGAACTAAAAAAAAAAAAGCTGAAGGAAGCAAAATTAAATAGTGACTAAGAAGAGGTTGTATCCTGATTCATCACCATCATCATCAGCAAGGAGGAATGATGGAGGGGTTGGAAGCAGGACCACCCCTACCACCACAACCACCACAATCACCACAATCAGATCTACACAGCCTGGTAAGTATGAGTGGAAGTTGATGTTTTGGTGTGTCCTTTCAATTTCCACTTTCCCACATTCCTATTTTTTTTTATCATTCCACTTTATTTCAGTTGATTCTTTTTGTGTCTTTTCAGCTACAATTTTCCTGTATTCCTGTTTTTTCCCTCTATGACATTTCCTTATTCCTACCATGTTTTGAGTGTGTTCCCTTTCCTTCATTCCTTTCCCTTCCTATCTCCACTTTTCTGTATTCCTATTTTTTTTCCCTCATTGTGTTTGTTGTGTCCCCTTCTGTTCATTCCCTTCCTTGTCTATCTCCACTTTCTTATATTCCTATTCTTCATCTTCCTTAATTACATTCCCTTCTTTTCCCATCATGTATTTGTGTGTTCCCTTTTATTCCTTTCCCTTCCCTTCCTATCTCCACTTCTTCTTTTCTTCCTCCCTTCCTTTCCTTCTTCATTTCTGTTTATCATATTTCTTCCTCATTTCCTTTCTCTTTCCTCTCATCCTTCCTTCCTTCACGCTATTCTTCCTTTCCTCATTTAAATTGCTTCCTTCCTCACAGTTTTCCATTCTTCTTTTCCTCCCTTTCCTTCTTCATTTCTGTTCACCTTATTTCTTCCTTATTTCTATTCCTTTCTCTTTTCTCCCATCCTTCCTGCCCTCCTTTTCCTTCCTTCTTTCTCTATTTTCCTTCCCTCATTTAAATTGCTTCCTTCCACACAGCTTTCCATTCTTTTCCTCCCTTCCTTTCCGTCTTCATTTCTGTTCACCCTATTTCTTCCTTATTTCTATTCCTTTCTCTTTTCTCCCATCCTTCCTGCCCTCCTTTTCTTTCCTTCTTTCTCTATTTTCCTTCCCTCATTTAAATTGCTTCCTTCCACACAGCTTTCCATTCTTTCCCTTCCTTTCCTTCTTCATTTCTGTTCACCTTATTTCTTCCTTATTTCTGTTTCTTTCTCTTTTCTCATCCTTCCTGCCCTCCTTTTCCTTCCTTCTTTCTCTATTTTCCTTCCCTCATTTAAATTGCTTCCTTCCACACAGCTTTCCATTCTTTTCCTCCCTTTCCATCTTCATTTCTGTTCACCTTATTTCTTCCTTATTTCTGTTTCTCTTTTCTCCCATCCTTCCTGCCCTCCTTTTCCTTCCTTCTTTCTCTATTTTCCTTCCCTCATTTAAATTGCTTCCTTCCACACAACTTTCCATTCTTCTTTTCCTCCCTTTCCTTCTTCATTTCTGTTCACCTTATTTCTTCCTTATTTCTATTCCTTTCTCTTTTCTCCCATCCTTCCTGCCCTCCCTTTCCTTCCTTCCTTTTTTCTGTATTTTTCTTCTCATTTAAATTGCTTTCTCACAGTTTTCCGTTCTTTTCTTTCCCTTTCCTTCTTCATTTCTATCCTTCCATCCATCCTGCCCTCCTCTTCCTTCCTTTCTCTATTTTCCTTCCTTTATTTAAATTGCATTCTTCCTCACATCTTTCCATTTTCCCTTCCACCCTTTCCTTCCTCCATTCTACTTTTACTTTTATCTTTTTTCCATTCATCTTGCCTTCCCTTCCTTCCCTCCCTTCCTTCACTCCTTCCTTCCTTAATTCTTTTTATTCTTGAACTCATTTGAAGTTAACCATGTGTCTCTTTTTTACTCGAATTCAGGGGAGACGCAATTATTTTCTGTGTGTGTGTGTGTGTGTGTGTGTGTGTGTGTGTGTGTGTGTGTGTGTGTGTGTGTGTCCAGTCCCTTTCCTTTGTCTTATCTGTAACCTTTCCTTACCCTTCTCTCCTTACCCCCCCTCACCCTCTTCTCCTTTCCCCTTATCACCATTTCCTCTCCTCTCATGGTTGTGTGTTTGTGTGTGTTCCCCTTCTCTGCCCCTTGCTTGCCCACTCCTTTCCTTCATCTCTTTTTATCATACTGTTATATTTCCTCTTTTTCCCTGTCATTCTTTTTGTTTGTGTTCCTCCTTTTCTGTCTATTCCTTTCCCTTCCCTTCCTTCCTACATTTCCTCTTCTTCCCTCATTCTTGTGTGTTGTGTTCCTATCTGTTCAATCCTTTCCCTTTCTATCTTCATTTTCTTGCATTCCTTTTCTTTAGTTTTTCTCATTGTTCTGTATTGCCTATCATATTTGCCTGTGTGTGTGTGTGTGTGTGTGTGTGTGTGTGTGTGTGTGTGTGTGTAAGCTGTCTCTTCCCCCTTATCTTCCCTTTCCTTCCTTATCCTTCATAACAATCTATTATTCCCTTCTTTTTCTACCCTGTGTTTATGTCTGTCTTCCTCTGTGTCCCTTCCCTCCCTCCTCTCCTTACTTCAAACGCTTTTATCAATAGTGTTTTTCCTACTCTGTGTTTTGTCCCTTCCCTTTCCTTATCTCCTTCCTTCCATAGCCTTTAATATCACTCTAATTTCCCCGTTTTCTGCCCTGAGTATATGCCTGTCTTACCTCTAATCCTTTCCCTCCATCCCTCATTTCAAAGCCTTTTATCAATAGTGTTTTTCCTACTCTCTGTTTTGTCCCTTCCCTTTCCTTATCGCCTTCCTTTCATACTCTTTAATATCACTCTAATTTCCCCGTTTTCTGCCCTGAGTATATGCCTGCCTTACCTCTAATCCTTTTCAAATCCTTTTATCAATAGTGTTTTTCCTACTCTTGTGTTTTGTCCCTTCCCTTTCCTTATCTCCTTCCCTCCATACTCTTTAATATCACTCTAATTTCCCCGTGTTCTGCCCTGAGTATATGCCTGTCTTCCCTCTTATCCTTTCCCTCCATCTCTCAATTCAAAGCCTTTTATCAATAGTGTTTTTCCTACTCTCTGTTTTGTCCCTTCCCTTTCCTTATCGCCTTCCTTTCATACTCTTTAATATCACTCTAATTTCCCCGTTTTCTGCCCTGAGTATATGCCAGTCTTCCCTTTTAATCCTTTCCCTCCATCTCTCATGTCAAATCCTTTTATCAATAGTGTTTTTCCTACTCTGATATGTCCCTTCCCTTTCCTTATCTCCTTCCTTTCATACTCTTTAATATCACTCTAATTTCCCCGTTTTCTGCCCTGAGTATATGCCAGCCTTACCTCTAATCCTTTTCAAATCCTTTTATCAATAGTGTTTTTCCTACTCTGATTTGTCCCTTCCCTTCCCTTATCTCCTTCCTTCCATAGCCTTTACAGTCATTCCCTCGCCTGTGTGTGTGTGTGTCCTCTCTCCTTCCTTCCATACCCTTTATTATTTCCCCCCTCCTTCCCCTTCCACCGCCTCTACCCTATGTGTGTGGGTGTGTCTGTCTGTCTGTCTGGGTTAGTAATTGGTCTCGTGGGGGTTAGTTACTGGTGGCTGTTAGGTTTCTTCATTAATTTGTGTCAGTGTGTCCGCGAGGTGTGACCGTGTGATTGTGGTGTGGGAGAGTGAGTTAGAGACAAGATGAATAGCCTAATTTTGCTGATTGGGATAGATTAGTGGTGATAGGTTAGGTTAGGTTAGTGATGGGGTGGGGTTTGGTTTGGCTAGTGGGATTAGGTTAGATTAGCGAGGTAGGTTAGCGATGGAAGGGTTAGGTGGTAATGGTGGTATGCTTAGGTTAGTGGTGATGGTGGGATTAGGTTAGATTAGTGAGGGTTAGGTTAGTGATGGTGGTAGTGTTAGGTGGTAATGGTGGTGGTGATAGGTTAGGTTAGGTTAGTGATGGTGGGGTTAGGTTAGGTTAGTGATGGTGTGGTTAGGTTAGGTTAGTGATGGTGGGGTTAGGTTAGGTTAGTGATGGTGGGGTTAGGTTAGGTTAGTGATGGTGGGGTTAGGTTAGGTTAGTGATGGTGGGGTTAGGTTAGGTTAGTGATGGTGGGGTTAGGTTAGGTTAGTGATGGTGGGGTTAGGTTAGGTTAGGTGGTGGATGAAGGCGGGGTTAGATTAGGGGGTGGTGATGATTGGTAAGGTAAGTGATTGAGTTAGGTTATGAAAAAAATAAAACGAAGAAAAAATAAAGAACGAGAGGAGAGGAAAAGAAGAAAGAGAAAGAAAATGAGAAATGGGTGGAATGGAAAAAAAAACGATAAAAGAGGAAAACGGAAGGAAATTAGAAACGAGACAAGGGAATGAGGAGAGGCGATGGGACTAGGGTGTCAGGGTGCGGTCAGTGAAATCAGGTCACATCAGGTCAGGTCAGGTCAGCGGCGTGTGTGTGTGTATGTGTGTGTGTGTGTGTGTGTGTGTGTGTCAAATTGTTTCGTAGGGTAAATACAGACAAACACGGAAGACCAACAGACAAAACTACACAGGGAAACGTTTATTGGAGAGAGAGAGAGAGAGAGAGAGAGAGAGAGAGAGAGAGAGAGAGTAGTTGTCTGTCATTCTTTTCCCTTCAACTGTGTCTGTCTGTCTCACTCTTCTCTTTAACTGTCTGTCCTTTTTTTTCTCCTTTAACTATTTTTGTTTGTCTATATGCCTCATCTCTCTTTAATACCTCTCTCTCTCTCTCTCTCTCTCTCTCTCTCTCTCTCTCTCTCTCGATTTGATATATGAATGCATATCTATTTCTCTCTCTCTCTCTCTCTCTCTCTCTCTCTCTCTCTCTCTCTCTCTCTCTCTCTCTCTCTCTCTCTCTCTCTCTCTCTCTCTCTCTCTCTCTCTCTCTCTCTCTCTCTCTCTCTCTCTCTCTCTCTCTCTCTCTCTCTCTCTCAAAACAAGATTGGATATATGGATGCATAGCTATTTCTCTCTCTCTCTCTCTCTCTCTCTCTCTCTCTCTCTCTCTCTCTCTCTCTCTCTCTCTCTCTCTCTCTCTCTCTCTCTCTCAAGATTGGATGGATAACTATTGCAAAAAAAACAAAACCTAATGGAACCGAATAAGAGATAAAATGAAGAGTTAGGACTTTTAAAAATACAAACAACGATGAAAATAAAAGGAAAATAGTACCAAGGAAACAATAATAGCCTAATAATAATAAAAATAAGGCAGGGATAACCGGTCATAACTGCGCGTGGCCTCAAGGCTCATATCCGTCTCACTAGCCTTGGGGGTAAGAGCAACGAAGATTAGAGGTTAGATAAAAACAACAATTATGATAAAGGTGGAATTTAGGGCATACGTTATAGCTGCGCGTGGCCTCGGTGCTCAGCTCAGTCACATTGTCCCTTGTGGAGGATAATACCAACGAAGATTCAATGGTTTAAGTAAATTCACGTTAAATGGATGTTTTTTTTATTTTTTTATGGATATGTAAGATTTATAATGCGGAATAGGGGGTTGTCTGTGCCTGGGCGGGGGTGGGTGAAGGGGGTAGGTAGATGTTCCAATACTAAGAATAATAATGAACTAATCTCCTCCACGATACTGAGAAAATAGATAAACTGATAAATGTGTTATGAAGAGTTTCAAGATGCGACTGGAGTGTGACAACCGCTAAGAAAATAATACAAAGATAACGAGCCTGGGACAAAAAAGTATGTTATCATGTTAAATGTGTTATGAGATCATGCGCTGTGAATGTGACTGACAATGCTTAGAAAATAAAAAGATTGGGTGCTTCTTGAGCGTGCGATGTACCCTCCCATTTTTTTTTACAGCAAAGGAGACAGCACAAGGGCACAAAAAAGAGGAAACAATATAAAAGCCCGCTACCCGCTTCTTCTGAAATTTATACTTTAATGTGCGATCTACCACCATATTTAAAATTTAGCGTGCAGTCTGCTACAGGAACCTTATACTGCAGGATGATGAAAAGACATGTTGAATAGTGCCGAAAAATTGTTTATTATCCAGAAGACTTATCGTAAAAATTCAACAGCTGTTTCCTCCGTCAAAATGATCTGTAGAAGTCTTTTAACCCGTCCGCTGCGATTGGCACGGATTTGGCTTTCACTTGTAGCCTGGTAACATATACTCCCTCCATACACCGCACTGGCCCAAAAGTTTATCACAGTCGAAATTTCTTATATCGAGGTCCGTAAAAGCGAGAGTTTACTGTATTAAGGGGCTACACTGGGCAAATTTTCCGTGGATCTTCAGTCAAACCACGATTTTCGCTGGCACGGTTCTGATTTATTTCTTCTTATTGCTGCTGATGATGATGGTGAGTAATACCGTCGTCCTTCAAGGAACTCTACCGTAGCTTTGGAAGATCGTGGACACGTCAGAAAAACACGGTAATATGAGAACCACTCCAGCGGAAATCGTGGTTTGACTGAAGATCCACTTAAAATTTACCCAATAGCCCTTTAAAGGAGTTCAAGTCACAGGAAGGAAAAAGTTGAGTGCAAAGATGGTGGCTGTTCCAAATTCTAATCAGACAACAACAACCACAAAAAAAACGAGAACAATTAAAGAGATAAGATAAAGCCGCGAATACCCGAGGCTTCCAGGAATTGATAAGCGCTTGCTGTCATACCTGTAAATACCTGACGCGTCGAAGAGGGGTAATGAACAGGTACGGTAAGGGAGATACGGTATGTGTGTGTGTGTGTACATGTGGGGGGGGGGGGGATTGTGTGTGTGGGGTGGGGGGTGGTGGAGGGTACCGGTTGACGCCCTTGAGATTGTCCTGTTGATAAGATTGCTTGAGGTGATTCTGATAGTGGTGATGAGGTGCGTGTGTGTGTGCGTGCGTTTGTGTGTGTGTGAATGAAAGACCTTCGTTTGTGTAGACTTTCAGGGGAAGGAGGTGAGGTCAAGGTGTAATGGACGTGCTGACAAGGTGGTAGGCCTATGTCATCTTCTTTCCCTCCATCTAAATATTTATCCTCTTAATTAACCCTCTTCTTCCATATGCATCTTTTTCTCTTCATTCTCCTCTATTATAGAAAACGAATACCTCAAATTTCAAAGAATATGAATGCCAATAATACGAATATTCATAATACATTCATAACCTTTGTAAAAAAATGGCTTCTCGCTACCATCTCAGCATAACATTGTACGGTAATTATGCCACGGTATGATGACATTGTGAACAGTAGCCTATACGGTTTTGGTAGTTTTTTCTCCTACTAATTTCAATAGAAGCACAACAATTACACCTATAGTTTCGAATCCTATCTCTGCGATTTCATCAATACTCGCACGTTCAAGGCAAAGCTGTCCACGTATCAGCCGTGTGGGCGACAGGATTTAAACTGGAAGGCGGCCGCTCACTCGTTCGAGGTCCGCAGACTCTGCACATGTGACCAGAACAGACCGGTTACCAACGCGTTCTGGACGGCTTCATTCCCCTTTCTTCCCCTTCACTCCCCTTTCTTCCCCATTAAATTCCCATTCTTCCCTTTCACTCCCATTTCTTCCTTATTTTTTACGAATATTTTCAATCTTTTTTCCTTTTCTTCCTCATTCTCTACTCTATCATCATCCCCCTCTTTCTTCCTCTTCCTCCACTTCTATTCATCTTCATAGGCATCCTCCTCTTTCTTCCTCTTCTTCATCCTCTTCCTCAACCTCTCATGTTAATTTTTCTCTTTCCTCTTTATCCTCTTCCTTGGTTGCCCGTCATAGTCATCCTCCTCTTCTTCTTCCTCAGCCTCTTCATGTTGATTCTTCTCTCTTCCTCTTCCTCTTCATCCTCTTCCTTCGTTTCTCTATCTTCTCAGTCATACTCCTCTCTCCTCTTCCTCCATATGCATCTCTTTCTTCACTCTTCCTCCACTTCTTCATTCTTCTCTTCCTCTTCCTTTTCCTCTTCTTTCCCTACATCTGCATATTCATCCTCTTTCTTCCTCTTAACCCTCTTTCTCCACTTATCTTGATCTTCATACTCCTCTTTCTTCCTCGTACCGGCCTTCACCTTTATCCTCTTCCTCCTCCTCTTCCTCCTCCCTGGTTTTATTAGTTCGAGTTCCGTACAGGTCACTTACTACGTACTATACTCGTCTGATACAGGTCTTCCTCCTCTCCCTCTCCAGCCATGCCGAGTCAGTCGCTTTGAAATCTTCCTCGCCTTCCTGTCTGCTTCCTCCTCCTCCTCCTCCTCCTCGTCTTCCTTTCTAGTTTTATTACCTGTTTGTCTATTTATCTATATCGGTAAGCTTGTGGTTTGACTCTCTCTCTCTCTCTCTCTCTCTCTCTCTCTCTCTCTCTCTCTCTCTCTCTCTCTCTCTCTCTCTCTCTCTCTGTGTGTGTGTGTGTGTGTGTGTGTGTGTGTGTGTGTGTGTGCATATTGAGCCCACAATCGGCGCCAGTCGCTGCTACTCCTCTTCTTCCTCCTCCTCCTCCTCCTCCTCTTTTAACCTCCTTTCCTCCTCTTCCTCTCCCTTCCCCTACCTCCTCCTCCTCCTCTTCCAGACGTCTCCTGTTCTCTCCTCCCTCTCCTCCTTCCTCCTGTATTTTTTTTCTTCCCTCCATACCTCCATTCCCTCCTCTGCCTCCCCTTTAACTGCATTCTCTCCCCCTTTCTCTCTTCCCCTTCCTTCCCCATTCCTTCTCACTCCCTTTCTCTCTTCCCTTCACCTCCCTTCCCCTTCATTCCTTTTTCTTTCCCTTTTTCCTTTCTTCCCCTTCACTCCCATTTCTTCCCCTTCACTCCCATTTCTTCCCCTTCACTCCCATTTCTTCCCCTTCACTCCCCTTTCTTCCCCTTCACTCCCATTTCTTCCCCATCACTCCCATTTCTTCCCCTTCACTCCCATTTCTTCCCCTTCACTCCCATTTCTTCCCCTTCACTCCCATTTCTTCCCCTTCACTCCCATTTCTTCCCCTTCACTCCCATTTCTTCCCCTTCACTCCCATTTCTTCCCCATCACTCCCATTTCTTCCCCTTCACTCCCATTTCTTCCCCTTCACTCCCATTTCTTCCCCATCACTCCCATTTCTTCCCCCTCACTCCCATTTCTTCCACTTCACTCCCATTTCTTCCCCTTCACTCCCATTTCTTCCCCTTCACTCCCATTTCTTCCCCTTCACTCCCATTTCTTCCACCTCACTCCCATTTCTTCCCTTCACTCCCATTTCTTCCCTTCACTCCCATTTCTTCCCTTCACTCCCATTTCTTCCCTTCACTCCCATTTCTTCCCATTCTATCCCATTTCTTCCCCTTCACTCCCATTTCTTCCCCATCACTCCCATTTCTTCCCCTTCACTCCCATTTCTTCCCCATCACTCCCATTTCTTCCCCATCACTCCCATTTCTTCCCCATCACTCCCATTTCTTCCCCATCACTCCCATTTCTTCCCCTTCACTCCCATTTCTTCCCCTTCACTCCCATTTCTTCCCCTTCACTTCCCTTTCATCCCCTTCACTCCCATTTCTTCCCCATCACTCCCATTTCCTCCCCTTCACTCCCAATTCTTCCCCTTCACTTCCCTTTCATCCCCTTCACTCCCATTTAGTCCCCAACACTCCCATTTCATCCCAATCACTCCCAATTCTTCCCCATCACTCCCATTTCTTCCTTCACTCCCTTTCTTCCCCTTCACTCCCATTTCTTCCCCATCACTCCCATTTCTTCCCCATCACTCCCATTTCTTCCCCTTCACTCCCATTTCTTCCCCTTCACTCCCATTTCTTCCCCATCACTCCCATTTCTTCCCCTTCACTCCCATTTCTTTCCCATCACTCCCATGCCTTCCCCTTCACTCCCATTTCTTCCCCTTCACTCCCCTTTCTTCCCCTTTCTTCCCCTTTCTTCCCCTTCACTCCCATTTCTTCCCCTTCACCCCCTTCCCTCCACCCCCCTTCTTCCATTCTCTTATTCACTCCCTTTCTTCCCTTTCACTCCCCTTTCTTCATTCTCCTTCCTTCCCCTTTATTTCCCTCTTCACTCTCTCCCCTTGCCCTTCTCTTCTTTGTTATCCTCTTCATTCCTTCCCTCCCCTTCCTTCCCCTTCCCAGCAAAACTCAAGCAGCCAATTAGACAACCCCCAGAGAGAGAGAGAGAGAGAGAGAGAGAGGTATATGGGAAGCAGAGGAATCTTACTCCATTTATTTTTTCTTTATTATTATAATTGTTATTATTTTTATTATTATTATTATTTGTTTTTGATCTTTTGTTCTTCCTTTGTGGCTCTTTCGCTGTCATTTTCCTCCTTTTTCTCTTCTTTTTCTTCTTTTCCTCCTTTTCCTCCTCCCTTCCCTCCTTTTTCCTCCTCCAATTACTTCTCTTTCCCTTTTCTTCCTCCTTTTTCCTCCTCCTTTTTCCTCCCTTTTCCTTTTTTTCCTCGTCCATTTCCTCCTCCTTCACCTCATTTTCCTCCTTTTCCCCCTCCTACTTTTCCTCCCTTTTTTCCTCGTCCATTTCCTCCTCCTTTACCTCCTTTTCCTCCTTTTCCCCCCTCCTACTTTTTCTCTCTTCTCCCTTTCCTCCTTTTTCCTCCTCCTTTACCTCATTTTCTTCCTTTTCCCCCTCCTACTTTTTCTCCCTTTCCTCCTTTTTCCTCCTTTTCCTTTTTCCTCATCCATTTCCTCCTTTTCCCCCTCCAACTTTTCCTCTTTTTTTTCCTCCTCCTCTTCCTTTTTTTCCTCCTTTCCTTCCTTTTTTCTCCTCCTTTCCTATGTTTCTTATTTTTCTCATCTTCCTTCACTCACTCCTATCTCATTCTCTCTCCACGATATTCATTTATTTCTCCTTCTCTTCTTCCCCTGAGTCATTACGTGTCTATCCCATTTTCTCGTCTTTCTTGTATACCTTGATATTTATTTATTTTTCCCTCTCCTCATCCTCGCTTTTCTTGTTATGGTTGTGTCTTCGCTTTTAAACGTACTATCTTCCTTTCTTCTTCTGTTGTTACATTCTCTCTTCCCTTCTTCATCCTTATTTCCTTCCTTTCTATCATAATTTCTTTTCTCTATAATCTCCTCTCTTGTTTCCTTCCTTTCTTCTTCTTCTGTTACATTCTCTCCTCCCTTCTTCATCCTTATTTCCTTCCTTTCTATCATAATTTCTTTTCTCTATAATCTCCTCTCTTCTTTCCTTCCTTTCTTCTTCTTCTGTTACATTCTCTCTTCCCTTCTTCATCTCCTTATTTCCTTCCTTTCATAATTTCTTTTCTCTATAATCTCCTCTCTTCTTTCCTCCCTTCCTCAACTCCTTTCTTCCTTTCCTTTTCCTTTCTCTTCCTATCTTCTTTCTTTCTTTCTTCCCCCCTTGTCATCACTTTCTTCTTTTCTCATCTTCGTAACACTTCGTTCTCTTACTTTCTTCTTCTCTTCTTTCATAACTCTTCTTTTTCTCTACCTTCGTATCACTCGCCGTCTCTTCCTTTCTTCCTCAACTCCTCTCTTCCTCTTCCCTTCTATTCCTATTTTCTTAGCCTTTTAAAACACACATCACCTCCTGTATTCTTCCTTTCTCCCTCAACTCCTTTCTTCCTTTCCTCTTCCCTTCTATTCCTATTTTCTTAGCCTTTTAAAACACACATCACCTCCTGTATTCTTCCTTTCTCCCTCAACTCCTTTCTTCCTTTCCTCTTCCCTTCTATTCCCATTTTCTAAGCATTTTAAAACACATAACTTTCTATATTCTTCCTTTTTCCCTCAACTCCTCTCTTCCTTTTCCCTTCTATTCCTATCTTCTTAGCCTTTCAAAACACACATCACCTCCTGTATTCTTCCTTTCTCCCTCAGCTCCTTTCTCCCTTTCCTCTTCCCTTCTATTCCTATTTTCTTAGCCTTTTAAAACACACATCACCTCCTGTATTCTTCCTTTCTTCCTCAACTCTTCCTTTCCTCTTCCCTTCTATTCCCATTTTCTAAGCATTTTAAAACACATAACTTTCTATATTCTTCCTTTTTCCCTCAACTCCTCTCTTCCTTTTCCCTTCTATTCCTATTTTCTTAGCCTTTCAAAACACACATCACCTCCTGTATTCTTCCTTTCTCCCTCAACTCCTCTCTTCCTTTCCTCTTCCCTTCTATTCCTATCATCTCAGCCTTTCAAGACGCACACATCATCCCACTCACAACACCCCCATCTCTCCCACAGCTCAGCCAGGCCGCGGCGGGGAACGTGGCGGGGGTGGCGATGGCTCTCTCCAGCGGGGCCCATGTTGACAGTTCGAGCCCCGCCCACCTGCCTTACCCCGGCCGCTCCGCCCTCCACCACGCCGCCGCCAAAGGTCACGTGTCTGTGGTGCGGTTTTTGGCCCATCACGGTGCTAATGTTAACCTACACAGCGGCTTTCCTGGCGACCGAGGTGAGAGAGAGAGAGAGAGAGAGAGGACTGGTAAAATAATGTATCTTGATTTTCTTTTAGTCTTCCCTGAGTCGAAAATAAAATAGTAAAGCGAGGAATAAGTGTATGGCCGAGAGAGAGAGAGAGAGAGAGAGAGAGAGAGAGAGAGAGAGAGAGAGAGAGAGTTGGCCAGTTTGTAATGCAGTCAGTCAGTCATTATTCATTCATTAAGTCAGGTTATCAGTAAGTTAGTCAGTTGGTTATTCAGTCAGTTAGTCAGCCTTTCATTCATCTATTCAGTCAGTCAGTCAGTCATTCATTCAGTTAGTCAGTTAGTCAGCCTTTCATTAGTTAATTCAATCAGTCAGTCAGTCATTCATTCATTTAGTTAGTCAGTCAGTCAGCCTTTCATTAATTCAGTCAGTCAGTCAGTCAGTCAGTTGGTTAATTAGTAAATCTCATGTATATTCTTAAACCTTAATATTGCAACGTTTCCTTCATTTTAACCCCCATTTGACCCACCCACCACCACCTCTCCCCTGCACCCCTCACCCCCTCACCCCTTCACACCTGCTCCCCCTCCCCTCAGGCGCCACCCCCGCGCACCTGGCCGCTGAGAATGGTTACTACCTGTCCCTTCAAGTGCTAATGGTCGCCGGTGCCAACCCTGACAGACCCGACGCCGATGGTGAGTGTGTGGGGGATTGTTGTGTGTGTGTGTGAGAGTGTGTGTGGCGGGGCGCTGTTGTGTGTGTGTTTTGTCTATAGTGTTTTAGTGCGATTGTGTATTTTTTTTCTCTTCTACTTAACATAATTATTACTGTTACTTCTCCTCCTCCTCCACCTTCTCCTCCTTCTTCACTTTTACCTCTTCTTCTTCTTCAAGCCGCAGTGATGTCTATGCTACTTCGCTACGGCTCATGAACGTCTCCGAGCATAGCGGAAAACTCTACGGACGAAGCCTTCCCTTTTTCGTTTACTCCCCCACTCGCTAACCTCTCTCTCCCTTGCTCCTCTTCCTGCTTGTCTCCCTTCCTCTTACTTCTGGCGTTCTGGTCCTATGATAAGACTTCCCTCCTCCTTTCTCTCGCTTCCTCCTTCTCTCCCCTCCCTTTCTCTCGCTTCCTCCTTCTCTCCCCTCCCTTTCTCTCCCTCTCACTGACAGCTACATAATTAACCTCTTTTCTGTCCTTCCTCCTAACAAGTCATATGATAAGGGTCGGTATTTCAAGACACATTTGCTTCTCACATCAGTTATTTCTAAAGGTCAAAGAGGGGGTCAATTGGGTTCTAATGAGTGTTTCTTCAGGTTCACAGTACAGAGGAAGGGTCAAACTACCACCAGGGTCATAAAACTACTCCTGGAAATGCCCATGAACTTCTATGAAAGCCTTGTCAATTATGTGTTCTTGGGCGGCAGAGTGTCTTATGATGTGACCCCTTAAGCTGTCTTCCCTTCCTACTCTGTACTGTTCCCTGCGCCCCTCTCAGCCCCACTAACCCCCAGCCCCTCCCCCAGGCCGCCTCCCCATCCACCGGGCAGCACTGAAGCGTCAGGTATGGGTGCTCAGAGCCATGTGGGACTTTGGCTGCAACCTCTCCTCCCCGGCCGCCGACTACTCCACAGCGCTCCACTTGGCGGCGGGCGTGGGGGCGCTCAACGTGGCCCGCTTCCTGGTGGAGGAGTGCGGCGTGCGGCCCGGCGTGACGGACGGGGCGGGCTACACGGCACTGCACCACCCCAACACCCAGCGGCACCCCAGGATGGTGGCGTACCTGGAGGAGGTGAGGGGGTGTGCTGACCTCTAATACTACACACACACACACACACACACACACACACACACACATCTATAATGGAAATTCTGATATGTTGATATAAAAACTTTACCAGGTAAGAAAAAAAAACAAAACATGGTAGAGTTTAAAACAAACATCAGGTTAGGGTGTTAAAAAGACACTCCCCTAACAGAACCTAAACCTAACCCCTCCTCCCCCCTCACACAGGTGGCAGAGGCAGCCAACAGATGGAACCCCCAGCAAGTCCCCACGTCAGCCTACCCTCGCCTCCACATGCGGCCCATACCCCGGCACGCACGCATCTACCATGGCAGCACACCCTTCCACCACTCACCCCGCAGCCCCTACTACCACCAGTACGACATCCCCCCTCAACGGTATAGCCAGTTCAGGGGGCGACTGTGGCAGCGTAGGGGGCAGAGGGGAAGGTTCACTACTTCTGGTGGCAAGTCAAGTTCATCCATGTCAGCCTCAGCCTCCTCTGCTTCTGTCTCCACCTCCACCTCCACCTCCTCCAGTCACCCCAGCTTAGTGCCTGCTCACGATGTTGCTCCGTCTGAGGCAGTGCAGCCACCCAAGGATGCTGTGGTGAATGGAGATGATCACTTGGAACATCACCAGGCTGAGAGTAAGGAGGGACAGGCATCGAGAGGAGAGGTGACGCAAAACGGACATGGGGATCACCACTCTGAGGCGGCACCAGCAGACGACATGGTGAACGGCTTTGGTCACACCAAGGCGGCAGCACCAGCAGGAGAGGCCTCTGGGGGACTCTTGGATAACCTTCAGAATGGATACCACCCTGATGACAAGTTCTGTTATCCTACGGCCACACCACCAGCGGATGACGGCCACCAGGACCTAGTGCATGCCATTTGGAAAGGCGCCCACTCAGATGCCCCTCAGAATGGCCACCACAGAGAGACCTACCCATCGGATGCACAGGTCTCGCGGAATGGCCACGAACACGTCTTCCAGCCCTCATCAAAGACACCTGACCCGTGGGACTCCGCCTTCTCTCTCTCGCTGAATGCACACACTGGCAGGGAGGAAGGGATGTCAGAGGGAACAGCCCATCAGACCTGGCACACTAATGGTCACCTTGAGTCATCGGGAGAAGGTAGTGAGATGGAAAGCCAGAACCAGTATGGGCTGACTCCTGCACGCCTTGAGGGGGTCACTAGCAAGGCAGGACACCATGGCACATCTGAGGAGACACATCGGGACATCACTTCATCGTCAGAACAGTCATCAGGTTCCTATTTGTCTGAACCCATGACACTGACTCCCTTCCCGGCAGCCTCTAAGCCATCTGATCCCCTCTCAGAGAACACAGAGACACAGACATCAGAGCCCAAGGAGACCACAATGCAGGCCTCAAAAGACAACGCCTTCATGAGAGCTATTGATATGTTTGACCCCCAGCCCATGCCAGGAGGAGAGGAGATTCAGGCTCAGACAGACATGGATGAGGGTGACTTGGGGAAGCATGAAAGTGAGGAGAATGAAGGTCAATGCGGAGATTTCATGGAGAAGGCTGAAGAAGAGGAGGAGGAGGAGGAGGAGGAAGAGGAAGAGGAGGATAATACACAAGGTTTTAAAGAGAGAGGCCTTGATGTGGTCATGGAGGAAGGCTCACCTCACCTGAACTTAGAGATGGAAGAGACAGAAAAGGAGGAAGAGGAGATGGACAAGGACGAAGATGCTGAGAGGGCCGAGGAAGAGGAAGTAGAAAAAGAAAAGAATGACGACAGAGATGAGATGATGGACAAGGATGTGGAAGAGGAAGCGGAAAAAGTAAACAGTGAAGATGACGACAAGGAGAGGATCAAGGGTGAGGAAGAGGAACCTGAAAAAGAAAAGAATGAGGAGAAAGATGAGAAGGCGGACAAGGATGAGGAAGAGGAAGCTGAAAAAGAAAGGAATGAGGACGAAGAGAATGACGAGGGTTATGGTGAAGACGTGGCTGAAGGGAGAGTGAGGAAAGACATTGATCTAACAGTGGAGACGGAGAACACGGCAGACCAAGAAGCAGTGAGAGTAGGGAATGAAAACAACCGTACTAGCATAAAGGAAGAAAATAGCCCCGACTTGGAATATGAGGAGACGGGCGGAGACATCATGGTGGTGACTCGGAAAGAAGAGAACAGGACGAAGAAAAGAAACATGTCTGCAGAGAAAGAGACAAGTGGCCACAAGAGGACGGTAGAAGACAAGGAAGAGAGCATGAAGACAGATAAGAAGACAGGGCTCAACATAGTCATCACAGGGACCGAAAACCACAGTGACAGTGATGTTCTGCTGGAGACAGGCAGCGAAACGGATGACTGCGACAAACTGCTTCAAGAAAAGGTGGTGATGGATGCCCAAGAGCCACTGAAAGCTGCAGAATCTGAAGTACCAGCCAAGGGAGACAAAGAGGAGCCTGAGATTGTGACGATTGAGGCAAGTGAAAGCAGTACTGAGATGACGCGGCGCCCGGACGTGACGCAGACAAAGAGGGAAGCCGTTACCAGCCAAAACTTGAAGAAGAGAAATAAAGAAAAGCAGAAGAGGAAGGTTACTTTTGAGGTTGAGCACAGTGAAGAGAATCGAGTAGAAACGGAAGAGGAGCAGCCGGACAAGAGCAGCAGAGAGGCAGAACCAGTGAAGCAGGTGGAAGAGGCGGCACAGATTGTAGACTGCATTGTGAATCAGCAGGAGGAGCAGGAGCAGGAGCAGGAGGTACAGGTGAGAGGCAGAAAGAAAACACATGAGAAACGGGAAAAGGAATCACGAGGCAAAGATAGAAAGAAACGTCACAAGCAGGAGAGTCAGACCAAAGAGCAGGAGTCACAGAGCAGGGCCAGCAGTGAGCCACAACCGCAGGAGGAGCAGGAAGAGCCACAGCAGTTCATGGAGGAGGAGCCACCACTGGAGCCTGTCATGTCAAGGAGGATGAGGCGGATGAAGAAGAAGGAAAAGTCGAAGAAGGTGACGAAGACGGGACAGGGAGTGACCCGCGCCAAGGAGTCAGTACCTGTGGACAGTGACTTAGATAAAGAGTCGCATCCCAGGTCCTCAGAGACAGAAGGCCACTCAAGGAAGGGCAAGAAGAGAAGCAGGAAGGGTGCCACATCATTGCCACAGAGCCACTCATCAGGGGGCCACAAAGCCACCTCTAAGGGGCAGCAGCAGCACAGCACTGGAGGCCATGAAGCAGAGGAGACAATGACAGTGCCAGCTAAAGCAACAAAGACCGTGCCAGCTGAGACAAAGATGGTGTCAGTTGAAGAGACAAAAATGGTACCAGCTGCAGAGAGGGAGAGAGTGCCAGCTGAAGAGACAGAGACGGTTGGAGGTGAGTCAGGGGCCAATGAAGTGCAAAAGCAAGTGGAACTCTCCAAAAAGGCTCTGCCAGTTGGTGCCAGAGGGAAGTCAGTGCCAGGCAGCAGGACCAAAGAGACTGTGCCACAAAAAAAAGAGAAGGAAATAGTGACCATTGGCTTGGCTGAATCAGCTCAAACCCCAGCCAAGGGAACAGTGACAGCAGAGAGTGAAAGGATGGTGGCTGCTGAAGAGGAGAGAGTGGCGGCCAAAAAGACACGGTCAGAGCCTGCCCAAAAGGTGAAGCCTGATGAAGGTACAGAGCACGCAGCAAAGACAGACACGACCACCATGGAAGAGACGAAGCCTGTGCCGGAGGAAAAGACTGAGACAGAGCCAGAGGAAGAGACGAAGCCTGTGCCGGAGGAAAAGACTGAGACAGAGCCAGAGGAAGAGACGGAGGCAACAGCAGCTTTGAAAACCGAGGAAGCTGAAGAGTCAGTAGTTGCTGAAGAGACAGTGACTGCTGAAGAGTCAGTAGTTGCTGAAGAGACAGTAGCTGCTGAAGAGACAGTGGCTGCTGAAAAGACTGTGACTCCTAAAGCGACAGTGGTTGCTGAAGAGACAGTAGCTGCTGAAGAGACAGTGGCTGCTGAAAAGACTGTGACTCCTAAAGCGACAGTAGTTGCTGAAGAGACAGTAGCTGGTGAAGAGACAGTGGCTGCTGAAAAGCCTGTGACTCCTAAAGCGACAGTGGTTGCTGAAGAGACAGTTGCTGCTGAAGAGACAGTGACTGCTGAAAAGCCTGTGACTCCTAAAGCGACAGTAGTTGCTGAAGAGACAGTAGCTGCTGAAGAGACAGTGACTGCAGAAAAGACTGTGGTTGTTGAAGAGACAGTGACTGCTGAAGAGACAGTGACTGCTGAAAAGACTGTGGTTGTTGAAGAGACAGTGACTGCTGAAGAGACAGTGACTGCTGAAGAGACTGTGGTTGCTGAAGAGACAGTGACTGCTGAAGAGACTGTGGCTGCTGAAGAGACAGTGACTGCTGAAGAGATTGTGGCTGCTGAAAAGACTGTGGTTGTTGAAGAGACAGTGACTGCTGAAGAGACAGTGACTACTGAAAAGACTGTGGTTGCTGAAGAGACAGTGACTGCTGAAGAGACTGTGGTTGCTGAAGAGACAGTGACTGCTGAAGAGACTGTGGTTGCTGAAGAGACAGTGACTGCTGAAGAGACTGTGGTTGCTGAAGAGACAGTGACTGGTGAAGAGACTGTGGCTGCTGAAGAGACAGTGACTGCTGAAGAGACAGTGACTGGTGAAGAGACAGTGACTGCTGAAGAGACTGTGGCTGCTGAAGAGACAGTGACTGCTGAAGAGACAGTGACTGCTGAAGAGACTGTGGTTGCTGAAGAGACTGTGGTTGCTGAAGAGACAGTGACTGCTGAAGAGACTGTGGCTGCTGAAAAGACTGTGGCTGCTGAAAAGACCGTGGTTGCTGAAGAGACAGTGACTGCTGAAGAGACAGTGACTGCTGAAATGACGGTGGTTGCTGAAGAGACTGAGGCTGCTGAAGAGACAGTGGTTGCTGAAGAGACAGTGACTGCTGGAGAGAACGTGACTGCTGAAGAGACAGTGGTTGCTGAAAAGACAGTGACTGCTGAAATGACTGAGGCTGCTGAAGAGACTGAGGCTGCTGAAGAGACAGTAGTTGCTGAAGAGACAGTGACTGCTGAAGAGACCGTGACGACTGCTGAAGAGACTGTGGCTGCTGAAATGACAGTGGTTGCTGAAGAGACTGAGGCTGCTGAAAAGACAGTGGTTGCTGAAGAGACTGAGGCTGCTGAAATGACAGTGGTTGCTGAAGAGACTGAGGCTGCTGAAATGACAGTGGTTGCTGAAGAGACTGAGGGTGCTGAAAAGACAGTGGTTGCTGAAGAGACTGAGGCTGCTGAAATGACAGTGGTTGCTGAAGAGAGAATGACTGCTGAAGAGACAGTGACTGTTGAAGAGACAGTGACTGCTGAAGAGACTGTGGCTGCTGAAAAGACAGTGACTGCTGAAGAGACAGTGACTGCTGAAAAGACTGTGGTTGCTGAAGAGACAGTGACTGCTGAAAAGACTGTGGTTGCTGAAGAGACAGTGACTGCTGAAGAGACTGTGGCTGCTGAAAAGACAGTGGCTGCTGAAGAGACAGTGACTGCTGAAAAGACTGTGGTTGCTGAAGAGACAGTGACTGCTGAAGAGACTGTGGCTGCTGAAAAGACAGTGGCTGCTGAAGAGACAGTGACTGCTGAAAAGACTGTGGTTGCTGAAGAGACAGTGACTGCTGAAAAGACAGTGACTGCTGAAGAGACAGTGACTGCTGAAGAGACAGTGACTGCTGAAGAGACTGTGGCTGCTGAAAAGACAGTGGCTGCTGAAGAGACAGTGACTGCTGAAAAGACTGTGGTTGCTGAAGAGACAGTGACTGCTGAAGAGACAGTGACTGCTGAAAAGACTGTGGTTGCTGAAGAGACAGTGACTGCTGAAGAGACAGTGACTCCTGAAAAGACTGTGGTTGCTGAAGAGACAGTGACTGCTGAAGAGACTGTGGCTGCTGAAAAGACAGTGGCTGCTGAAGAGACAGTGACTCCTGAAAAGACTGTGGTTGCTGAAAAGACAGTGACTGCTGAAGAGACAGTGACTGCTGAAAAGACTGTGGTTGCTGAAGAGACAGTGACTGCTGAAAAGACTGTGGTTGCTGAAGAGACAGTGACTGCTGAAGAGAACATAGCTTCTGAAGAGAGAGTTACTGCTGCAGAGACAGTGACTGCTGAAGGGACATTGGTTGCTGAAGCAACAGTAACTACTGAAGAGACAGTGACTGCTGAAGGGACAGTGGTTGCTAAAGAGACAGAACCAGCTGAAGAGACAGTTCCTGTTGAAAACACAATGCTTGCTGAAGAAACAAAGACAGTGGAAGCCAAAGAAATGGTGTCAGCTGAAGAGACGGAACCACCTGAAGAGAGACAGCCAGTGCCAGCTGAAGAGCAGGCCACCGGGGCCCACGAGGCTGAAGGAATAAAGAGAGTGGCAGCTGAAGAGGCAGATGTGGTGCCAGCTGAGTCAGGGGCCAAGGAAGTGCCAAAGCAAGTGGAACTCACCAAAGAGGCTCAGCTAGTTGGTGCCAGAGGGAAGTCGGTGCCAGGCAGCAGGACCAAAGCGACCAAGAAGGAGACAGTGACCATTGGCTTGGCTGAACCAACTCCCACTCCCGCCAAGGGAAGGTCAGTCGAATCCACTGACGAAACACCAGCAAATCCTGCAACTGAAGGGAATCTGGCAGCTAAAGGACCACAGACAATGCCTGCTATAACAACAGGCCCAGCAGAAGAGACAGAAAAAGTGCCTGCTGTAAAGACTTTGCCAGCAGAGGAGACAGTACCAGCTGGAGAGACAGTCAACAATGGGTATGCAGTGCCCTCAGATATGACTAATGAGTCCAAATGCTCACAAAGTCCAAGGAAATCTAAGAAGAAGAGAAAGAGCAGGAAGGGAAAGGTGAGAGATGCATCAAGGGAGGAGAGGCCCAGGCAGAGTGAGGGGCGGCACCAAGGCCACACAGCCCCTGCCCTCTCACCCGCCCACAGTGACTCAACAGGCAGTGAGACTGTTCAGGAGACACTGGATGTAGAAGAACCAATGAAAGTTGAAGAGACAGTGCCAGCTAAAGAGGCAGTGCCAGTTGATGTAAAAGTTCATGTTGAAGAGACAAATGGAGTGCCTAAATACACATTGTCTTTTGTGGTGACAATGTCTGTTGAAAAGACTGTGGCATCTAAAGGGACAGTGCCTCTTGTAAAGACCTTGCAAGCTGAAGATACAGAGACAGTACCTGTTGAAGAGACGGCGGCAGCTGAAGAGACAGTACATGTTGAAGAGACAGTGGCAGGTGAAGAGATATTGCCTGTTAATGATACCATGCAAGCTGAAGAGACTAAGACAGCACCTTTCGAAGAGACCTTGCAAGCTGAAGAGACTAAGACAGCACCTTTCGAAGAGACCTTGCAAGCTGAAGAGACTAAGACAGCACCTTTCAAAGAGACCTTGCAAGCTGAAGAGACCTTGCAAGCTGAAGAGACTAAGACAGCACCTTTTGAAGAGACCTTGCAAGCTGAAGAGACCTTGCAAGCTGAAGAGACTAAGACAGCACCTTTTGAAGAGACCTTGCAAGCTGAAGAGACCTTGCAAGCTGAAGAGACTAAGACAGCACCTTTTGAAGAGACCTTGCAAGCTGAAGAGACTAAGACAGCACCTTTTGAAGAGACCTTGCAAGCTGAAGAGACCTTGCAAGCTGAAGAGACTATGGCTGTTGGAGAGACTATGGCTGTTGAAGAGACCTTGCAAGCTGAAGAGACAAATGCAGTGGCTGTTGAAGAGACCTTGCAAGCTGAAGAGACTATGGCTATTGAAGAGACCTTGCAAGCTGAAGAGACTATGGCTATTGAAGAGACCTTGCAAGCTGAAGAGACAATGGCAGTGGCTGTTGAAGAGACCTTGCAAGCTGAAGAGACTATGGCTATTGAAGAGACCTTGCAAGCTGAAGAGACAAAGGCAGTGGCTGTTGAAGAGACCTTGCAAGCTGAAGAGACAGAGACAAAGGCAGTGGCTGTTGAAGAGACAGGGCCAGGTGAAGAAACCCAAACCCTTCAAGAGACAGGGGTGGCCATAGGGACAGAGACAGTCACCAATGGGGATGCAGCGTCCTGTGAGTCAGACCAAGCACTCACTCCAAGGAAATCCAAGAAGAAGAAAAAGAGCAGGAAGGGAAAGGTGAGAGACACATCAAGGGATGGGAGGGTGAGTAAGGGTGAGGGGGAGCACCGCCCAGACCCCAACACAGCCCCTGCCCACACCCATGCCCACAGTGGCACAGCAGGCAGTGAGACCGTATCAGCTGAAGAGACACTGCTTGCTGAGGAGACAAAGCCTGTTGAAGAGACAAAGACCGATGAATCAGAACACTCCGTAAGTCCAAAGAAATCAAAGAAGAAGAGCAGGAAGGGAAAGGTGAAGGAGGCAGCCGAGGAGGAGCGACCCAGCAAGAGTAAGGGAGACCACCAACGCACCCACACAGCCCCTGGCCACACACGCACTCTCAGTGACACAACACGCAGAGGTACATCCGTGCAGCCACTCATAGAACAAACTAGAGAGGAAGAAAAGAAACTAAGGAAAACTGGAAAGAAAGAAACTAGAGGAAATGAAGAGGTTACAGCCACTCCACAATGCACACTGCCAAACACAGAATGGACAAAGAAAACGGAAGACAAGAAAGGTGAACTGAGGAAAACCAGACAGATGGAAGAAAAGAACCTAAGGAAAACTGAAGAGAAAGAACCCAAAGGAACAGAAACAAATGAAGAGGTCACGGCCACTCCACAATGCACACTGCCAAACACAGAATGGACAAAGAAAACGGAAGACAAGAAAGGTGAACTGAGGAAAACCAGACAGATGGAAGAAAAGAACTTAAGGAAAACTGAAGAGAAAGAACCCAAAGGAACAGAAACAAATGAAGAGGTCACGGCCACTCCACAATGCACACTGCCAAACACAGAATGGACAAAGAAAACGGAAGACAAGAAAGGTGAACTGAGGAAAACCAGACAGATGGAAGAAAAGAACCTAAGGAAAACTGAAGAGAAAGAACCCAAAGGAACAGAAACAAATGAAGAGGTCACGGCCACTCCTCAATGCACACTGCCAAACACGGAATGGACAAAGAAAACGGAAGACAAGAAAGGTGAACTGAGGAAAACCAGACAGATGGAAGAAAAGAACCTAAGGAAAACTGGAGAGAAAGAACCCAAAGGAACAGAAACAAATGAAGAGGTCACGGCCACTCCACAATGCACACTGCCAAACACAGAATGGACAGAGAAAAAGGAAGACAAAAAAGAAGAAATAAGAAAAGCCAGAGACATGGAACCTGGAAAAACTGAAACGAGTGCGTCCAACATCACAGCCACACCTCAACACACCTTTACGGACCAACCAACAGACGCACAAACTCACGAGCTGGCCACTGGAGCACTCGTAGGAGGGGGTGAAGGAGTGTCTGCTTACCCCAAGGCAGATGAGACTATGACATTTGATAACACTAAGGCAGATGATTTTGCAACAATGTTTGAGCTCCAGAATCTTATGAGGGAGCTGAGGATAGTGACGGAGAAGATCAAGGAAGAGAAGGGCATTTTGAAGAGAAAGTGGGAAGATGGGAACTATGGGGAAGAGGGAATGCAAGGAAAGGAGTTGAAATTGGATGACGGGGTACTGGAGAAGCTAGAAGAGGAACTTAAGACCGTAAAGGAAAAAGTAGTGACAAATTGTAGGGGTGTTGAGGATGAAGAGGAATATGAAAATGCCATAAAGGAGGAGGAGGAGCAAGACATGATGGGCAAGGGAGAGCAGGAAGAGGCTGGAAAGAATGAAGAAACAGAAAATAGAGACTTCACAGGAAAGCGACTGGCAGAAGAAGAACAGAAACAAGGAGAATGGAAAGAGCTGAACCAGTACACAGAGTCAGTGGAAGGACAAGAGGAGGAGAAACTATACCAATATGAAAAAGAGACCAGCACATCAGAAGAATGGAGGAAACACGAGGAGGAGGAACTATACCAATATGAAAAAGAGACCAGCACATCAGAAGAATGGAGGAAACACAAGGAGGAGGAACTATACCAATATGAAAAAGAGACCAGCACATCAGAAGAGGAAGAGAACCACGAGGAGGAGGAACTATACCAATATGAAAAAGAGAACAGCCTATCAGAAGAGGAAGAGAACCAGGAGGAACCCGAACCAGAGGACGTGGAAATTCAGAATGACGAGACAACCAATACCCAGATCGAGATGGAGACCACTAACCCCGGCCACCTGGAAGCCATCGTGCGGTGTCTGGCGGCCGTGTGGACCTCCCTTGGCCATGGGGAAGATGCGGTGGTGGGGAGAAGGCGTGAGGGAGACAGAGTGGTGGCAATCGAGGGTCTGCGCGGTGGGGAGGAGGCGGCAAGGGGAAGCAGGGGTGAGGAGGAGAAGCTGGGGGTGCAGGGGTGTGATAGGGAGGTGTGTGAGGCCTTGAAGGAGGTTGTGAAGGAGTTGTACCCTGGCCCTCACCACCACCACCACCACCATGCAACAGCCTCCCTGCACAAGCTCCTGGTAAGATGTTTTTCTCGTATCTGTTTACTTATTGTTATTATTATTATTATTATTATTTTTATTATCGTTTAGTGTTATTTTTGTTATTGATACTACTGCTCGTTGTTGTTGTTATGAGAAGTATCTATCATTGTTATTATTGTTATTAATGATATTGTTTTCGATTTGCTTTGTTTTGAATTTTGTCGCTTGGTTTCGCTCCTACTACTACTACTACTACTACTACTACTACTATTATTACTGCTATACTAACACTCCTACCATTGCTGTACTGTAATTTTGCCTTTGTTGATTCTATTTTGAGTTTGTAGTGTTGATTTTTTTCCTGATTGTTGATTTTGTTACTTTTTTTCTTAATCACCCATCCGCCTCCTCCTCCTCCTGGTCCTCCTCCCCTCCTCCTCCTGGTCTTCCTCCTTCTCCTCCTCCTGCTGCTCCTCTTCCCCTTCCTCCTCCCCGCCAGGTGGGATTGGAGGGGGGTGAGGGGGGTGCCAGGATGAGGATGAATGTGGATGAGTGTCTGCTGTCCATCCTAATCCACGTACACCACCACCTGTGTGCGGTAAGCCCTGTGTGCATGTGTGTGGGGGGGGGGGTGCTTGCTGCCTTGGGGAGGAGGAGGAGGAGGAGGAGGAATGTGTTAGGGAAATTGTGGAAAGTGTGTGTGTGTGTGTGTGTGTGTGTGTGTCCTCTTTTAATCTTAGTCCTGTTTTTATGTTATTTTACTTATTTGGTTGTTTGATTTTTTTTTTAATCTTTTTTTAATCATTTTTAATCTTTTTTTTTAATCTTTTTCTTTTAATTTTTTTCTTTTAATCTTTTTCTTTTAATCTTAGTCCTGTTTTTATGTTATTTTACTTATTTGGTTGTTTGATTTTTTTTTAATCTTTTTTTAATCTTTTTTAATCTTTTTCTTTTAATCTTAGTCCTGTTTTTATGTTATTTTACTTATTTGGTTGTTTGATTTTTTTTTTAATCTTTTTTTAATCTTTTTTTTTAATCTTTTTCTTTTAATCTTTTTCTTTTAATCTTAGTCCTGTTTTTATGTTATTTTACTTATTTGGTTGTTTGATTTTTTTTTTAATCTTTTTTTAATCTTTTTTTTTAATCTTAGTCCTGTTTTTATGTTATTTTACTTATTTGGTTGTTTGATTTTTTTTTTAATCTTTTTAATCTTTTTTTTTTAATCTTTTTCTTTTAATCTTTTTCTTTTAATCTTAGTCCTGTTTTTATGTTATTTTACTTATTTGGTTGTTTGATTTTTTTTTTAATCTTTTTTTTTAATCTTTTTCTTTTAATCTTAGTCCTGTTTTTATGTTATTTTACTTATTTGGTTGTTTGATTTTTTTTGTAGTGTAGTTTTAACATTGATTTTAATTTTTTTACTGTGTTTCATCTTCCTCCATTTTTCATTTTAATTTTTTTACCGTGTTTCATCTTCCTCCATTTTTCATTTTAATTTTTTTACCGTGTTTCATCTTCCTCCATTTTTCATTTTAATTTTTTTACCGTGTTTCATCTTCCTCCATTTTTCATTTTAATTTTTTTACCCTGTTTCATCTTCCTCCATTTTTCCTTTTATTCCTTTTTCGAGCACCCTTCACGTCTCCCTCCATAACTGATCACTTTTGGCCACTCATTACTGTTTTCTTTATAGTAATACTTTGAAGACTTTTGCATTGTTTGCATTTTGCCATTGAGCTGCTTCCTTTACCCATAACCTGGTAGCAGCGACGGGCCAAATTTGTGACTTTACCATGTAGCAGCGACGGGCTAAATTTGTGGCTTTACCATGTAGCAGCGACGGGCCAAATTTGTGCCATGATATAAACCCCCCAAAATAGATGATACATAATCTGATCACAAATGCTTTGATATATATTATGAAATGATTTGTGTGAGGGGTGATTTTTTTCTCATTTTTCTCGCTTGGAGGGATCGCGATAACGCCCAGCTATGTCCCTACCTCACCCTTGCCGTCCCTTCCTCACAGAGCGCCACGGACAGGCACCCTCATTTCCCGGGGGTGTCGAGGGCCAAGGTGCCAACGGAGGTGAGCGACACGTTCCTTGGGGTGGAGGAGATCAGTTTCGTGTGCCCGGAGAGGGACATCACGCTCTCCAGGTCGAGGGGAACCTTCATCCTCTACGGCCTGACTGTGCCTCCGTCTGGGGTCCCGGGGCTAGATGGGTGCCTGCAGGTATGTGTGGGACGGAGGGAGGATGTGAGAGGAGGGGGGGAGGGAGAGAGAGTGAGTGCTTGAATGAGAGAGGGAGGGAGGGATTGAGTGTGAGGGAGGAAGGGATTGAATAGTGAGTGAGGGATTGAGTGAGAAGGAGGGACGGAGAGATTGAGTGAGTGAGGGAGGGAGGGATTGAGTGAGAGGGAGGAAGGGAGTGTGTGTGTGTGTGTGTGTGTGTGTGTGTGTGTGTGTGTGTGTGTGTGTGTGTGTTATCAGGATTTCATGTCGTTTTGTGATATTTTAGTCATTTCTTTCTTATCTATTTTCCTTCACCTCTCTTCCTGTTCCTTCTTTTCTGTTCTCCCTACGTTCACACCCTACCCCTCTGACCTGACCTGACCCTCCCCCCCTCCCCCTTGACCTAACACTCCATGACCTCCCTGACCTTACCTGCTCTGAGCCTTCTCGTGACCTAATCTGATGCACTCCATGACCTTTCTTCCCCTGACCTTACTTACTCTGACCCATCTCTTGACATAATCCAATACTCCCTGACCTTTCTTACCCCCTCCTTCCTGAGCCTCCCCTCCTCCCGCCCCCTGGCCTGATCTGACCCCCTCTCCCTCTCACCCCCAGGACCAGCTGCTGCGTTGCTCCCGTGGCCCCCAGGTGAAGAGGGAGTGCCCCGTGTGCCAAACCAGCCACACCTGTGAGTGCCACATCCACCTGGCTCGCCCGCCCCCGGTGCTGCTCCTCTACCTGTGCCCGTGAGTGCCAGATCAGTGCCAGAATAGTATCAGGTCTACAATGGTGCCAGAATAGTTGAAAGTGCTAATAGATGCATAATGGTGTCAGAATAGTGATGAAATAGTGTCCTCATAGTTGTGTAATAAGGCCAATTAAGTGCCATAAGCTTCATTGGGCCATAGTAGTGCCATAATTGTTTCTTGATAGAATTGTAACAAGACCAAAATATTGTCTAGATAGCTTCATAGTGCCATAACAGTGCCATAGTAGTGCCATAATTGTTTCTTGATAGTATTGTAACAAGACCAAAACATTGTCTAGATAGCTTGATAGTGCCATAACAGTGCCATAGTAGTGCCATAATTGTTTCCTGATAGTATTGTTATAAGACCAAAATATTGTCTAGATAGCTTAATAGTGCCATAACAGTGCCATAGTAGTGCCATAATTGTTTCTTGATAGTATTGTAACAAGACCAAAATAGTGTCTAGATAGCTTCATAGTGCCATAACAGTGCCATAGTAGTGCCATAATTGTTTTTTAATAGAATTGTAACAAGACCAAAACATTGTCTAGATAGCTTCATAGTGCCATAACAGTGCCATAGTAGTGCCATAATTGTTTCTTGATAGTATTGTAACAAGACCAAAATGGTGTCTAGATAGCTTCATAGTGCCATAACAGTGCCATAGTAGTGCCATAATTGTTTCTTGATAGTATTGTAACAAGACCAAAACATTGTCTAGATAGCTTCATAGTGCCATAACAGTGCCATAGTAGTGCCATAATTGTTTCTTGATAGTATTGTAACATGACCAAAACATTGTCTAGATAGGTTTACTCTTCTTCTCTCACGCTCTATTCTGAAGTCGCCTGTCAAGCCTTCATTCTTTGTGTTCCTGTGTCTTAAGTCTTCATTCTTAGGGTCATATCAGACATTTCGCCGGCCAAGAACACACATTTGACAAGGCTTTCGTCGGAGTTGTGAGCATTTCCAGGAGTAGTTTGATGACCCTGGTGGTAGTTTGATCCTTCTTCTGTACCGTGAACCCGAAGAAACACTCATTAGAACCCGACTGACCCCCTCTTTGACCTTTAGAAGTAGCTGATGTGAGAAGCGAAAGTCTCTCAATACCGACCTTAGTGTTACTCATTTTTAAGTTATCCATTTCTTACTCATCTTTCCAGACATCAAGAGGCATGCCCACCCTCTCCTCCCCCCACTCCTCCCTCCTCTCTCTCCTCTTCCTCCTCCTCCCTTTCCTCCTCCTCCTCCCCCTCCTGCAGCGGCCTGAAGAAGAGGAAGAGAGGAGGCAAGGGCTCGCTGACGCCCCCGTTCATCTCAGAGAGCCTGGACTTGACGTCGCTGCTGCCCCCTGGGAGTGACAAGTGAGTGGCCGGCATTGCTGTTGCTCAGTGCATATATATTTTCCTTTGTCCTTTCTGTTTGTTGTTTATCCTCCTCTAAATCCATCTTTTCCTTCTTATATTGCTTTTAGTCTTGTTTCTTGTTCTCGTCCCCTTCTTTATCCCCCTCCATCTTCTTTTTTCATTATGCCCATATCCTCCTCTAAATCCATCTTTTCCTTCTTATATTTCTTTTAGTCTTGTTTCTTGTCCTCATCCCCTTCTTTATCCCCCTCCATCTTCTTTTTTCATTATGCCCATATCCTCCTCTAAATCCATCTTTTCCTTCTTATGTTGCTTTTAGTCCTTTGTTTCTTGTCCTTGTCCCCTTCCATCTTTTTTTGTTATGCCCGTATCCTCAACAACCGTTTCCCAAAGCCACAAAGGAGACTGGTTCGGTTTTCAGGAGTGTTTTTCACATTCACGGTGCAGAAGCCTTGTCAGAGTATCACCAGGCTCATAAAACTACCCACGGACACACCCACAACCTCTACAAAGCAGCGTTGCCAGATTATCGTATCCACCACTTCATCTTTATCACTTTTAAGCCTCAAACTCTCATGCCTACACAAATAACGGTAGAAAATTGAAGTTAGCGTTAAAACTCCTATTTATTGATGTTTGTTTGATTTGGGATTCGTTACTGGTCAGAAACTATGAAAATGCAGTGCGATGAGTACGATAATCTGGCAACGCTGCTTCAAAGCCTTACCAAATGAGGGTGTGTAAGCCCTGAAATGCTTGAGTATCAGCCTTACTTCATGGCTGACTCGTTTGGGGTCAAGGCTGCGCCACGCCATCTGGCACACCCACATCTCATCCCATTCACAGGTGTGCACGCTACTTGCTGAGGGCCATGGTCACCTGCGCTGGCCCTGACATCACCACCGCCGACACTGCCATGCCCACCGCCTACGTGAAGCACTCTGGTAACTGGTGGGTGCACGGAGGGGGCAGCACCACCACGCAGACCACCACCACGGACACTGTGCTGTACGACTCCGAGGCACGACTTCTCTTCTACGAGGCCCAAGGGGAGGCGGAGGATAACGAGAACTCGCTTTGTTGCTCTGATGGGGAACATGTGACAAGGCTGTGAGACTACTGGAGCTTTTAAGGGAAGGGGAAGGGAGCAGTCAGGGAGGTAGAGGTCACTGCTAGGAGAGGCGTGCAGGCAGAGTCCTGGGCATGCACCATTAGTGTCCGCAAATGAGGCAGATCAGCTTCCCAATTTGTGTGATTATCGTATTAGTCCCGATTCCGAGACGAAAGCGTGTACCTGATATAAGCATTCTTGTGATCCTATCAATTATTATGGCTGCAGTCCGTTCCAGTGTGTCTGTCAGAGGATAAGCTAACCGTATGCCAGCACTGCCGTTCCCTGACTCTTGAGTTACGAGAAAGGTGTTTGTTGGTCCTACGGTTATAATTGTTCTTTGTCGGAGTTGCTGCGAGGGTCTCCATGCATGTATGTATGTATATAATTGTATGTATGTATGTATATTTAGCGTTAGGCAGAGAGCAAGATGTTATGCCAAAGTTACAGAGTTAAGAGATACACTTTGGTTATTGCTGCCTGTGAGTGAAAGATGGCTGTTTTATTTTTAATTTTACATACGAGATGTCTTTAGTTTCCTGCCCTACTTTAAGCATTGGAAAGGTGTTATCTTACTCCCTTCAGCACAAGAAAATGATATATCCCTCTTTGCAATTATTTCGCCTCATCACAAGTTTGTATATAATAGTGATACTGAAACTATTGATGAAGGTGATGTGAACCAGTGTCGACATAAAGTCAATCCACCTCTCGCTAAACTCGCTCATACCACAAACTCTCCCTTCCTTGGCCATTCCCTTGTTATTAGTTCCGACGATATCAGACGGCCAGACCCCGTTCCCTATACACGAGCTTTCATGTAATTACTTCTACGGGTTAATGGCTAAATCTGATATCAATTTTCTCAAGGATGGTGCAAACACGTCAAGGTAAAGTGATTAGAAGGGAAGTTTGTGGAAAATTCAATGAAGGTGGACAACTTTTTAGAAGCTGGAGTAAGTTTTCGAGTTTATAGAGTGAGGTTGATGGATATTTTTGTCCATTGAATAAAAAATGCAGTGCTGTGCCTTTATGACCATTTATTCGGGGAAGTGCGTGATCAATGAGTGTGTTTTGGGTATCTGGTTCATTGGTGTGATCGTGAACTCAACCCACCTTTATGCACCGTCATTATTTTACGAGAAATTTTTTTGGGTCGAGTCATTAACTGATTCAAGAATTGCCTTAGTGTCTCGTGTGAGTTTATTCCTACATAGTCGCATTTAATAGTGTTGTCATTTGTTGTTCTATTCAGCAATGTTAGTATAATAACCGCGTGCCTCACTTACATATACCACTATGATGATTATAATACCAATATCGCGTTCCTGGGTGGGGCTTACGTACAGCATTATGTCGTGTATGTAGGAAGTTCCTGTACTCATTCATTCATTAGCACAAGGATGATTTTATGTAACTACCGTTTGATACAGGAATACTTTTACAACTTGGATGCTTTTTATTTTATTTTATTTTATATTTTAATCATTGTGGTGTGATGCCCAGTAAGCTCTGAATCATAGTTAGCTAGTGGAGCTGTCAACACTGGCCTCATCTACCACATGGCTGCCCAATGCGCCACACACCATCCCCGCTCAAGGTCACCTCTTGCCTGTATAACCTGGTGCTGTGATTCCCCAGGTGACCGACACACACACACACACACACACACACACACACACACACACACACACACACACACACACACACACACACACACACACGGTATATATATATCTTTATGTACAACAAATCAGTATTCCTTTAGTGCACAAAGACGCACGTTTAAAATCAGGTTGATGCTGCAAACATTCAGCTCTCGTAACATAGTCTGCGCTGAACCTCTCCTGTGTGAAGCTGGAGGGAAGGATTTTCTGTATTATGCCGTGTTTTTCAAATGTCGTATTAGTTTTCAATAATAATGTAGCTGACTTGTCTATTTTGACCCGTTTTTCAAGGCATGGTTAGTTGGCTTTGGTGATTCTTTTATATAATTTTTTACAGGTGAGTTTCTAGTATGTCGACTTAATTGCGAAAACCCAACACTTTTAACTAACGCTGTCCCCAAAGTGAAATAAAAAAGCCAAATCAGCCACATAACTAATGAATACTAACATCACATTTAAATATTCTGTCGCAAGTTTTCACCTCTATCTCGAACCTTTGTATAGGAGTTACGAGGATGTTCTGAAAAAGGGTTATGTCTGGTGGTGTTGAAAGAATCTAATGTTTTCACCTCTATCTCGAACCTTTGTATAGGAGTTACGAGGATGTTCTGAAAAAAGGGTTATGTCTGGTGGTGTTGAAAGAATCTAATGTTTTCACCTCTATCTCGAACCTTTGTATAGGAGTTACGAGGATGTTCTGAAAAAAGGGTTATGTCTGGTGGCGTTGAAAGAATCTAATGTGGCCCTTGAGACATTAAACATGCATCTGATTATGATTATTTAGACTTAAAAAGATTCACGTTTACCGCAGCGTCATTTATCCGTGCCTTGTGATGCCTCGTCCTTCGTCAATAGTGTATTATTTTTCCTCTCGCCGTTCACCAGCAAAGGTTCAGTGTTTGGCTTCATGTGTCAGTAACGGTATGCTTTGTTTATATTCCTTTCCTTTATAGAGTTACTTGTTATGTCGCATCTTAATTATCTTGGTCTTCATTTATTTTGTTTTTTCCTACCATCTTTCTTTCATTGATCAAGTTACTCATTGTGTCATCTCCATACTTACCTCAGTCTCCAGTTATTCTGTTTTTATTCCTTCCGTCATTCTTTCGTTGATTAAGCTGTTCATCGCATAACCTCATAACTATCTCAGTCTTCAGTTATGTATTTCTTTATTCCTCCCATTTTTCGTTAAGTTACTCGTTAAGTCGCCTCTTTGTAATCATCTCAGTCTCCCGTAACTGCATCATTCCTTGTGCCATTCCCATTTTCTCAGATATAGGAATGCGCTTCGATGTAACGCTGCAGACAAGTGTCGACTTATTATAATTTTTCAGTTAATCGAAAATAAACTTACGAAAAAAGTTGCGTCTTCATAACTTCTTCCCCAACTTGTCTAAATGTTTTATTTCGAGTTTACCCTATTCCATGGACACGGGGGGAGAGAGAGAGAGAGAGAGAGAGAATTGGTTGGCAAAGAACAGTGGAGCGGACCGTCATTTGGTGGTATTGACCCGTACAGGAAAAAATAGTTGTTTCTTGGATAAGGAAGACAAGTGGATTTAGATGACGAGCTGCGACGTGTAGGCTGCCTAACCCTCGTAAATTCATGTTCGTGGAGGGAGAGAGAGAGAGAATTGGTTGGCAAAGAACAGTGGAGCGGACCGTCATTGGGTGGTATTGACCCGTACAGGAAAAAATAGTTGTTTCATGGATAGGGAAGACAGGTGGATTTAGATGACGAGCTGCGACGTGTAGGCTGCCTAACCCTCGTAAATTCATGTTCGTGGAGGGACATGCTCTAGGTACGCAAATAAAATACAAATAAACCGGGATATGACAAACAGTTTAACCAAGTATGGCTACCAAACCCTCAGTATGACACCCCCTTGGCTCCCAGGTGAGTTCCCAGCGCCTCCCTCTCCACCCCCTAACACAAACGAATAGCCTACATCTCTCGAACAAATAAAACTTGCCTTGGTGCTTGAGAAGGATTTTGTCACTGATTCTGTGAAGTTATTAATTCCTCCTAATGCCACCCTTCCGCCCAATCTCTCCTCACCGACCCTGAAGACCTTTCCGCCGCCCTCTTTGGAAAACACTATATAATTCATACCCTCACAAATAGCTACACACTGGGATTTAAGAGTACAGGCTTTGATAAATAAATAAATAAACCCCCATCATCCTAAGACAAATTAACACCCTCACAATCCTCTCTCTGATGCGTGGGCAGAGAGGCACGACCATCGTTGCCTCGTATTTACCTGTTTCTGAGCCATAACTAATGCTAAAAAACACCAATAATTAACTATTTTAACGATAACTATATATGGAGGCAGTTATCGGGGCCGTGGAGGCAGTTTTTAGGTCGGAAATCGGCAAACCGGTGGCTGAGTACGACAATATGGCAAGATTGGGCACGACTAGGAAAACCGCCGAGCTGCTTCGACCCACTCCTCCGGGGATCGAACCCTTGCAGTTGTGATCCGAGCGTGCCAGCCAAATTGTCGTACTCAGCCACCGGTTTGCCGATTTCCGACCTAAAAACTGCCTCCACGACCCCAATAACTGCCTCGATATATAGTTATCGTTAAAATAGTTAATTATTGGTGTTTTTTAGCATTAGTTATGGCGCGCCGCACTGGTGTGTTGCCGTCGTCTTCATCGTTCGCTGTGATAAGGTCAAAGCGAACTGTAAGAAAACGGGATATGTTATCGATGTCATTTTGCGGGGTTATCACCACCACCAGTGTTATCTTGGATCTTATCGCCCACCCTCCCACCCCCTTCATTCCACCAGTATCACCGCCCTCACCACCACCACGTCTCGACCATCCCTTCCTCAGCACCAGCCAACGCCCACACGGATACGTACACGGCCACACGTCCATTTGTGTACACGGCCGGAAACACCGTGCTGCAGTGATGGAGCCTAAGGTGAGAGAGAGAGAGAGAGAGAGAGAGAGAGAGAGAGAATGTGTCTCGTATTCTACAGGTTCCCAACTGTTGGTGGTGGTGTTAGTGGTGGGGTGATGTACGTGTGTGTTGGTGGTGGTGTTACTGTTGCTGGTATTGGTGGTGGTGTTGCTGGTGTTACTGGTGTTGGTGGTGGTGTTAGTGGTGGGGTGATGTACGTGTGTGTTGGTGGTGGTGTTACTGTTGCAGTGTTGCTGGTATTGGTGGTGGTGTTGCTGGTGTTAGTGGTGGTGTAGTGTTACTGGTGTTGGTGGTGGTGGTAGTGGTGGGGTAATGTACGTGTGTGTTGGTGGTGGTGTTACTGTTGCTGGTATTGGTGGTGGTGTTGCTGGTGTTAGTGGTGGTGTAGTGTTACTGGTGCAATGTTGGTGGTGGTGTTACTGGTGCTGGTGCTGGTGTTAGTGGTGGTGTAGTGTTACTGGTGCAATGTTGGTGGTGGTGTTACTGGTGCTGGTGCTGGTGTTAGTGGTGGTGTAGTGTTACTGGTGCAATGTTGGTGGTGGTGTTACTGGTGCTGGTGCTGGTGTTAGTGGTGGTGTAGTGTTACTGGTGCAATGTTGGTGGTGGTGTTGCTGGTGCTGGTGGTGGTGTTAGTGGTGGTGTAGTGTTACTGGCAGTGTTGGGCGTAGCGGCACTACTAGTATGTAGCCCCGCTACGTAGCGAAGCTACTTTTTTAGGTAGGGCTAGTCACTACCCGCTACTCGGGGTGGACCATGCAACTACGTACGTGACGAAAACGCGAATGAAACGTGTACAGTTGAGTGGGCTGAGCCGCGGCCCGTCACGTACTCTTGTCAGTCACGGTCTCAGTCGCCCGCCTCGAGGCACGGGAGTGTTTGGAACAACGGGAGTCAGACGTACAGTATCCTCCTGCTTGGCGCAATAAATGTCAAGAAAGTTACGATCCTGCCTTTCTCTGCCATGGACACCTTCTAAGGTATCAGTTAAGTGATTAGTCACTCGCGGATATCTCTGATCGCGGCTCACGAAGCCTTGGAGACTGGTAAAAACTGCATGGGTGAGTCAACCAGCACAGCAGAGGGAGGTGAGTGAATCTTCTTGCCTCACGTGCAGAAAGTGTAAAGTGACTTACTCAGTACTCTATCAAGGACGTGGAACGTAACAATTATATGTATAAAAGAGAATTATGTTTTTCAGTACAGACTTATTGTTCACAAGTAGCGGTGGCGGCAGTAGTAGCGGTAGTGAACTACATTTAGAATAAAGTAGCTATCGGTACCTAAGCGCAGCCAAAGCGTTTCTGGGCGTTGTTTTGGTCCCAGGCAGTTTGTGTTTGTCCTCAGAACCTTCATGAAGACTGGCCTCAGAGAGAGCTTTATTCTTCCCATTATCTCGTGGACAGGTCTGTCACTAATGTGCACTGCTTTTGTTGCACTTGTCTGCACGTCAGTGCACCGTAATTCATACATGTAGAACACACACACACACACACACACGTCACTCATTATATAGTCATCATGCTACTAGAACAGATGTGATAGTAGGGAGTTCATCTCTCTCTCTCTCTCTCTCTCTCTCTCTCTCTGATTAAGAGAAACTTCAAAGATAATGATGTAATACTCCTGCTTTACAATAGTTTAGTCAGACCTCACTTGGAATATGCGGTACAGTTTTGGTCTCCCCAGCATGCAAAGGACATCGCTAAATTAGGTGTTCAATGTCGAGCAACAAAAATTATCTCTTCCTTGCGCACCAAATCTTACGACGAGATGGCTTTCAACTCTTATCTTGTTCTCTCTTGAGAAAACGTCGGCTCCGAGGAAAACTGATCGAATGTTTTGAAATACTTAATGGCCTTATATATATTGTGGACAAATCAAAATTGCATATAATCGATGATACTTTGGGAGCGAGAAATAATGGGACAAATTTTTAAGTGTAAACAAGTAAATTCAGACTGCACCAATTTTTTCTTCACCAATTAACGTTGTAGTGCGAGAATGGAATAAGTCTCCACCTTAACGGTCCAGTGTAACACGATTAAACACAAGCTCCACCGACACCTCCTTCAACTTAATATTTACTAAAGTAGAAATGCAAGTTTTGGAGCCATCTGATTAATATAAAATCACTTAGGTTCAAGGACAGACCACCTAGTCTGGACCATAGGGTCTTTGTGGTCTGAATTTCTTATGTTAATCTCTCTCTCTCTCTCTCTCTCTCTCTCTCTCTCTCTCTCTCTCTCTCTCTCTCTCTCTCTCTCTCTCTCTCTCTCTCTCTCTCTCTCTCTCTTTCACACACACACACACACACACACACACAACGTTTGGGGCAGTAAGAGTTTGTCAGGAAGGTGTCGGGAAGCTGCCAGAACTAGACAACAGCTGTACGTAGCTATGAACGGCCTCGACCCTTGCACGAGGCTTCTTGTGGCCTCGTGCAAGGAGTAGAGAGGCTCCTTGGGTTTGTGTTGGGCTGCTCGCTCTTCGTGCCAAGCTGTCGGCCACTCCTCCAGTAGCCTACTTTGTCCCCAGTGAGAGTTAAATTACCGGACATACCAGTGTAGAGTGAGTTATATGAAATGAAAATGAAACTTACAGAATATAGGCAACGTAAAGTTAGAAGCATACGCTATAGCTGCGCGTGGCCTCGGTGCTCATTTCTGTTGCCCTGGCCTTAGAGCCTGTGGTGGGAAGAACCCATTGCTTCGGGATGCATGGCCAGTGTGACCTCCAGATTACCACAGTTTACCTTCTCCATGTTTCCCAGGTACCGAACAGAATAAACTAAATTAAATGATCGATATAAAATCTAATAAAAATTAAATATTAAGGCAAACCTCAGCCAGTGAAGTACACCAACACAAACAAGTACAACACAAGCTTATTGACGCTCCTCTCCATCCTTTCCTCAGGCCACGACTCCGTTCAGCTCAGCGTTTGCCTCGGTCCCAAGCTACGGTGGGCTGGCAGGGACGCAGGAGTCTTCAGGTGCCGCGGCCCCAGGTTCCGGCGGGCTGGTGGGGACGCAGGAGTCTTCAGGTGCCGCGGCCCCAGGTTCCGGCGGGCTGGCGGGGACGCAGGAGTCTTCAGGTGCCACGGCCCCAGGTGACGGCGGGCTGGCGGGGACGGAGGAGTCTTCAGGTGCCGCGGCCCAAGGTGACGTCGGGCTGGCGGGGACGGAGGAATCTTCAGGTGCCACGGCCCAAGGTGACGGTGGGCTGGCGGGGACGGAGGAGTCTTCAGGTGCCACGGCCCAAGGTGACGTCGGGCTGGCGGGGACGGAGGAATCTTCAGGTGCCACGGCCCAAGGTGACGGCGGGCTGGCGGGGACGGAGGAGTCTTCAGGTGCCGCGGCCCAAGGTGACGGTGGGCTGGCGGGGACGGAGGAGTCTTCAGGTGCCACGGCCCAAGGTGACGGTGGGCTGGCGGGGACGGAGGAGTCTTCAGGTGCCGCGGCCCAAGGTGACGTCGGGCTGGCGGGGACGGAGGAGTCTTCAGGTGCCACGGCCCAAGGTGACGGCGGGCTGGCGGGGACGGAGGAGTCTTCAGGTGCCGCGGCCCAAGGTGACGGCGGGCTGGCGGGGACGGAGGAGTCTTCAGGTGCCACGGCCCAAGGTGACGGTGGGCTGGCAGGGACGGAGGAGTCTTCAGGTGCCACGGCCCAAGGTGACGGTGGGCTGGCAGGGACGGAGGAGTCTTCAGGTGCCACGGCCCCAGGTGACGGCGGGCTGGCGGGGACGGAGGAGTCTTCAGGTGCCACGGCCCAAGGTGACGGCGGGCTGGCAGGGACGGAGGAGTCTTCAGGTGCCACGGCCCAAGGTGACGGCGGGCTGGCGGGGACGGAGGAGTCTTCAGGTGCCACGGCCCCATGTGACGGTGGGCTGGCGGGGACGGAGGAGTCTTCAGGTGCCACGGCCCAAGGTGACGGTGGGCTGGCGGGGACGGAGGAGTCTTCAGGTGCCGCGGCCCAAGGTGACGGCGGGCTGGCGGGGACGCAGGAGTCTTCAGGTGCCGCGGCCCAAGGTGACGGCGGGCTGGCGGGGACGCAGGAGTCTTCAGGTGCCGCGGCCCCAGGTGACGGCGGGCTGGCGGGGACGCAGGAGTCTTCAGGTGCCGCGGCCCCAGGTTCCGGCGGGCTGGCGGGGACGCAGGAGTCTTCAGGTGCCACGGCCCAAGGTTCCGGCGGGCTGGCGGGGACGGAGGAGTCTTCAGGTGCCGCGGCCCAAGGTTCCGGCGGGCTGGCGGGGACGGAGGAGTCTTCAGGTGCCGCGGCCCAAGGTTCCGGCGGGCTGGCGGGGACGGAGGAGTCTTCAGGTGCCGCGGCCCAAGGTTCCGGCGGGCTGGCGGGGACGGAGGAGTCTTCAGGTGCCACGGCCCAAGGTGACGGCGGGCTGGCGGGGACGGAGGAATCTTCAGGTGCCACGGCCCAAGGTGACGGCGGGCTGGCGGGGACGGAGGAGTCTTCAGGTGCCACGGCCCAAGGTGACGGCGGGCTGGCGGGGACGGAGGAATCTTCAGGTGCCACGGCCCAAGGTGACGGCGGGCTGGCGGGGACGGAGGAGTCTTCAGGTGCCACGGCCCCAGGTGACGGCGGGCTGGCGGGGACGGAGGAGTCTTCAGGTGCCACGGCCCCAGGTGACGGCGTGCTGGCGGGGACGGAGGAGTCTTCAGGTGCCGCGGCCCCAGGTTCCGGCGGGCTGGCAGGGACGCAGGAGTCTTCAGGTGCCGCGGCCCAAGGTTCCGGCGGGCTGGCAGGGACGCAGGAGTCTTCAGGTGCCGCGGCCCAAGGTGACGGCGGGGTGGCGGGGACGCAGGAGTCTTCAGGTGCCGCGGCCCAAGGTTCCGGCGGGCTGGCAGGGACGCAGGAGTCTTCAGGTGCTGCGGCCCAAGGTGACGGCGGGGTGGCGGGGACGCAGGAGTCTTCAGGTGCCGCGGCCCAAGGTGACGGCGGGCTGGCAGGGACGCAGGAGTCTTCAGGTGCTGCGGCCCAAGGTGACGGCGGGCTGGCAGGGACGCAGGAGTCTTCAGGTGCTGCGGCCCAAGGTGACGGCGGGCTGGCAGGGACGCAGGAGTCTTCAGGTGCCGCGGCCCTAGGTTTCGTCTGGGTGGCGGGGACGGAGGCGTCTCCTGATGCTGCGGCCCCAGGTTACGGCGGACTGTCGGGGACGAGGGAGTCTTCATGTGCCATGGCGAACTACACGCAGGGCGGCGGCGGTGGATGGGAGCAAAGAGGAGGTGAAGGGTGCATGGGTATTAAAAATAGTTTGAGTAGAATTGTTGAATCAGTAAAAAAAATTGGCAGTTCCTGGATTCTTAGTCAAGGCCACCGACATGAAAGCAACTCTGAAGGGAGGTCCGTGATAAAAGTCCATGAGGATGAAGGAGGCTCGCATGGGGTTGGAGGAGCCGCCGTTACCGTGGGTGTTGACGCCTTGACTACGATGACTCCGCTGTCCCACCTTTACCACAAGCAAAGCCAACAGGAGCGTGATAAATTGCCAGAAGAGGTATGTAACCCCCTTCTGTACGCACACATTCTCTTTCTGTTCCTGGAGGCGATGAATGATGACAAGGAGGAGGAGGAGGCGAGGTAATGCATCTGTCTGTGCAGCCTGTCATTGAGTTGTCGTGTGCACCTTATATAGCAACACCTTCCGAGGAGCGTTCCTGTCCCGTAGTCACGCGGCACTCCACTGTTCATGTTCATATTGCTAGTCCGTGAGTGTCGCCCTGTGTTGCCTGCGAGCCATATACTTGGTGTCGTTTTGTCACGACAACTTTTGCTCCTCCTCCGTCCCGCAGGATGAGCTGCTGCAGGCGGCCGCTGAGGGAGACTTGTGTAAGCTGCGTCCGCTGCTGCTCGACGGCGGTGTTGACGTGAACGCTGCCTGCCGCTCCGGGGACTATCAAGGCAAGCACTTGTTGTGCTGTTGTTGATTATTGCTGTACACACACACACACACTCACACACATGCATTAAACAATTCTTGTTTCTAACAGGGTGGCGGGCGCTACACCGAGCGGCGGATGAGGGCCAGTGGGAGGCAGTTCTGATGCTGCTGAACGCTAAGGCTGACCCGGGGGCAAGGATTGGAGAGAAAGGTGGGTCGGCGATCCTCCTTATCTTCGCTTCGCTCCACTTACCCACCATTTTCTTTCCCCTTTTTTTCCACGTTCTCTTTCTTTATCTCTTCCTCACGTTTATGTATCTTGATCACCACCACCAACAACACCAACAATTCCTCCTCCTCCTCCTCCTCCTGTAGGCCTAGAGCCCCGCATGTCTCGTGTCCTCGTCCGCAGGGCCCATGGCGGCACACCTGGCGGCTCAGGGAGGGCACCTCAAGGTGCTGAAACATCTTCTCCCGCGCATGACTCAGCGTGACAGGTTCGCCACCACGCGCAGCACAGGCGTTGCTAACCACCCGCCTCCAGGGATGCAGCTCATCCATCTGGCTGCCTTCGGCGGGCACGTGAACGTGCTCAGCTATCTCACTAACCAAGGCTTCGACGTCAATGCCTTGACACAAGATGTCAGGGTGCTGACGGCGCTCCACCTGGCGTGTGAGAACCACAATGAGGCGGCGGCGCGCTGGCTGGTGACGGAAGCCAAGTGTGACATTACCAAGGAGGACCACCGGGGCTACAGGGCCAGCGACCTCGCCGAAGAGAGTGGGAGCAAAACTTTGTGCCAGTTCCTGAAAGATGCGCAGGTTAGTTTGTTTCTTTACTTTTTACTGAATGTTTGTTCGTCCTTTCTTGAGGTGATCTGCCTGGCGTGAGGGCGTCAGCACGGCCCATCGGGCTTGTGCACGCAGTGATGGATAGAGCCACATGCTGGGCCACGTCATCAGCCAGGAAGTGACTGGTGATGGTGGCGGCAAGCAGACCACCAGGCCCAGTCATTGGCAACGCGCTGCTGATCGAAGGTTCTCCTGCAGCCACGAGGTGAAGGTGGAGTTACAACCACCACTATAAGTGCCTTAATTTCTGCCCGCCACCACAGCCACGTAACTACCCAAACGCCTCCACCCCCACAGATGGCTCAGCTCCTGGTTAGGCACCCCGAGCTGGCAGAAGACGCGGCCTGGCGCAAGAGGGGCGACGAAGGGAGGAGCCATATGAGGAGGGGCAGTCACAGAGGAAATGGCAGGCAGAAGGACCAACCAACGGGCCAGATTAACCAACCTGTGCGGATGAATAACCAGCCCGTGGGCCTGAGGAACCTAGGAAACACATGCTACCTGAACGCCGTCGTGCAGTGTTTGTACCACACCGACAAGCTGACTGCCTTCTTCCTGGACGATGCATGGAGGTAAAGAGGGAGGTAGGCGGGGTGAAAGGGACCGAGAAGGAGGGGGTGGAGGACTGGAGGTAATGAGGGAGGCAGGGAAGTGACGGAGGAGTGTAGGGAAGGCAACGAGCGCAGGCTGCATGTAAAAAGAGAGGTAGGGCGACAGGGGAAGGAAGGCAAGGAGGGAGAGTCTTGAGAGCGTAAAGATTTGAGAAAGAAATACCCGAGAAAAGGAGAGACAGTAAGACAGCAAAGAGGAGGCGGCGGGTGAGGGGAAGTGCCGCATGTTATCTGTGAGTTATTTTGGTTATGTTAGGTTGGATTAGGAAGGTAGACACAGACAGGCAACGCGTGAGGGATCAGTGAACGGCGAGTCGTTTGTGAGGTTCTGTTTAAAAATTAATATCTGAACCCCGTCCTGTGTTCCCTGCAGGAGCCACAAGACCAAGGGAACCAGCGGCGGTGAACCTCATGGTGGAAGCTGCAGCAGTGAACAGGACGACAAAAGAAATTATGGGGCTCATGATAGTAGTACCACCAACGGTGAGGATCATGGTTGTGCCACCAACAGTGAGGATGGTAGTAGTGCCACCAACAGTGAGGATGGTAGTAGTGCCACCAACAGTGAGGATGGTAGTAGTGCCACCAACAGTGAGGATGGTAGTAGTGCCACCAACAGTGAGGATGGTAGTAGTGCCACCAACAGTGAGGATGGTAGTAGTGCCACCAACAGTGAGGATGGTAGTAGGGCCACCAACAGTGAGGATGGTAGTAGGGCCACCAACAGTGAGGATGGTAGTAGTGCCACCAACAGTGAGGATGGTAGTAGGGCCACCAACAGTGAGGATGGTAGTAGTGCCACCAACAGTGAGGATGGTAGTAGGGCCACCAACAGTGAGGATGGTAGTAGTGCCACCAACAGTGAGGATGGTAGTAGGGCCACCAACAGTGAGGATGGTAGTAGTGCCACCAACAGTGAGGATGGTAGTAGTGCCACCAACAGTGAGGATGGTAGTAGGGCCACCAACAGTGAGGATGGTAGTAGGGCCACCAACAGTGAGGATGGTAGTAGTGCCACCAACAGTGAGGATGGTAGTAGGGCCACCAACAGTGAGGATGGTAGTAGGGCCACCAACAGTGAGGATGGTAGTAGTGCCACCAACAGTGAGGATGGTAGTAGGGCCACCAACAGTGAGGATGGTAGTAGGGCCACCAACAGTGAGGATGGTAGCAGTGCCACCAACAGTGAGGATGGTAGTAGTGCCACCAACAGTGAGGATGGTAGTAGTGCCACCAACAGTGAGGATGGTAGTAGTGCCATCACTGGTGAGGATCCAACCACCAACAGTGAGGATTGTAGTAGTGCCATCACTGGTGAGGATCCAACCACCAACAGTGAGGATCCAACCACCAACAGTGAGGATTGTAGTAGTGCCATCACTGGTGAGGATCCAACCACCAACAGTGAGGATTGTAGTAGGGCCATCACTGGTGAGGATCCAACCACCAACAGTGAGGATTGTAGTAGTGCCATCACTGGTGAGGATCCAACCACCAACAGTGAGGATTGTAGTAGGGCCATCACTGGTGAGGATCCAACCACCAACAGTGAGGATTGTAGTAGGGCCATCACTGGTGAGGATCCAACCACCAACAGTGAGGATTGTAGTAGTGCCATCACTGGTGAGGATCCAACCACCAACAGTGAGGATTGTAGTAGGGCCACCACTGGTGAGGATCCAACCACCAACAGTGAGGATTGTAGTAGTGCCACCACTGGTGAGGATCCAACCACCAACAGTGAGGATTGTAGTAGTGCCACCAACAGTGAGGATCCAACCACCAACAGTGAGGATTGCAGTAGTGCCATCACTGGTGAGGATCCAACCACCAACAGTGAGGATTGTAGTAGGGCCATCACTGGTGAGGATCCAACCACCAACAGTGATGATTGTAGTAGTGCCATCACTGGTGGGGATCCAACCACCAACAGTGATGATTGTAGTAGTGCCATCACTGGTGGGGATCCAACCACCAACAGTGAGGATTGTAGTAGTGCCATCACTGGTGAGGATCCAACCACCAACAGTGAGGATTGTAGTAGTGCCATCACTGGTGAGGATCCAACCACCAACAGTGAGGATTGTAGTAGTGCCATCACTGGTGAGGATCCAACCACCAACAGTGAGGATTGTAGTAGGGCCATCACTGGTGAGGATCCAACCACCAACAGTGAGGATTGTAGTAGTGCCACCACTGGTGAGGATCCAACCACCAACAGTGAGGATTGTAGTAATGCCATCACTGGTGAGGATCCAACCACCAACAGTGAGGATTGTAGTAATGCCACCAACAGTGAGGATCCAACCACCAACAGTGAGGATTGTAGTAGTGCCATCACTGGTGAGGATCCAACCACCAACAGTGAGGATTGTAGTAATGCCACCAACAGTGAGGATCCAACCACCAACAGTGAGGATTGTAGTAGTGCCACCAACAGTGAGGATCCAACCACCAACAGTGAGGATTGTAGTAGTGCCACCACTGGTGAGGATCCAACCACCAACAGTGAGGATTGTAGTAGTGCCACCAACAGTGAGGATCCAACCACCAACAGTGAGGATTGTAGTAGGGCCACCACTGGTGAGGATCCAACCACCAACAGTGAGGATTGTAGTAGGGCCACCACTGGTGAGGATCCAACCACCAACAGTGAGGATTGTAGTAGGGCCACCACTGGTGAGGATCCAACCACCAACAGTGAGGATTGTAGTAATGCCACCAACAGTGAGGATCCAACCACCAACAGTGAGGATTGTAGTAGGGCCACCACTGCTGAAGATCCAACCACCAACAGTGAGGATGGTAGTAATGCCACCAACAGTGAGGATCCAACCACCAACAGTGAGGATTGTAGTAATGCCACCAACAGTGAGGATCCAACCACCAACAGTGAGGATTGTAGTAGGGCCACCACTGCTGAAGATCCAACCACCAACAGTGAGGATGGTAGTAATGCCACCAACAGTGAGGATCCAACCACCAACAGTGAGGATTGTAGTAATGCCACCAACAGTGAGGATCCAACCACCAACAGTGAGGATTGTAGTAGGGCCATCACTGGTGAGGATCCAACCACCAACAGTGAGGATTGTAGTAATGCCACCAACAGTGAGGATCCAACCACCAACAGTGAGGATTGTAGTAGTGCCATCACTGGTGAGGATCCAACCACCAACAGTGAGGATTGTAGTAGGGCCACCACTGCTGAAGATCCAACCACCAACAGTGAGGATGGTAGTAATGCCACCAACAGTGAGGATGGTAGTAATGCCACCAACAGTGAGGATCCAACCACCAACAGTGAGGATGGTAGTAATGCCACCAACAGTGAGGATCCAACCACCAACAGTGAGGATTGTAGTAATGCCACCAACAGTGAGGATCCAACCACCAACAGTGAGGATTGTAGTAGGGCCATCACTGGTGAGGATCCAACCACCAACAGTGAGGATTGTAGTAATGCCACCAACAGTGAGGATCCAACCACCAACAGTGAGGATTGTAGTAGTGCCATCACTGGTGAGGATCCAACCACCAACAGTGAGGATTGTAGTAGGGCCACCACTGCTGAAGATCCAACCACCAACAGTGAGGATGGTAGTAATGCCACCAACAGTGAGGATGGTAGTAATGCCACCAACAGTGAGGATCCAACCACCAACAGTGAGGATGGTAGTAGGGCCACCACTGGTGAGGATCCAACCACCAACAGTGAGGATGGTAGTAATGCCACCAACAGTGAGGATGGTAGTAATGCCACCAACAGTGAGGATGGTAGTAATGCCACCAACAGTGAGGATCCAACCACCAACAGTGAGGATGGTAGTAATGCCACCAACAGTGAGGATCCAACCACCAACAGTGAGGATGGTAGTAATGCCACCAACAGTGAGGATCCAACCACCAACAGTGAGGATGGTAGTAGGGCCACCAACAGTGAGGGTCATGGCAGCAGTGATGGTGGTGTTGGTGACTGTCATGGCAGTAGGAGTGATAATGAAGGTGAGGATGATGGTAGCCAAAGAGGTGGTGGTGCTGGTGAAGGAGGGAGCCACGGTGAGCAGGGTGGTGGTAGCCTCGGTGAGGGGCAGCACCATGGCAGCAGCTGCGGCCCTGACTACCACGGCGAGGTGGCGGAGAGCTTCTGCGCCCTCGTGCTGGCCCTCAGGCGACGCGGCGACCCTCAGGAGGCCCTGCTCCGCTTCAAGGTGAGAAGTCGTGTCTCTACTTCTCTTCGTATTTTCTCATTTATTCTTTCTATGTTAGCCTTATTATTTCCTTCTTTTCCTTCCTTTGTAACGGCTTGTATTCATCTCTTCTATTACTGATTCGTGCGTCGTTTATCATCTATGCTTACCTCATTTTCTTATTTATCTGTTTGCCTTATTATTTCCTGCCATCTTTCCTTCCTTTCTAACTGCTTGTATTCATCTCTTATTGTTCAGTGTGCCTTTTATCATCCATACTTCTCTCTCCGCATTTTCTGATTTATTCTTTCTATGTTAGGCGTAACTCCGTCCTTCTTTCCTTCCTTATTTTTATACATTTCTTATTGATTCATGCGTCTTTTATCATCCACACGTATCTCTTTACGCTTTCTTATTTATTCTTTCTAAGATAAGCTTATTATTTCCTGCCTCCCTCTCTTCCTACCTACTGCAGAAGCTCGATTTACTGAACTAATTCATCCAAGCACAAGCTCGCTAAACCGAATTCTCCGCTAAATCGAGATACTGCATTTTCCACTTTTTCCAGCCCTCGCAGCCCCCTAACACTTCGCCCCGCGGCCTACATGCAATCTTTTTTTTTTTTTTTCTTCGTCAGCGCACGATTGGGCGCTACGATTCCACCTTCGTCGGCACCAATCAGCAGGAGGCTCACGACCTGCTGTCCTTCCTGCTGGACGCCCTAGATAGAGACCTTCAGGTGAGCAGGGACTGGGGAGGGAAGGGGTGAAGGGACTGGGGAAGGAAGGGTGAAGGGACTACTACTACTTCTACTACTACTACTACTACTACTGCTACTACTACAACAACAACAACAACAACAACAACAACAACAACAACTACTACTACTACTACTACTACTACTACTACTACTAGGTACTACTACTACTACTACTACTACTACTACTACTACTACTACTACTACTACTACTACTACTACTACTACTACTACTACTACTACCGCTATCACCACCACCAGGGTGGTCCAGGCCCGTGGCGTCCTGCCGAGATGTTCTCCGGCCTCCACCTGTCCAAGATCATCTGCTCCGCCACTGGGAAGGTGATATCAGAGGTGGAGGAGCCTTTCACCAGCCTCAGCCTACCTGTGGTGCGGCGACATAACGGAGATATGGACTTATACGTATGTATTGGTGGACGTAGGTTATATTTGTGTGTGTATATGTAGCCTATATGTATGTTTGCATGCACACAGTGACCGCCGCCTTCCTCACTCTCCCAGGAATGCCTAGAGAGGTTCTACAGGAAGCAAAAGTTACTCTGGGACTGCCCGGAGTGTCCCGAAGCTCATGAATGCGAGAGTGTCACGGTGATTATGAGGCTGCCGCCGGTGCTGGTCATCCATCTGAGCAGGTGTGTGTGTGTGTGTGTGTGTGTGTGTGTGTGTGTGTGTGTGTGTGTGTGTGTGTGTGTGTGTTTACTTGTTGCTTCATTGTTTCCATTTCTTTCCGCGTCTCTCTTTGGTCATCTCTTCGTGATGTGTAAGTTTTTTTCCTTTCCCTGCGAATCAATTCCTGGCCGTCCCTTGTATACTTCATTCTTCCAACCCACCTTTATGTTCCTGTGTCTTCTACATTCCTTTCATTACTTTTCGCATAACTTCCTTTTATTTCTGATCTTCAACTCCTGGTCTTCACATTTCTGCCTTTCTCCTGACCTGACCTCCTCGTGTGACTGGCCCCGTTTACTCCCTCCCCCAGGGTGGTCGACTCGCCCCAGGATAAGTACAAGGAGACAGTCTTCTTCCCCCGGAAACTGAGTGAGATGAACCAGTACGCCATCACGGAGGCCCAGCGGTGAGTTACCGAGAGGCGAGACGGCGTTCAGGTTAGGCAGTGAACATCATCGACACTCTCTCTCTCTCTCTCTCTCTCTCTCTCTCTCTCTCTCTCACACACACACACACACACACACACACACACACACAGTGCCGCGGCTCGGAGTCTCCCGCGCCAGACGTCGCGTCCAGTCCTTCCTTCAGCCCCGCGAGCACACGGTGTGGACTGAGTGTTCCTGCATCAGCGTGTGAGGCAGAGCTCTGCCACATGACGGTCACAGGAGTAGAGTGCTTCTCGGCAAGACACGCAGGAAAACGCATCTTTCGTTTTCCTCAAAGGAACAAGCCGGACTCTTGAGGGGATGGCAGTTCAGTCACTGTATTCTCGTGCTCCTTTGTTCTCTCAAAATATTACGACAAACACACGCGTAATCGAGCCTTTTGAAACACTGAGTTTTTAGGCAGCGTTCTGTAAGCTCAAAAGCTTAACTTGATAAAATCTAACTATTAGTTCAACGCATCCTAGGGCCTCCAAAGTGAGACATGATGAGTCCTCAGTGTTTCTTCCCGCCCGTCTGTCCACTAAACCTGTGACTAAAGCCGACCCCTGCCCTCACAGGGGGGGGTACTACCAGCTGTGCGCCGCCTGCTACCACCACGGCACCACGCTCGGCGGCCACTACACGGCCACCTGCAGGGCCCCGGACGAGGACCAGGAGGCGTGGAACCTCTTCGACGACGACCACGTGACTCGGCAACACACGGGCCCGGCGTTCAACGAGGCCCACATCCTCTTCTATCAGAGTGTGTGAGAGAGTGTGTGTGTGTGTGTGTGTGTGTGTGTGTGTGTGTGTGTGTTTTCCTGCAGTTGCGGAATTTTGTGTGAATGCGTGCGTGCGTGCGTCCACACGGAATTAGCTTAACTATAGTCTGTTCACTTAACTCCGACCCAAGCTGACAACATAAACCTAAGCGTGTTTGCAAGCTGAGTGCTGATTGGCTACTGCTATGGCTTCCAAGTTTTCTTTAACCTCTGTTTGTGTTTATCTCACGCAGCACTTTCTGCTAATCCGCACTGTGCTTACGAACACGCTTAGGTTTATGTTGTCAGCTTGGGGAACAGACTACAGAAACGAAGCTCTCAAGTGTAGCCATCATTCTAAAGCTTCGAGTTAGTAATCTCGTGTAAAAAAGTGTTAAAAGGATTATTATTATTATTATTATTATTATTATTATTATTATTATTATTATTATTATTATTATTATTATTATTATTATTGTAACGAGAATCCTCCTAATGGTGTGGGTGTCAGCATGCGGTGGAACAGGTCCAGTGGTGCCCTGTGCAGCACGCCGGGCCGATGACTGGCCTGTGTCCGCTGTGCTGTGGTGCTGTTGTTGTCATGAAGGAAGGAAACATTTTATTCTCGCCGTCAAGCTCTCGGAAAATTGTGCTTCCTTATTCGTATTTGGACTCCCACTACGACCACTCCCCAAGACACAGGAAAGATTAACCGGGTGTTCATGGGTGATTATCCCGTTCACAGTGCAGACGTTGTGTAGAACTATTACCAGCATCACAAAACACTCCATGGAAACCCCAGCAACTTCTTTAACGTATCAGGCTTCCTTTACGACTATTTCCCAAGACACAGGAAAGATTAACCGGGTGTTCATGGGTGATTATCCCGCTCGTGGTACAGACGTCGTGTAGAACTATCACCAGGATCACAAAGCACTCCATGAAATCCCAGCAACTTCTTAACCCGGTAGCAGCGACGGGACAAATTTGTGCCATGATATAAACCCCCTAAAATAGATGATACATAATCTGATCACGAATGCTTTGATATAATTATGAAGTGATTTGTGTGAGGGGTGATTTTTCTCATTTTTCTCGCTTGGAGGGACCATTAAGAAACATATGATCCTCGCTGCCACCGGGTTAAACGTATCGGACTTTCTTTATGACTATTTCTCAAGGCCACAGAGAAGATTAACCGGGTATTCATGGGTGATTATCCCGTTCACAGTGTACGTCTTGTAAAACCACCACCACTTATTCACCAGCATCACAAAACACTCCATGGAAATCCCTCAACTTCTACGAGAGGCTTTCAAACAGGTGAACTGAGACGCCGACACGTTTTGAATAGCTATGGGCTGTAGATTCCTTTGGTCAAATGACAAGCACATTGATTCATTAGCTTTATTACTAGTCTTGATAAAAATACAAATCTTCCTACTTACTGATTAAAACATATTGGAAGTTATTTACCTGTGTGCTAATCATTACCTGCTTACTAATATAGGTTTCTGCTATCATGGTTACTTGTCTGTTTGTTTATCTAGTCTTTGTTTATTTATTGGATTTCTTCTTTTAATTGTGTGTGTTTTGCAATCTGTTCAGTGATGTGTGTGTGTGTGTGTGTGTGTGTGTGTGTGTGTGTTCTTCTTCGTCTTCTTTTTTCTTCTTTGTCTTCTTCATTTTCGTCTTCTTCTTCTTCTTCCTCTTCTTCTTCTGTTTTGTCTTCTCTGTCACCTTTCTTCTTCTTTTTCTTCTTCTTCTACTTTTTCATCTTTTTTTTTCTTCTCCCTCTTCTTCCTCTTCTTCTTCTTCTTATTATTATTATTATAACTACTATTACTATTATTATTATTATTATTATTATTATCATCATTATTAGTCTAGCAGTGCGCAAATTCCTCTTCCTATGTCTGTCTTCTCATGTTGGTCGCCTTGTTAGCTACCAGAGAGTTGCCCTAATCGTTATGCTGCATCTCTCTCTCTCTCTCTCTCTCTCTCTCTCTCTCTCTCTCTCTCTCTCCTCAACTCCGAACAGGCGAAACAAACCTACGAAGCTTCAGTCTCGCTTGTCTCGGAACGCTGACGTCACAAGAAATGGAAGAGGAGGAGGAGGAGGAGGAGGAGGAGGCCGACAGTGGAGGAAGGACAGCCAGAGGAGGAGGAGGAGGTGGCGGAGCAGCGGTCACCAGTTCGATTCCCTTCGTCTGAATGTGTGAAGGATATGTTCGAGGCGGATCTATAGCAGGACTCGAATCTATGTAAAGGAGGCCTGGGAGAGGTATAAGGGTGGTGGTGAATTGCTTGTTGGTGAAGTCTCTCTCTCTCTCTCTCTCTCTCTCTCTCTCTCTCTCTCTCTCTCTCTCTCTCTCTCTCTCTCTCTCTCTCTCTCTCTCTCTACCGCAGCAAACTATACACAAAATCATATCGACTACAGCTATCTTAAAAGTTAAAGAAATACTAAAGACAAAATTGTAACAAAAGTCTTAAAGAATAACACTAACGAGATGAGGCGCGGGATCCCTACCTTCTTAGCGACCTTTTTTCCGCTATGTGTTTGGGAGTAAATGGAGTTAAATACGTGACGGAAGCCGAGTGCCAAATGTACGATAAAACTAAACACATGTTCTTCTCTTGAATATTTGGGCTCAGCTTCAGGTCCGTATTTCATTTTCCGTAATCCCTAGTATAATGTAATTTAATGATAGACGTATTACTATAAACAAGTTAGTAAGCAAAGGGTAAAGCGTCGCCGTTGCCATGGAGACGCACGCGAGGGCCCTCCAACGGCGAAGAGGCGAACTGACAGCCAATCAACGTTGCCAGATTGTCGTACTCAGCCGCTTATATTTCCCGACTTCCTACCCTAAAACTGTCTTCTGGGCTCCAATAACGAAACTCATTTATAGTTACCGTTAAAAGACTTAGACCCTGATGTTTCTTGGCAGTAGTTAGGCGTCAGAAACAGGTAAATACTATGCTCTGAGTACGACAATCTGGCAACGGTGCAGCCAATACGGTCTACTGAGTTCTATATGGCGGAAATTTCAAGTCCTCTTTGCCCGCTCTGCCTTCCTGCGGCCTGCGTCCCTCACTGGTGGTGGGCGAAGGGCGAGGTGTAGGTGGTCTCCTGCCGCGGGGGGGAGACGTGGTTGTACTTCTGGCTGTAGGGGACGGGGGGCGGGGGTCCTGAGGGTCTCCACGGCTGGGGGGCCTGGGGGGGGTGGGGGAGTCAGGTTAAAAAATGGTGCAAACTGGAAGAAGGGAAACAAAAGGACAAAGGAAAGTGAGGAGGAAAAATAAAAAAAAGTAAAAACTATTCTTTCTAAAATGTTCTGAGGATATGAATGAATATGAAGGTTCCTCTCCTCGCCCCTCCCTTCACCCCTCCTTCCCTCCCTCATCTCTTCTCCTTCCCTTCCTTCTCCTCTCCCTTCTTCTTCCCTTCACTTCATCCCTCCTCTCTTCCCCTCCCTTCCCCTCTGTTGTTTTCCTCCTTACCTCCTTCCTCCCTTCCCTTCTCATCCTTCCTTCCCTTCATCCCTCCTTCCCTCCCTCATCTCTCCTCCTTCCCTTCCTTCTCCTCTCCCTTCTTCTTCCCTTCACTTCATCCCTCCTCTCCTCCCCTCCCTTCCCTCACACTTCCCCTCTTCCCTCACCTTCCTTCCCTCCATCACCCCTTCCTCTTCTCTTCCTTCACCCCATCTCTCCTCTCCTCCACACATCGGTCCGTTCTTCTCCCTCCCTTCCCTCTCCCCCCTCCCTCCTCCTTCCCTCACCTCCCTACATCCCCCCTTACCTGTCTGATGGGGACTTTCTGCTGTGGCTGTCCCCCCCTGCTGAGGCGGTCCACCTCCTCCCTCAGCTCAGCGATGGTCTGCTGACTCGCTGCTTCCCTCTGCTCGTGTTCCTTGTCCTTCTCCCCCTGCTGCGTCTGTGGAACGGTGACGAAGGCGGTGACGAAGGGTTAAGATGCGGGGAGGGATCTTGGTTTCCTATCTTCTAATCTTACTTTCAATTGTTTTCTGATCTTGCTTTCTAATCTTCTAATCTTACTTACAATTGTGTTCTGATCTTGCTTTCCAATCTTCTAATCTTGCTTTCAATTGTTTTCTGATCTTGCTTTCCAATCTCCTAATCATACTTTCAATTGTTTTCTTATCTTGCTTTCCAATCTTCTAATCTTACTTTCAATTGTTTTCTGATCTTGCTTTCCAATCTTCTAATCTTACTTTCAATTGTTTTCTGATCTTGCTTTCCAATCTTCTAATCTTACTTTCAATTGTTTTCTGATCTTGCTTTCCAATCTTCTAATCTTACTTTCAATTGTTTTCTGATCCTGCTTTCCAATCTTCTAATCTTACTTTCAATTGTTTTCTGATCTTGCTTTCCAATCTTCTAATCTTACTTTCAATTGTGTTCTGATCTTGCTTTCCAATCTTCTAATCTTACTTTCAATTGTTTTCTGATCTTACTTTCTAATCTCCTAATCTTACTTTCCATTATTTTCCATATATCCAATGCTCTTAGTAGGTACGATAATTTGGTGACTGCTTCAAACGTAACCCAATTATCGAACTCAGCACACTGTATATCCCAATTTCTGATCCTTAGATTATCGAAAAAACTCAATAATCAACGACTTTTCACAATAACGTTAAGTGAGTATCGTTATTTGTGTGAGTACGACAGTTTTGGGTCTGGAACTGATGAATGTAATGGTCTTAGTACGATAATCCTTTGCTCCCTTGGTCAATCAGTTTAGCGTGAACCATCGTGAGGGGAGGGAGTGTTCGTGCGGGGGTTGCGTCATCTCTTATCATTATTTGCATTGTTTTCGTTCGTCTAGTGAAAGAAGGAAGTTTATTGCGGCTGAGGATATTCTAAGGTAAAGTGAAGTCATTGTGTTGTTAATTTGTTCGCAGACTGTGATGTGTTTTTGATCGTCGTAATGCCGTTTTTTTTATTTTTTTTTATTTATTTATTTTTTTTGGTTATTGTGAAAGAAAACGGGAGGAAGGAAAGAAGAGGAGGAGGAGGAGGAGGGAGGGAGGAAGAGGAAGAAGAGGAGGGAATGAGGGAGGTAGTTAACTAGAGAGAGAGAGAGAGAGAGAGAGATAGATAGAGAGATTTCGTATTTTTTTGTGGATATTGCGTCACTCTCTCTCTCTCTCTCTCTCTCTCTCTCTCTCTCTCTCTCTCTCTCTCTCTCTCTCTCTCTCTCTCTCTCTCACACACACACACACACACTCACCTGCCAGGAATAGAAGTTGGTGTAGTTTTTCTTGAGTTCCTCGGAGAGTTGGTCAATCTTTCGGTTCAGCGCCTCGATGATCAGCTGGTTCGACAGGTCCTTCTCGCGGTACTCCTGAAGCGTCTGCTGCTGTTGCTGTGCCCCCGCCGACGCCGCCAGGTCCTGTGTGTGTGTGTATATATGTAGTGTACGTACGTGTGTGTGTATTTACCTGGTTATAGTGCACATGATTCGAGTTGTCATGTGTTCTCAGATGTTGTATTTTGTTGTTGTTGTTGGTGGTGGTAGTGGTGGTGTTATTGGTGGTGGTGGTATTGGTGGTGGTGTTGTGTGGTTGTTGTGTGGTTGTTGTTGTTGTTGTTGGTGGTGGTGGTAGTGGTGGTGTTATGTGTTGGTGGGTGGTGGTGGTGATGGTGGTGGAGATGGTGTTGCTATTGGTGGTGATGGTGTTGTGTTGCTATTGTGCGCTGTTACTGTTGTTGTTATTGTTGTTGTTGTGTGCGCTTATAGAATTCTTACATTGCCAGTTTATTTGTGTATTTATTTTGTCTATCCATTTATTTATTTATTTATTTGTTTGTTTGTTACCTGTTTCGATGCTGCGTTCCTCTTGGCCTCGTCCAGCTCCTCCTTCAGCTTGTTAATCGTCTCCAGCTGCTGCCTCTGTAACGGTGGTGATGGTGGTGGTTATGGTGATGATGATGATGATGGTGGTGGTGATGGTTATGATGGTGATGGTGGTGGTTATGATGATGATGGTGGTGATGATGATGGTGATGGTGGTGGTTATGATGATGGTGATGATGGTGGTTATGATGGTGATGATGATGATGATGATGGTGGTGGTGATGATGATGATGGTGATAATTGCTTCATTCTTTGCCGGTATCATCTTCCTTCTGCTATTTCCTGAGTACCTATTTTTTCCTTCATTTTTTTCCCTGCTTCTTCCTCTCTCCCATTTCTTTCCTCCTCTCATTCTCTCTTACGCTCACTTCAGCTGTCTTCCTAGCTCTAATTATCTCTCTCTCTCTCTCTCTCTCTCTCTCTCTCTCTCTCTCTCTCTCTCTCTCTCTCTCTCTCTCTCTCTCTCTCTCACCTGGATGCTGAGGGACGCCTGCTCAGCATCCGCCATCTTGAGGCTGAGCTGCTGAAGCCTGTTCTCGAGCGCATTGATGGTCTGCTTCTGGGCCGAGTCCCGCTTCTGAAGGGCCACCAAGGTCCCGCCTCGCTCATACTGTGTTCGGGGAGAAAGGAGAGGGGGGGGGGCTAAGTGTGAGGGACTGGGGGAGGTAGAGGAGATGAAAGAGGGGAAAAGAGAGAGAGAGGGGGGGGGGGGAGTGTGTGTAAGGGGGAGACAACAGACAAACACACAGACAGACAGACAGATAGATACATACTTTAATTACCCCTCCCCTACACACACACACACTCACACACACACACACACTCACACTCACACACACACACACACACACACACACACACACACACACACAACGTCAAGGGAAGGAAAACAACAACAACAACAACAACAACAACAACATAATCAGTATACCTGTGTTAAGGATATCTTCTGCGCCTCTTCCAGCTTAAGGGAGAGCTGGCGCACCTCCTCCTTCAGCGCCTCCACCTCCTGCTGCCTCTCCGCCTCCTTCGCCTCGCTCTCCCGTGCCTTCTGCTGTACCTGGCCCTGTGTGAACGAGGATAGTAGTAGTAGTAGTAGTAGTAGTAGAAGTAGTAGTAGTAGTAGTAGTGGTAGTGGTGGTGGTGGTGGTGGTGATGATGGTGGTTATGGTAGCCCCTCTCTCTCTATCTCTCCTCCTCTATCTCTCTCTCTATCCTCCTCGTCCTCCTCCTCCTCCTGCTCCTCCTCAAGTTACTCCTCTACCTCCATCTCCTGTTAATCTTTCTCCTCCTCCTCCTCCTTCTCCAATACTTTTTTCCTCTCCTTTCTTTTCTTTTTCTCTCTCTCCTTCGTCTTTCTCCACTTCTTCCTCGTCCTTATCATCTTCCTTTGCCTCTTATTTCTCCATCATCTTTTACTCTTTCAACAACACCACCACCAACAACACCACCACCAACAACAACACGCACTAACACTATGGGTCATTTTCTTGAACATTTCAGGCACCCAAGCACACTCACATTTAACAAGGCTTTCGTAGGAGTTTTGGGATAGCATTTCCAGGGATGGTAGATTTCTGACCCTGATGGTACGTAATTTGACCCTTCTTCTGTGTCATTAACCTAAACACACACTCATTAGAACCCGTCTGATATCCTTTTGGTCTTGTGGAAATTGTTGATGTGAGTGGCGGAGGCTTCTGGGAATATCGACCTATTACCATCAATACCCACACCAGCCCCCTGCACTATCCTCCCAACTACCACCACTACCACCCACTCCCCCACCCACTCCCCCCTTCCACACCCACCTGGTACCAGACGATGCTGTCCTGCTGTTCCCTGAGGCGTCTGTTGATCTGCTCCGCCTCGCTGGACAGGCTGTTGATGCTGACCTGTTTAGCCTCGTTCGCCTCCGTCAGCTCCTCGATCCTGGCCTGCTGCTGCTTCTGCGGGGGGGAGAGGGGATAGATAGATAGATAGATAGATAGAGAGATAGATAAGCGTAGGTAGATAGACAGATAAGAGATACAAACACAGATAGAGATAGATAAAGACAGAGATAGATTGATCGATAGATAAGAAAATATATATACTGATGTTGATAGATAGAGAGAAACAGAAAAAAAGATATAGTTAACAGATAGATAGATAGATAGAGCGATAGATACATAACCGTAGGTAGATAGACAGTTAGAGAGACAGGTAGAGATAGATAAACACAGATAGATAGATTGCTTCATAGATAAGAAAATATATATACTGATAGTTAAATGGATAGAAACATAAAAAAATATATAGTTAACTGACAGATAGATAGAGAGACAGACAGATAGATACATACTTCAATCACCCCTCCCCTTACACCCTACCCCCCTCTCCCCTACACACACACACACACACACACACACACACACGTACATGATAGGTCAGGGTCTTGTTGTCATGGTCTGTTATGTTCTGTTGGAGTTGCTGGATCTTTGCGTTGAGGGAGGCTATGGTCAACTGGCTCTCCGTCTCCTTCTCTCGCAGCTCCTTCACCCGCCGCTCCGCCTCCTGCAGGATAAGAAGGATGGAAGGAGTTTGAGGAGACGTGTGTGAGAGAGAGAGAAGAGAAGAGAAGAAAAGAAATAACAGTAAAAAACAAAATAAGAAAACGAAGTGCTTATAAAAACGAAAACAACAGCAACAACAAGAGTGCGTGACCTGCCCTGACCTGCGTGGTGGCGGAGGTCATCTCGGCTTGACGCAGGCGGTCGGATAACATGGAGATGGTATCCGCTTTCTGCTCGTTCTGTTCAAGCAGCTCCGATATCTTCTTCTCCAGCTGACTCTGTAGTGGTAGTAGTAGTAGTAGTAGTAGAGGTAGTAGGAGTGGCCCCTCTCTCTCTCTACTTCTCCTCTTCCTCCTCCTCCTTCTCCTTCTCAAACTGTTCTTTCTCTTCTTCCATCTCCTGTTAATCTTTCTCTTCCTCCTCCTCCTATACTTTTCTCTTTTTCTCTCTCTCTACTTCTCTTCCTCCTCTTCCTTCTCCTTCTCAAACTATCTTCCTCTTCTTCCATCTCCTGTTAATCTTTCTCTTCCTACTTCTCCTCCTCTTCCTTTTCCTTCTCAAACTGTTCTTCCTCTTCTTCCATTTCCTGTTAATCTTCCTCCTCCTCTTCCTTCTCCTCTCCTTCTCCTTCTCAAGCTGTTCTTTCTCTTCTTCCATCTCCTGTTAATCTTTCTCCTCTTCCTCCTATTCTTTTATCTCCTCCTTCACTGTTTTTTTTCCTTCCTTCCTCTTCCTCCTCCTCCTCCTCCTCCTATACTTTTCTCTCCTCCTTCACTGCCTTTTTTCCTTCCTTCCTTCCTTCCTTCTTTTCTTCCTTTCCTTCCTTCCTTTTTTCCTTCTTTCCTTCCTTTCCTTCCTTCCTTCCTTCCCTCCCTTCCCTCTTCTCACCTTTCCATTTCCCTTCCTTCCTTCCATCCATCCTTCCTTTCCCCCCTTTCTTCCCTCCTTCCTTCCTTCCTCCCTCCCTCCTCCCCACCTTCCCTTCGCTCACCTGCCCAAACTCACCTGTATAATCATGGCGTTCTCCCTCGTGTCATCCATCATGCAGGTGAGGTGTTCGATCTCCTCCTTGAGCGTGGCCAGCGAGGCGGCGGCGGCGGTGCCCTCCTCCACCTGCCGCAGTGCCTCCCTCAGCGACCCCTGCAGGAGTGGAGGTGAGGGGGTGAGGGTGGTGGTGGTGGTGGTAGTGGTAGTAGTAGTAGTAGTAGTAGTAGTAGTGGTTGTAGTGGTAGTCCCCTTCCATCCCCTTTCCCTACCCTCCTTTCCTTCTCTTTCCTATCCTCCTTTCCTTCTCTTCCTTCCCCCTTTCTTCCTTCCTCCCCTTCCTTCTCTTCCCTATTCTCCTTTCCTCTCTTCCTTCCACCCTTCCTTTCTTCCTCACCTCCCTTCCTCCCCTCTTCACCTCTCTTCTCCTTCCCTTCCTTCCCCTCCCCTTCCTCACCTCCTTCTGCTGCATGCGTTCCTCGTTCAGCCTCGCCTCCACGGACAGCCGCTCCACCTTCTTCGTGAGCGCCTCAATGGTCTGCTGGCTCAGTGTGTCACGCTCCCTCAGGCCGTCCACGTCCTTCCGCGCCGCCGCCAGCAACTCCTGAAGCTCCTCCTCCCGTCTGGCCGCGGTGCCCTGCAGAGGAGGAGGAGGAGAGAGGGATTACAGTTAGGAGGAGGAGGAGGAGGAGGAGAAGGAGGATTGTGTTATCTCTTCCTTCTCCTATATATTTCACACCTTCTCCTTCGTCTTCTTCTCCTCCTACTCCTCCTCCTCCTCCTCCTCCTCCTCCTCCTCCTCCTCCTCCTCTTCCTCCTCCTCCTCCAGCATCATATATCTTCCTTCTCCTCCAGTACCTCCACATCTCTCTACTTCTTAATTCTACCACTCCTCCTCCTCCTCCTCCTCCTCCTCTTCCTCTTCTTTCCTTCAGTTCCACATCTTTTATTCCTTTTCCTCCCCCTTCTGCTCCTCCAATACCTCTTTTCCTTCTCCTCCTCTTTATCTCTTTTCCTCCTCCTCCTCTTCCACCCCCCCCCCATACCCACCATGGCCGACTCCTGCTCCTGCTGGTGGTGTGCCCTGAGCCGCTGCTGCCCCTCCACCGCCTCCGCCACCTGCTGTCGCTGTGCCTCCACGTGGTAACGGAGCTCCGACACCTGCTCCTCCGCCTGGGTCTGTGGAGGAGGAGGAGGAGGAGAAGGTGAAGAGGGGAGGAGAGGAGGATAAAATGAGGAAGGGAGGGTGGAAAGGATGATGCTGAGGAAGAGGAGGAGGAGAGGAAGAGAAGATTGAGATGTAAGGTTGAGGAGGAGGAGGAGGAGGAGGAGGAGGAGGAGGAGGAGGATAAAAAGAGGAAGGGAGGGTGGGAAGGATGATGCTGAGGAAGAGGAGGAGGAGAGGAAGAGAAGATTGAGATGTAAGGTTGAGGAGGAGGAGGAGGAGGAGGAGGAGGTGAAAAGGGGAGGAGAGGAGGATAAAAAGAGGAAGGGAGGGTGGGAAGGATGATGATGAGGAAGAGGAGGAGGAGAGGAAGAGAAGATTGAGATGTAAGGTTGAGGAGGAGGAGGAGGAGGAGGAGGAGGTGAAAAGGGGAGGAGAGGAGGATAAAAAGAGGAAGGGAGGGCGGGAAGGATGATGCTGAGGAAGAGGAGGAGGAGAGGAAGAGAGGATTGAGATTAAGGTTGAGGAGGTGAGAAAGAGGAGGAAGAGGAGGAGGAGGAGGAGGTGTGGTAAAGGGGAAGGATAGGAGGAGGAGGAGAAAGAGTGGAAGGGGATGGGGATAGGAAGAGGAAGGGAGGATAGAAAGATAATGAGAAGAGAAGAGAAGGTTGTAGTAGTAGTAGTAGTAGTAGTAGTAGTAGTAGTAGTAGTAGTAGCAATAACAACAACAACAACCTTTTCCTGCTGGAGTTGGCTCAGCACAGACTTCAGCTTGGACAGTTCCTCCCTCTTGAACTCCAGCTCCTCCTCCTGCTGGGTCTGTAATGAAAGTAGTAGTAGTAGTAGTAGTAGTAGTAGTAGTAGTAGTAGTAGTGTGATAAAAATAGTAACGGTCATGTATAGCAATTGTCTATCTATTTTCTCTCTCTCTCTCTCTCTCTCTCTCTCTCTCTCTCTCTCTCTCTCTCTCTCTCTCTCTCTCTCTCTCTCTCTCTCTCTCTCTCTCTCTCTCTCTCTCTCTCTCTCTCTCTCTCTCTCTCTCTCTCTCTCATTTCCTCTTTCCTCCCCTCCTTGCCCTCATAACCTTTTCTTCCTCCCTTCGTTTCCCTCCATACCCCTCTCCTCAACACATCTTTCCTCCACTTCCTCCTCTCCTTTCCCACTTCCCTCCTTTCTCCCTCACCTTGATGTCCATGAGCTCCTCCAGCTGGCCCCGGAGGTCCCTGGCGGCGGGGCGGCTCTTGGCTGACCCCCCGAGGCTCCACGTACGCCGGCGGGACTCTCTCTCACGGCTCTGGGCACACGAGGGTAAGGGGACAGTGTTAGGTTGTGTTAGGTTAGGTTAGGTTAGGTTGTGATGGTTCGGGGGTGTCGCTGAATGGTTGTCTCTCTCCGGCATATGACCACAGATGTTGCGCCGACTAAACGAAACTTTCCAACTTTCCCTGAATGTTTAAGTCTGCCCTGAAGTGCGTGGCTGAGTAAAGAAAATGGGGTAATGTTGATTTTCTTTCGATTTTACGAGTTGGTTGGTTGTGTTTCGTACTATATAAGAGCTTAGTCGTGGCTGAGTGATAGCGATTGAACTGACGTTATGGAAATGGCCAAGGAAGAGGTCAGAGGTTACAGTAATGATAATAATAATAATAATAATAATAATAATAATAATAAGAAGAAGAAGAAGAAGAAGAAGAAGAAAAAGAAAAAACAAGAAGAACAAAAACAAGGAGAACAAGAAGAAGAAAAAGAACAATAAGAAGAACAAAAACAAGAAGGACAAGAAGAGGAGAGGGAAGAAGAAAAAAGAAGAAGAAGAGGATAAGAGAATAGAGGAGGAGGAAGAAGAGGATGTATGAAGAGAGAAGGAGGACGAAGAGTCTGTAACGAGATGGGAAAGAGGAAGAGAATAAACACGAGAAAACCACTGAAAAAGAAGAACAAGAACAACAAGAACATTAAAACAACCCTAACCATATTGTAACCCCGCAAACAACCACAACCACAACAACAACAACAAAGCCTAAAACAAACCTACCCTTCGATCTAGCGAGGTGCTGTTCCGCGGGGAGTCGGGGGGGGACAGGGACGGCATGGAGGCTCGCATATCTTCAGGAGCTTGGCCCAGACCCGCGGGGAGAGAGACGGGCTGCGAGGGCGCCTTATCCACACTCCTGTCCCCATCTGCAGAGTCCTGGCGGCGGGGCGCGGGGAGGGACTCGGGTTCAGAGGAGGGCGCTGGGGATTCGTTGAGTTGGTGTCGTGAGCGGGAGGATTCGCGGCCTGACATGCGGTCACGGCTCGTCTCCCGCGTGCTTCTGCGAGCCTTTGGGCCGCCGAACTGAAAGAGAGGTGATGGAGGTGATTATAACGTCTTTTGTCCTCGCTTTTTATACTTTGTCCTTTACGTAGAATGCGTTAAGTAATTTGACCAGCAGGAGTAGTAATAGTAGTAGTAGTAGAAATAGTAGTAGTGGTAGTTGTAGTAGTAGGAGGAGGAGGTAAAAGAAGAAGAGAAAGAGGAAGGAGTAGAGAAACAAACTCATGTAGCCTACTTACCAAGGATCCCCCACCACCACCACCTCCTCCTGCTCCTCCTCCTCCTCCTCCTTTCTTCCCCGTCCCGCTGCTGTTCTTGAGGTACTTCTGCACGGCATTATTGTTGAACTTCTTGGCCACGTCCTTGGGCTGGCGGCCGTTCTTGTCCTTGTACGAAGTGGCGACGCCCGCCTCCTCCACCAGCCACCTCACCGTTTCCAAGTTCCCGTTGAAGGCGGCGAAGTGGAGAGGCGTGGCTTTCCCGGCATCCCGAGCGTCCATGTCCGCTCCGTGGTTGTATAGGACCTCGAGGGCATGTTTCTGGCCGTGGGAGGCTGCTCTGTGGGATGCCTGGCGCCCTGAGGAGGATGTGGAGGAGTGTGTTAGGGAGTGTATTTACCTAGTTGTGGTTTTACAGGGCCTGGGCTTGCGCTCGTGTGGTCCCGTCTCCGTATCTGTATTTGCCCAACTTTTCCTTAAAGATTTGCACACTTCGCCGATACTACATCCTCACTTAGTCTGTTCCAAACCTCTGTATTTCTTTGCGGGAAGCTATATTTCTTTATGTCTCTCAAACATCTTCCCTTTCTCAATATTTTACTGTGTGTGTGTGTGTGTGTGTGTGTGTGTGTGAGGAAAGAGCTAAAGAACAGGCTATTTCGTTTCTCTCTCTCTCTCTCTCTCTCTCTCTCTCTCTCTCTCTCTCTCTCTCTCTCTCTCTCTCTCTCTCTCTCTCTCTCTCTCTCTCTCTCTCTCTCTCTCTCTCTCTCTCTCTCTCTCTCTCTCTCACCCTTAGCGTCCAGCACCTCCGGGTTCGCCTTCGCCTGTAGCAGCTCTTCCATCACCTCCAAATGACCGCCCTCCGCCGCCAGGTGCAAAGCCGTCCCACCTGTATAAATAGTTAATATTAGTGTTAGTATTGGTATTAGTATTAGTACCCGCACATCAATCTCTTTCTACTTCTTCTCGTTCTTCTCTTTTACCACCTTCGTCTTCTCCTTCTCCTCCATTCTCTTTCTTCTTCTGCCTCGTCTTCCTCCTCCTCCTCCTCCTCCTCACCATTGTCCTCCTCCATCTTGCTCCTCTTGGTGGGGTTGGCCTTGAAGTAGAGGAGGACCTTCACCACATCCTGCAGGCCCTCGGCGGATGCGTAGTGGAGGGCCGTGCGTCCGTCTTCCGTTTGGTCCACTTCGGCGCCCCGCTGCAACTCGGCCTCCACGGCGCCTGCATCCCCGGCCGCAGCGCTCTCGATCTGTGGGCGACGGGGTGGTGAGGTTAGGTTAGGTTAGGTTAGGTTTGGTTTAATTAGGTTACGATAGGTTAGGTTACTGTGGTTAGAACTGTGTTAGGGGTGCGGGTGTGTCACATCAGTGGGGCGACTTATTTGCGACCCCAGGAATCTCTGAGGTGTGGCCGACAATTCGCTGAGGAATTTCTGAAGTCATCAGGGTCGGCAAAAGTTGTTGTTTTCCGTTCGCGGAGGCGTTTTGAAATCTTTGAAATACCTCAGGGACTAACTCGGACTCGTTGAGGTCGCTGAGAGGTCGCTGGGCGGTTGTTCAGAGCTCGCTGGGGTCGCCGACCAGTTCCTGGGGTCTCTTGTTCTATTCATTCCATTCACTGCTAATTCATGAGACGTTCGTAGAACCCGTATTTCTCTCCTGACAATCCATGACCCTACCCAGACTACATCTGGGGAGCAAGAACTTGTGCAACTGCCATTGTGTTTTACGTCGACAAATACTACGAGGAAACTGACGAGTCGGCCGATACATACAGCCTGAAAAATCCTCCCATTGCCACATTCTTAATCATTTCGGCGCCCAGGCTCACACATTTGACGAGGCTTTCATGGGAGTTTGGGGCATTTCCAAGAGTAGTTTCATGACCCTGATGATAGTTTGACCCTTCTTCTATACAATCAACCTAAAAAAACACTCATGAGAACCCGAATGATTTCCTTTTGGACTTTGGAAATAGTTGATGTTCGCGGCGGAATCATCAGAGAGTACCGACACAAGCCTTTAGGTGTGTGGAGGGGTGTTAGGTTAGGGATGTGGCGGTGGTGTTGAGCGTTGTCAGGTTTTGGAGGTGTCATTCACGGTGGGAGGGACTGTGAAGGGATGGTGTATTTACCTAGTTGTATTTACCTAGTTGTGGTTTTACAGGGCCTGGGCTTACGCTCGTGTGGTCCCGTCTCCATATCTGTATTTGTCCAGTTTTTCCTTAAAGTTGTACACACTCTTCGCCGATACTACTTCCTGTGTGTGTGTGTGTGTGTGTGTGTACTAGTGAGGAAATAGTTAAAGAGCACTATCACATATCCTGCATACTTTTAGGCCTATCTCCTTGTATCTCGCTAACTGTTATCATCACTCCGCCAACACACATTATTTTGGTCTTACGTCGGTATACTCAGACGCTTCCGCCTCGCACGTAAAGGATATCACTGTTCTAATAAGCTTTTTCACGTTCATGGTACAGAAGCTTCGTCAGTCTACCATCAGGATCATAAAACCACCCTTGGAACGCCCATAACAACCTCTACGAAAGCCTTATGATATTGTGTGTAAGTCCCGTAATGTTTGAGAATATGGGTCTTACTTAGTACTTATAAGAAAGAAAATAAAAGTGAGTTAGAGAGAGAGAGAGAGAGAGAGAGAGAGAGCGTAGTAATAGTAGTATAGAAGTAAGAATAGTAATAGTAGTAGTAGTAATGATAATGATGATAAAAATAATAATAATAACTTACCAGAGATATTTGCGCGTCACTCATTGCTGTTGTTGTTGTTGTTGATGTTTATTCCTTGTTGTTTCTCAGTTTCTTTTACACGAATCCCACAAACTTGTATATATTTTCTCAATTTTTCCTTCTCTCTCTCTCTCTATCTGTCTTTCCGTGTGTGATAAATCTGAAAAAAAAAAAATAATATGTACGGTGCAATATCCGGTGTGTGTGTGTGTGTGTGTGTGTGTGTGTGTGTGTGTGTGTGTGTGTGTGTGTCGTCTCATAACACATTAGAGAGATTTCCGTTGATAAGATATAAATAGTTAGTCACTTCGTGTGTCATAGAGTATGGGCTTGTGAGGGGGGGGTGAGGGGGGAAGGTTAGCGCTATAGATTAGATACAACAGAGGGCGAAAAGCTTGGTCTTGGTCTTGGTAGCAGGTTAAGATAGATGGATTACTATAGAAGGAGGAAGAGTATAGAGAAAGGAAGAAAGAGCTGCGATATAAAGAAGAAGAAGAGTACAGAGAAAAAGGAAGAAAGAGCTTTGATATAAAGAAGAAGAAGAAGAAGAAGAGGAGGAGGAGGAGGAGGAAGAGTACACAGAAAGAGGAAGAAAGAGCTACGATTTAAAGAAGAAGAAAAGGAAGAGGAGGAGGAGGAAGAACAGAAGTAGGAAGGCGAAGAGAAAAGAAAGGAGAAAGAAGAGGAAGAGGAGTAGGAAAGAGATTGAAGTCCGTATCCTTAGACATTTTCATCTCCTACATCAATAATTTCTCGAGGCTAAAAAAAAGAGGCTAATTGCGTCTCTGTTGATGTTTCCTTACGTTCATGGTGCAAAAGAAGGGTCACACCACCACCAGGGTCATAAAACTACTCCCCCTGAAAATGCCCCAAACTCCTACGAAAGCCTTGTCGAATATGTATGCTTGGGCGCCGAAAATGTTTAAGAATGTGACCGTTAAAAACAAATAAATAACTTAGCCTACTCCCAAGCCAAGACCAAGACTCAGATCAAGCGTTTCGTCCATCAGAGTGCCGTTACAAAGGCGTGATGTCAGTTCAGTGAGATTGCTTGGGAGCGAGATAAGAAGGTTTGACTGCTCGTGTTTAACTAAAGTGAAAGATTAGAAGTTAAAATTGAGCTAGATTGGACTGGATTGGACAAGCCTAGAGGGAGATTCTCTTAGATTTACTTGAACTGGACTGGGTTGGTCGAGAACAGTGGTCGGCAAAATGCGGCTCTTTCAGGATATTTAGGAAAGGTAAAGTTAGGGGCATATCTAATAGCTGCGCGTGGCCTCAGTGCTCATCTCCGTCGCATTGGCCCTTGAGCCACGGAGTCACTTAGATTAACTGATAGACTGAACTAGATTGGACTGGATTGGGCGAGAACGAGCTATATTGAACTTGATTGGGCTGTATTGGGCTGGACTGAGTGTGATTGGCCTAGATTGGGCTGGGTGGCCTACAGAGGGATTGGGCTTGCGGTGTAAGGATGGAGTAAGGTCAGGTTAGTGTATGGTGACTATAGAGTGGGCTGTATTGGGCTGGACTGGGTGATTGGTCTAAATTGGGCTGGGTGGGCTACAGAGGGATTGGGCTTGCGGTGGTAGGGCTGGAGGAGGGTCTATTTAGTGTACAATGACTAAAGATTGGGCTGGACTGAGTGTGATTGGTCTAGATTGGGCTGGACTGAGTGTGATTGGTCTAGATTGGGCTGGGTGGGCTACAGAGGGATAGGGCTTGCGGTGATAGGTGTGAAGTAGGGTCTGTTTAGTGTACGGTGACTATAGATTGGGCTGGACTGAGCGTGATTGGTCTAGATTGGGCTGGATGGGCAACGGAGGGATTGGGCTTGCGGTGGTAGGTGTGAAGTGGGGTCTGTTTAGGGTACGGTGACTATAGATTGGGCTGTATTAGGCTGGACTGAGGGTGATTGGGCTAGATTGGGCTGGATATATAGGGATTAGGGTTGCAGTGGCTGGGGTGGAGTAGGCTTGAGTGGAGTGGGCGTGTGGTGGAGAGAGTGGAGCTTATCTTGACCTTATCTTCGTGTTGTGGGTATCTGCATCACGTGTAGAGATAAGAGCAATGAGATTAGGTCTGCTGTTCCGTCTTCCTGCGCTCTCTCTCTCTCTCTCTCTCTCTCTCTCTCTCTCTCTCTCTCTCTCTCTCTCTCTCTCTCTCTCTCTCTCTCGTGTTTTTGTTGTTGTTATTACTACTGTTATACTAATTGGTCCATTGGAGAGAGATTTACACAGATTCACATAGAAATTCAGACCACACATACTCCATTGTCTCTCTCTCTCTCTCTCTCTCTCTCTCTCTCTCTCTCTCTCTCTCTCTCTCTTGTTTTTGTTAATATTAATCCTGCATTTCTAATTGGTCCATTGGAGTGAGATTTACACAGATTTACATAGACATTCAGACCACACAGATCCCATGGTCCAGACTAGGTGATCTGCCTTTTAAGTGATTCTACATTAATGATACACCTCCAAAACTTTGCATTTCTACTTTAGTTGATATTAAGTTGAAGGAAGTGTCGGTCGAGCTTGTTTTTTTAAAGGAGTCAATCGTATGTCACTGGATCACTCAAGACGGGAATTCATTACATTCTCGCACTCAAATGGTGGTGAAGAATAATTTGGTGCAGTCTGAATTTACTTGAATTTACTGAGAGAGAGAGAGAGAGAGAGAGAGAGAGAGAGAGATTTCGTTTTTTTTGTGGATATTGCGTCACTCTCTCTCTCTCTCTATCTCTCTCTCTCACACACACACACACACACACACACACATATATGCAAGCGCACGCACACGCCACCACCACCATCACCACTGCCACCACCACTACCACCACCATCACCACTATTTCACTATTCATCACCATCACCACGACAGTTCTCACACCATCACCACCACCATCACTACGCACACGACACACTCACCACACCATCGCACCCACTGACATCACTATACCACCACCATCACTACCACTACAACAACTAACACCACCTCTCACACACACTGACCCACGTACACACCTTATCTAACTTTGACTGATAAGGAAAGATATCACATCACAGCACGTATAACACACACACACACACACACACACGTACATACATTTATCGACAATTTTCTTTAACTTCCTCTCGGTCCGTTTCACTTCGTCACGTCTTTCGCCCACACAATCTCCCTCTTCGTAATGCCATAAGAATGCTGTTTGGATCCGTCATTGCGTTAAGGTTCTGTGCGTCACTATACCTAAGAGCCTTGACGCGTAAGAATGTGGCGGGGTCCTCAGTAACGGCGATAAGATAGAGGAGTTAAGGGCACTGGGACGATAAGAGGAGGATTCAGTACTGGCTGTTGGCGGTGGTAGTCGTGGGAAGATAGTTAATTGTAGTAGTAGTAGTAGTAGTAGTAATAGTAGTAGTAGAAAGCTAAACACTGATCACTCCTCACAAGTCCACTTCCTCGCGTCTCCAACATAAACATAAACTATCTCCCTCGCCTGATGCAGTGTTCCCTTCAATGCAAACTGTCTGTTCATATTTTTAAATTTAAACGCCTCGGGGTTCCATCACGGCTGTTTCCCAAGGCCACAATGAAGGTCAACCAGGTTTTCTTGGGGTGACTTTTCTCGTCCAGATGGAATGGTCGTGTTAAGGGGCTATTCCACTGGGCAAATTTTCCGTGGATCTTCAGTCAAACCACGATTTCCGCTGGCGTGGTTCTCATATTTCCGTGGTTTTCTGATGTGACCACGATCTTCCAAAGCTACGGTAGAAATGAAAACCACGCCAGCGGAAATCGTGGTTTGACTGAAGATCCACGGAAAATTTGCCCAGTGTAATCGCCCCTTCAAGCTTTCACTAGCACCACAAACAGTCACGGAAAATCCCAAGGAAATTTTAGGAAGACTTTTCAGATTAGCCTAATGGACAATAATATAATGATAATTTTATGAGCACCGCCGCCACGCACAGCTATAGCATATGCCCCCACCTTTACCCTGCCCTTATAGTACACTGAGGGGCCAGTAGGCTTAGGAAAACGATACACTGAAACATAAGCCAGTCGGTGTTGCGTTAGCCTCGACATGACGCACTGATACACGAGGCCAGTCGGCGAACATTCCTGCGCCCAAGCTCACATATTTGACACAGGTTTCGAAGGAGTTTGGGGCATTTCCAGGGGTAGTTTAATGACCCTAGTTATAGTTTGACCCTTCCTCCGTACCAAGAACCTAAGAAAACACTCATGAGAACGCGACTGATGTCCTTTTTGGCCTTTTGAAATAGTTGATGTTAGAGGCGGGAGCGTCTGAGAATACCGACCCTGTAACTGCGCCTCGGTGGGTAGCCTAGTGACCCCCTGGTGATACTCTAGGCTCCGTGGTCCTAGCCATGTTGAGGAAAATCCCGCTCTGTGACACGACGGGCAGTTCAAAAATGGCTGAGGAAGACATGACGAGAGTTGTTACACGAGGATACACAAGGATATAAGGAAACTACAAGTCTTAAGGAGCCCGAGACGGTGAAGAATGTGGACCTTTTTCATTCCTATTCACCAAGTCTTAAGGAGCCTGAGACGGTGAAAAATGTGGACCTTTTTCATTCCTATTCACCAAGTCTTAAGGAGCCTGAGACGGTGAAGAATGTGGACCTTTTTCATTCCTATTCACCAAGTCTTAAGGAGCCTGAGACGGTGAAGAATGTGGACCTTTTTCATTCCTATTCACCAAGTCTTAAGGAGCCTGAGACGGTGAAGAATGTGGACCTTTTCATTCCTATTCACCAAGTCTTAAGGAGCCTGAGACGGTGAAGAATGTGGACCTTTTTCATTCCTATTCACCAAGTCTTAAGGAGCCTGAGACGGTGAAGAATGTGGACCTTTTTCATCCCTATTCACCAAGTCTTAAGGAGCCCGAGACGGTGAAGAATGTGGACCTTTTTCATTCCTATTCACCAAGTCTTAAGGAGCCTGAGACGGTGAAGAATGTGGACCTTTTTCATTCCAGTTCACCAAGTCTTAAGGAGCCCGAGACGGTGAAGAATGTGGACCTTTTTCATTCCTATTCACCAAGTCTTAAGGAGCCTGAGACGGTGAAGAATGTGGACCTTTTTCATCCCTATTCACCAAGTCTTAAGGAGCCCGAGACGGTGAAGAATGTGGACCTTTTTCATTCCTATTCACCAAGTCTTAAGGAGCCCGAGACGGTGAAGAATGTGGACCTTTTTCATTCCTATTCACCAAGTCTTAAGGAGCCTGAGACGGTGAAGAATGTGGACCTTTTTCATTCCAATTCACCAAGTCTTAAGGAGCCCGAGACGGTGAAGAATGTGGACCTTTTTCATTCCTATTCACCAAGTCTTAAGGAGCCTGAGACGGTGAAGAATGTGGACCTTTTTCATTCCTATTCACCAAGTCTTAAGGAGCCCGAGACGGTGAAGAATGTGGACCTTTTTCATTCCTATTCACCAAGTCTTAAGGAGCCTCAGACGGTGAAGAATGTGGACCTTTTTCATCCCTATTCACCAAGTCTTAAGGAGCCTCAGACGGTGAAGAATGTGGACCTTTTTCATTCCTATTCACCTATTACTACTTCAGTCTGGCACCTTGGTAGTGTTTGTCAGTCCTTTCCTCATCTATCTATCTATCCATCTATCTATCTATCTTCGTATCTATCTCTTTTGAACAATACACTTCAGTAGATAAGTAGTATAGCAATGTAGGTGAAGTAAATCATATTCATACCATTTAATTAACAAAAGTCAAGCTAGTTTTCCATGATGACGCGCATATTTCATACTGGTTTAAATAAATAATGATAGGATTTCCTGTTTCCACTTTAATATAGATGTGGGTGCCTGCTTCTTCTGGTACAAATATCTGACTGCCTGTTTTACATTGGGTTTCCCCTTGCTAGTAGTTTAACAAAGATATGGGTGGTTGTTATACACTGTTTGTCCCGTGTGAGTGGTTTAACAATGATATGGGTGCTTGTTTTACCATAATTATCCCCTGTGAGTGGTTTAACAAAGATGTGGGTTCCTTCTTTACACTGTTTGTCCCGTGTGAGTGGTTTAACAAAGATGTGAGTGCTTTCATTACACTATTTCCCCGTGTGAGTGGTTTAACAAAGATGTGGGTGCTTGCTTTACGCTCTGTCATGTGTGGGTGGTTTAAAAAAAGCTGTGAGTGCTTTCATTACACGATTTGTTTCCCTGTGAGCGGTTTAACAAGGTCGTGGGTGCCTCCTTTACTCCGTTTTCCCCTTCGCTGCCTGGCTAAGCTGCGTCCTTGTTATACACTGTTTGACCTGTGAGTGGTTTAACAATGACCTCGGCGATGGTTATACACTGTGCGTCATGCCGGGGCTCTCAAAGAGGCCTGCAGGGAGGAGGGATTGTTGTTATATTAAATAGCTTGAAGTCTGATAAGTGGTTTAACAGATATGCATGCCACTTTACTGTTTGTCCATCCTGAAGACTTAACGTGTTAGTGCTTTCCCCACAGCTATTTCCCGTGTGAGTGGTTCAACCAGGGTAGTAATTTCCTCATTTCTTTCTTGACTGTAAAATTTTCATGTCCCTTTCTTCCTTAAAGGTACATGGTGTTCTTTTCTAACAATTTCCCGCCGGCACGTTGCCGGAAGGAGAACTGGGTGGGGAGGAGCCTTCATCTATTCTGTCCTGTCCTACCACACGTAGATTACTAGTAGTAGCGGTAGTAGACAGACACCCTCGCAATAGACCGACAGGTCTTCTGGTGTCTGTTCTTCCTATGTATATCCCTCCTCCTCCTCCTCCTCCTCCTCTTACTACTACTATTACTACTACCACTACTACTACTACTACTACTACTACTACTACTACTACTACTACTACTACTACTACGACTAAGACTACTACGACTAAGACTACTATTACTACTACTACTACTACTACTACTACTACGGCTATTTTTGACATACATGAAAGGGCATCAAGGGAATTTATAAAAAAAAAATGTTATATAGCCCCAAACAAGTACAATGGGCCACTCACCTTCCTGGAGGCAGCGTCGCACCTCCTCCGCCTCGTACATGAGTCCCTCGCTGTTAGGGAAGTTGAACGTCTCGCCCCTCGGCAGCGGGGACGTGAAGGCGCCCGACGGCCCCTCCAGGCTCTCGGGGCAGTGCATGGGGGAACACACCTGCAACACCGCCACGTCTTGTATTGCGCCACCACCACCAACAACACAACCACATTACCACTACCACCAACAGCAACATACCTGGAACACCGCCACACGTTCTGTATTGCACCACCACTACCGCCACCACCTTCACCACCTGCAACACCACCTTCACCACCACCACCACCACCTGCAACACCACCACACGTTCTGTATTGCACCACCACTACCACCACCACCTTCACCAACACCGCCTTCACCACCACCAACGCCACCTCCACCACCACCACCCGTCCTGGAAGCTAGAACTCTTTCAGGAGGGGCGTATCAAGAGACTCCTTCATCCTAAGCTGACCCTCTCCTTTTGGCCTCTCGTCCTGTTTTCTTTATATGAACAGCGCCGAGCGAGTTTTTGTTTTTTCTTCTCTCTTCGCTTTTGCCCTTGAGCAGCTTTGTTTTCTTTATATGAGCAGCGCCGAGAGAGTTGTTTTCTTCTTCTTTCTTCGCTTTTGCCCTTGAGCGAATTCCTTTGCTCTAAAAAACAAAAATGAGGGGGGGCAAGCTTGCAATGGTGTGTTTTGGTTTGTCCCACAGGCCCACTCACCTTGATGAAGCCCTTGGTGCCGAAGATGAGCGCCTCGGAGGGCCTGCAAGCCTTCATGGAGGAAGAGACGGAGGCGACGCGGCCCTTGGAGTACACGAGCGAGGCGGAGATGGTCTCGTCCACGCCCTGAGGGGAGGAGCGAGCTTAGGTCTTGCTGTGGCTGACGCGGAGGTAAGCTTGAACAGGAGTCTCGAAATGTTTCTGTTATTTATCTTGTTGACTAATTATTTATTTTTTTACAACAAAGGAGACAGTTCAAGGGGACAAAAAAAGGAAACAATAATAAAAAAAAAAGCCCGCTACTTGCTGCTCCTAAAAAAGAATCAAAAGAGGTGGCCAAAAGAGAGGTCAATTTCGGGAGAAGTTTCCTGTTTACTCTTACCATCACTCACATTAGCGGGAATGGTATAGTTGGGATTTTTTTTGTATTTTAATTTGCTTGAAGGAGACATTCCCAGCATATTTTCCCTCTTGAATACCATGAATAGTGTGATGTTTTCTCGATGTGTGTGTGTGTGTGTGTGTGTGTGTGTGTGTGTGTGTGTGTGTGGTGAAATCAGCATCGGTTTTACCTAAGAGTTAGTACACACACACACACACACACACACACACACACACACACACACACACACACACACACACACACACACACACACTTAATACCCCGCGCCTCGGCTGCACCTTAGAGCTTTGACAGACCCCGATACACCACACGGACTACATAGAAGATAAAATTATAAAAGCCCAATTTAATTCCGCCCTCGCCACTCCCCCCTGCTAGAGTACTGCCACCCTGTGAGGAACAAGCGGGAGTGCAGCGGCGACACGTTTTTAACCCCGCGTTGGTTGCCTCTCTCTCTCTCTCTCTCTCTCTCTCTCTCTCTCTCTCTCTCTCTCTCTCTCTCTCTCTCTCTCTCTCTCTCTCTCTCTCTCTCGCTCTCTCTCTCTCTCTCTCTCTCTCTCTCTCTCTCTCTCTCTCTCTCTCTCTCTCTCTCTCTCTCTCTCTCTCTCTCTCTCTCTCTCTCTCTCTCTCTCTCTCTCTCTCTCTCTCTCTCTCTCTCTCTCTCTCTCTCTCTCTCTCTCTCTCTCTCTCTCTCTCTCTCTCTCTCTCTCTCTCTCTCTCTCTCTCTCTCTCTCTCTCTCTCTCTCTCTCTCTCTCTCTCTCTCTCTCTCTCTCTCTCTCTCTCTCTCTCTCTCTCTCTCTCTCTCCACTTATCGCCTCAACAGTCTTCACACACGCAACACATGTCTGCTCCTGCTGGTCGCCATTGTCGAATCAGCAGTTTCAAGAGCCCACAATCAACACGTCCATTCGCTCCCACTGCCTCCCACACCCCTATGACTCACGTTAGCGTTCAGGTGCCCGCCAGCAGCCACCCTGAGGGGCCGCTCGCCGCCCATCACGAGGGTCACCAGCTGGATGGGGTACAGGGCGAGGTCCAGGGTCACGCCGCCGCCCAGCTCCCTCTTCCTGTCAGATACGTTGATATATATATATATATATATATATATATATATATATATATATATATATATATATATATATATATATATATATAAGAAAAGTCCTGCCACTTACTGCATCCGCTCCACGTTCCTGGTGTCGTCGAACAGCGTGGCGGTCACGTGCACCACCTCGCCGATCTCCCCGGCCTGCAGGCGACGCTGGAGCTCCTTGTAGACGGGGAAGAACCTCGACTTCACGGCCTGGAACACGCCACGCCGTTGAGACACACACACACACACACACACACACACACACACACACACACACACAAGATTTAAAGAGCTGCACCACAAACCCTCGCGCCCCGCCCCGCCCCGCTCTGTCGGTGTGGGGGCAGATAGCCTGTAATGATAACCATTGTATCATAAAGCGATTGCATGTTTGAGATTGTGCGACAGTGCCTTGCAAACGTAGATAAAGCAGCAGGATTTGCCAAAAGAAGGAAGGTACTCCTGATGTAGCTACTAAAAGTATCTTGTAGGGTTTTTAGCATTCAACACTTCAGGCCAGCACATGATCGTTCCTTCACCCTCCCTGCTCGCAGTGTTACCAACAGTTATTTTGATCAAACAATGTTGTGTGTCTGGATGCAACAATTTTGTTCAGAGGCCGATAATTCCGATATTATGGTCACGCCGTGTGTCTGGCGATGTGTCAGCCCGGCAGCACACCAACGCCGGCAGATGTGCTGCATTGATAACACTTTGTAATATATGCGACAGTGTGTTTGCGATAGTGCGATAACTTTCATGAACTTGCCTGTGCCTTGCAAAAGTAGGTCGAGCCGCAGGATTTGCCAAAACAAGTTAACCAGGCGACAGCTTCTAAAATTATCTTGTAGGAATTTTAGGATCTAACATTTTAAAGCACCACATTAACGTTCATTCACGATCCCTTCACGCAGGAGTGTCGGAAAGTAATCAACAATTGCTTTGATTGAATACCGTTTTGTTCGTGGGTGCAATAATTTTGGCCAGAAACCGATAATTTAAATGCGAGTTTGATGTTGTGTGTGTGTGTCCGGCGGTCACGGCGGCACCACTCACCTCCATGAGGAACCGCCCGTTCTGGCGCGCCGCCGCCTCCAACAGCTCCCGCGTCTGGCGCAGGTTCATGCTCAGCGGCTTCTCGCACAGCACGTGTTTGCCGCCGCGCAGCATGAGGGACGCCACCTCCAGGTGCTTGGTGTTCACCACGCCCACGTACACCACGTCTGGCGGGATGCACGCACCGTGACAAGACAGATAGAGATGGATAGATATAGACATAGATAGATCAATGCCTAGTTAGATATATATTGTTCATTCATTCATATATTCATACCCTGAACAGGCAGCTCTCGAAACGAACAGTCTTATTAGTATCACAGCGTATTGTTCAAGACCCCAAACTCATGCAAGGGCCGAGGGGAACACAGCCGTTGGCTCACCGATCTCCGGGTCCCCGGCCAGCTCCGCGTAGGACCCGTACGCCTTCTCCCCGCCGTACTTGGCCGTGAAATCCTTGGCGGACTGAAGGCTGCGCGCCGCCACGGCCACCACGCGGTGATGGCCGGCCGGCAGCAACCTCTGGGCCGTCACGAAGTCTGCGGAGATGAGGCCGGCGCCCGCGATGCCCCAGCGCGTCGGTGCTGCCATGGTGGTGGGTCTGCAACGAGGCCAGAATTTGATGCCACCGCCCTCTGAACACCTCCTTGGATTTTTTGTTTGTTTTTTTCAGGCGACTTCAATCATACACCTCTAGACATGACCGCGACCCCACTAGTTTAGTTGTATATATGTTATTATAATATAATAACACCAAGTTTGATATTTTGAGGTCTTGGCTACAACAGGAAAAACGCTTGGCGACCCCACTTATGGTCGCGGCCCCAGGGTGTGGGAGAAGGGGTTGTAGAAGAAGGTGACAGCTGAGTGTTATCAAAGAATAGGGGACAGGTGTTGCTCATTACTGCTTATTGTTCTCATGCCCTTACCCATAAAAACCGTTCCTGTTCAGCAGGTCTGAAAGATTTGGAAGGTTTGAAAGGGTTAAGTCTTAATAAGCTGTTCACGGTACTCCATACACCTCTGGCCTTTCATACGCTTCTGTCTGTATAAAACCCCACCTTTACTTTACTCTGTCTTACGAAAAGGCTACTGAATGCTTACCTACCAGCTCTGAAGCGAGTGTTAGCAATGCATACTGAGAACCACACCTTTACTTTATCTTACTGCAAGGCTATACTGAACTCTTACCTACCAACTCTGAAGAGAACACTAGGAATTACCATTTACTCCCACCACTGCACTCGGCACACTGAGGGGTCGGCGAGGCGGCACTATGCAGGCAAGAGGATGCTGGCGAGGTTGTTGGGTGCTCTGGTGGGCGGGGCTGCTGTGTAGCGTGAGTGTACTTGCCGCGGGGTGACATGGTACTGGCGAATCACTGTTACGGCCGAGGATAAAGGTTTTGGGTCTATGATGACGGGGTGAGAACCGAGGGAAGGAGGCAGAAATAGAGTATTGTTTGACTGATTGATGGTTTAGTGTTGCAAAAGCAGGTACACAACTAAGGAGAAGGGAGGAACATGCCATCCCGACCCCCAGACTATACATATTGTGATTTAACCTGGTAGCAGCGACGGGCCAAATTTGTGGCTTTACCGTGTACCAGCTATGGGCCAAATTTTTACCATGATATAAACCCCCAAAATAGATGATGCGTAAACTGATCACAAATGCGTTGGTACTATATATTATGATATGGTTTGCGTGAGTGGTGATTTTTTTCTCATTAATTCGCTTAGAGGGGCCTTTAAGATACATGACCCCCGCACCTACCGGGTTAATATAATACAAGACAGATGTGTGCAATACCCATATCACCAAGCAGTGGAGGAAATAATAACATCCGGAATATGAAAACAGAAAACAGGAAAACAAAGGTAGAGAGTGCATGAAACCAACAAAGTCAATAATAAATAACTTTCTAGATGTTTTGGGCAGAAATAGAGTATGTATGGGCAGAAATAGAGTAGGTATGGGCAGAAATACAATAGGTATGGGCAGAAATGGAGCATTGCCCGTCACGGAGGCGCGGAGCAATGCAAACGTGGCCGGCCGTGACCGTAGAGTTTAATGCGTCACCGCCTTGGTAATCCCCCGTCTGTAATAACACAGTGTCTTTCTTATATGCAATAGAGAGGCTGCGGCAATCTTCTGGAAACCTTGCTGAAAAACCTTCTGCTTATTAGTCTGCTGGTGCTAAATGTGGCAGGAGAATTACCGAGACTTTTTGGTTGAACTCTATGTTAGTATTTTGTGTATAATACGATGTCAGCCAAAACTCTATCTTGTGTAAGTGGTACAATAAGGCAAATGGTATAGAAACATTCAGCTAAGACGTGTAAATTACAGGAGCAGTACCCACAGTGACTGAACTGAATGGAACTATTTGAGAGTTGTTTTCCTCCTTTTCTTTCCTTTTTTTTCTATTTTTATCCAAAACTGAAATACAGGAGCAGAACCCACAGTATAAAAAAAAGAAATGCAAGTGTTAGAAGTTCCGTTAGTAAGGCTACACTTCTCCCCATCAACTAAACTGTCTGGGTATGTTATTTTCATCATTTTCTCTCCTTTATTTTCTCCTCTCATCCAAAATTAAAATGCAGGAGGAGAACTCAGAGTGAGAGTGAGTGAGACGATTTTAGAACCACAATAATTAAATGAAAACAGAAGTGCCGTTACAAAGACTAAATATCACCTTGTCAACTGGGAACTCCTTTATTTTCTCCTCTCATCCAAAATTAAAATGCAGGAGGAGAACTCAGAGTGACAGTGAATGAGACGATTTTAGAACCACAATAATTAATCATCAAAAAAAATAAAATGCAGGAGAGAGAACAGTGAGTGTGAATGAGATAGATTTAGAAGATAAATAAAAAAAAAAAAGAAGTGCCGTTACAAAGACTAAACATCACCTCATCAACTGGGAACTCCTTTATTTTCTCCTCTCATCCAAAATTAAAATGCAGGAGGAGAACTCAGAGTGACAGTGAGTGAGACGATTTTAGAACCACAATGAAAACAGAAGTGCCGTTACAAAGACTAAACATCACCTCATCAACTGGGAACTCCTTTATTTTCTCCTCTCATCCAAAATTAAAATACAAGGAGGAGAACTCAACGTGACAGTGAGAGACGATTTTAGAGTGCCGTTACACAAAGACTAAAACATCACTCAAAACTGGGAACTCTTTATTTTCTCCTCTCATCACTTTTCTTTTCAGTATTACATCACTTTCTTAAGCACTTCATACTGATCTTACGTTTTCTGTCCTTTTCTTTCCCTGATTTACTTGCCTGTGTGGTTTGCTATTTTCCACTATTAGACTTTTCACTCCACTTTCACTGCTCAGATCTTTTTTCCCAGCAACATGTCAAGAAAATTTTCGTGTGAGGTAATAATTTCACTGCTTCCTCCTAACTGCCATATAGTCCTAGCACGGTACTTATTCCTCCGTCTTCCTCCTCCACTCTGCTATGCCACTCCTCTTCCCCAATAATTTCCACCACAGATGCCATTAACCCGTCCGCTGGGATTGGCACGGATTTGGCTTTCACTGGTAGCCTGGTAGCACATATTCAGGTCTTTTTCTGCCTCTGTGGTGGATAGTGGAGTGTTTCCCATGTGTTTTGGTATGCTGGATATCAGGACTTTTACATTTTGCTTCATATAATTGTAGCAGCCACTTTTTGCTCCATTCCTGTTGCTCGGTAATGTCTGCTTGTAGGAAGTTTGCAGTCAAGGGGTTAATAGCCTTTGCCTCTCCTCTTCATGCCTGGGGGTTGGGATGGCATGTTCCTCCCTTCTCCCTTGTTGTTTACCTGCAACAATAAACTATCAATCAATCAATCAAATGCTACCTACACATGTATTAATAGTTGTATAATCACACTCTGTCCTGCCTGGGGGTTGGGATGGCATGTTCCTCCCTTCTCCCTTGTTGTTTACCTGCAACAATAAACTATCAATCAATCAATCAATCATACCTGTCATTTCTTCTTCTTCTTCTTCTTCTTTTGACCTGTGCCGCTTTGTATCGCCTCTTAGGTCCTCCTTCTTTCGTTCCTCTTATCTTCTTTTTCCCTTCTACACATTTTTTCTTTCAGTATACATCACTTTCTTAAGCACAGGCCACAATGAAAACAGAGGTGCCGTTGCAAAGACTGAACATCACCTCATCAACTGGGACCTCCACTTCCACCCCGCCCAGCCCCAGACCCAAGGTGGTGGGGCCTGGCAGCATGAAGGTCAAGGTGCGCCTCTCCGCCACCCGCAAGTTCGTGGTGTCGCTGGGGGAGGACACGCTCGGGGCACTCAAGGAACACATCAGGCAGTTCGTGCGGGACACCTACCATGAGGACGTGAGGTGGGGGCCGCTGTCTTAGAGGGGGGGGAGGGGCGGGGTGGCACTGACGGGTTCGTGACGTGTACTGTACTGGTACTCCTGACCTGACCTCCCCGCGAAACCATGTCATTAGAGGGAAGAGGTCAAACCATGATGTGAAGTGGGGGCCGCTGTCTTAGTGGGGGGGGGAGGGGCGGGGTGGCATGACGGGTTCGTGACGTGTACTATACTGATACTCCTGACCTGACCTCCCCGCGAAACCATGTCATTAGAGGGAAGAGGTCAAACCATGATGTGAAGTGGGGGCCGCTGTCTTAGAGGGGGGAGAGGGGCGGGGTGGCACTGACGGGTTCGTGACGTGTACTATGCTGGTACTCCTGACCTGACCTCCCCGCAACAGGTCATGAAATGGAAGAGGTCAAAACAGGATAGAAAGGCCGGGGCATCAGCATTAACATTATCTACACAATAGTACTTCCATGTGAAACTGTCAGGTGGGGTGGTGGGGGCTGGGGGGTCAGCCCCGCCCCGCACCTTGCCCCACACACGCAACACCTCTCGCTTCGTCTCATATGTCAGCTATTTACTACCTTTAAATGAATTTAATTGAGTAATTGGATAATCCAATAAGGCCATACAGTGTTCAGTTTGTTTTGTTTTTAGGATAATAACAAAGAATTTGTATAAATACAACAGCACTTGACAATGTTGTATTCGAATGTTGTCAAGTGTCGTAGTATTTATACAAAATCTTTTTTATTATCCTAAAACCAAAACAATCTTAACATTGTATGACCTTATTGGATTATCCAATTAATTAATTAAATTCATTTAACCCTTTCACGCACCATGATGTGACTCGTTTCAAAACAATCGTCTACATCTGAGCTTTTGACTTAAATCGCATAAAAAAAACTTTTAAAAATTCACCAAAAAATAAAGGATCTGGATCTGGATAATAATGCGCAGGGCAGCTTTCAGGTGCATAACACGCTTACTTGTAACATCTTCGTACAGTATCCTCTGTGGTCTAGTGGTCAGCATGCCTGGCTACTACTCCACGGGCCTGGGTTCGAATCCCGGCCTGAATCCAAGTCCCGGCCCGCTGCTACAGCGTATGCCCCCAACTTTACTGTTACCTTAGTATGGTATCTTTCAGAATAGCGTCAAAGTTTTTTGCATCAAAGATCCAAGCCAGACCTGTAAAATAAACTAATTGTCAACTCTCGTACTGTTGGTTTTGAAGTGATAATTGCCCATGGCTTAGTTGCCTCTCAGCATACAGCCTGTGAGTGTGGATTGTCTCGTCCCTTTAAATTGTGTCTGGAGCCTGGTAAACCTAGATTACAGTGGTCTGACAAAATTGGTGAAATTTATTCTTACTTTCGATATAAAGTGATTGTGCCGTGATACAATATTTTGTTTTATATTCCCAGGGACCAATAACTGTTACTATTAGAAAATATGGCCAAGAAATTATCAAGTGAAGAGATTTTGAGACCCATTTGTACAGAACATGATTATGATTCTCATGAAAGTGATGGTGATGATGGAAAAAGTGAAAATAAACTACAGAAGAGAGTGTTAGGGAGAGACTTGGTGGTATTTATTATGATTATTATTGCATCTGGCGAAGTTCTTCCAGGCAGCAAATATGTGTGCTAATAGTCATGTTTGTTATTATTATCAAAACTCTATGACTGCTATTTTGACCGCCTTGACCTGCCTGTTGTGTTTTGTTCGCTGCCTTGAGTTGTTTCTTCTACTGGAGAGAACAGAATAGATAAAGAAATATAATTTTCCTCTATTTTCTAAGAACTACTGTTCGTATGAAAAATCCAATGATAGTGTTGAAATCCTCATAAAAATCCCCTTTAATTGGCATATAAATCTTAAAAGTCTGCTCAGGAAGTTTCGAGCTACGAGTTGGTGAACGTAAGCATTTCTTATTTATCTTTAATCAATATTTTTTTCGGAGTCAGTAAACCTAGCTATTTATTTGCATTTCTTGATATTTTTTTCTTTCACAAGGCAGAATAATCTCTTCCAAAACCAACGATATATTTATTTGCATTTCTTGATATTTTTTCTTTCACAAGGCAGAATAATCTCTTCCAAAACCAACGATATATAATAATGCCAGGAAAAAATAATACTCGTGGCTGAAATTGATAACATGAAAAAAAAATTGCTGCACGGTCAGGGCATTCCGGGAAGCCCCCTCCCTAGGAAGTCCCAGACGGATGTCGCAGTGGAAAGAGAAACTTATGAAACTTTTGGTGCATGAAAGGGTTAAAGTTAGTAAATGACACATTTGTTAAACTTTATCGTTTATGATAAATTCACGTGATACGCTTTCTGCTGTGCAGTTGTTGTTATTGGCAGCAGAGTAGGCTGTGCTAATCTACATACTCCCCAGGGTGCTATTTCAGCAGTGATAGGCTACTGTAGTCTACTACGCTGCCCCTCATCAGTGAGGCAGGGAGAGCCACCCTGAGTATTTGTGCAGAGAGACAAGTGCTGTTTGTTTATACTTAATGTAGGAGTGTTTGTTGCATGTTGTGTGAATTGTGTGTATTTAATGTTTGAGTGGTGAATGATTGTGTTGTGACTTATGTGTAGTGTGAGTAACATTTTCTTATCCGCAGGGAGCCGCTGGCCCTGAGCCTCAATGGGAAAGATGCGCTGGCTGGGGGGGACGATACCCTGCTGGCCTCCCTTGGAGTGGTGCAGGGGGACCTGCTGAGTGTCATGCAGTCTGATTCAGGGCCACAGGAGGCTCCCCCCTCAGCCAGGCCCCAGCATGCAGCCGCAGCTGCAGCCCCCAAGGAGGTGCCCAAGGAGTCCCCCAAGTCTGAGGGTGAGCAGAAGCCCCCCATTCCTGCCACAGCCAGCCAGCCCCCAGCACAGGCAGAGGGGGGCAGGGCAGCGGGGAGCAGTGGTGGCGAGGGCAGTGCCTGGCGAAGGGAGCTGCTGGTGGAAGCCGTGGATGGGTGCGCCCCCCCAGCTCTGGAGCAGCTGCTGGGCCAGTGTGGGCCAGCCAGGCTGAGCAGTGCCCTCAACCTGGTGCTGCACCTCACCATGCTGGAGTGCGGCTTCCAGCTGGACGGGGTGCCGCACCCTCCCCCGGGCTGGGCCGAGACAGTGGTCGTCTTCCCTTACCTCAGCGCCGCCCACCCTGACTTCCGCTGCAAACTGGTGCTGATGGATGTGGGCCACGAGAAGCAGGTGATGGCCAGCTTCCCGGAGCAGGCCGGGGAGGTGAAGCACAGCCTGGTGATGGAAGACCACCTCAAAGGGTCGACCAGCGGCCAAGTGGCGGCCAAGGACCTGGTGGGGGTGGCCCAGCTGTCCCGGCGACTACGCGATGCCGTGCTGCTGCCACTACAGGTGGCGGCCCATCAGGCCCTGGGGGTGCCTGCCCCCTGGCATTTGGCCGGCCTGCCCCAGGAACTGGTGCTGGCAGTGGCCATGCGACTGGACTACCGCAGCGTGATAGCCCTGGCCAACACCTGCCGCCGCCTCAAGACGGTGCTAGCCGACAACAGGCTGTGGCACGACCTGTTCAAGCGGGACTTCGGTCATGAGGCGGGTAGTGCCGGCGAGGCGGAGTGGCGGGACAGGTACAGGGAGGCTGTGCAGCGCCAGAAGGAACGGGAGAAGCTGCTGAAGGAAGGCACCTTTGTGATCCCTGGCATGTACCCCACGGGGCCGTACCTGCCCCCACACCGCCCCGGCCACCCCAACCCCTTCGTGCCCCACCCCTGGGGCCCTGGGCCCTTCCCCCCACAGCCCAACCCCAACCCCTTCATGGATCCCGACAGTCCCTACTTCCCGGGGGAGATCCCCCCAGTGCCGGGGGTGTACCCTGACGTTCCTGACCCCTTGGGACCGCTGGGACCCATCAGGCCGGGCCACCCTCATCAGCCCCCCTTCATGCCTCCTGGCAGGCCCAGGAACCCCAGGGGGCCAAGGTTTGACTTTTTCCTATGAGTGGCCAGCGGAACGTGTGGCGGCGGTGGCCTGCCAGTGGAGCGGCGCGTGGTCGGTAGCGTCACGCTGCCCTCGTGGGGGGGTGCAGAGAGGCCCTTAAGTTCCTGGCAGGCTGGGAAGAAAGTTGGGTGAAGCACAGCGGGTGTAGCCAACAGGTGTGTCAGCGGCTGTGATGGATGGCAGACTGGACCGAGACGTTCCATTGCTTGCAAATCAACGAATCACCACTAAATTGGCGTGGGCAAGTGCCTTCCCCCAGAGCCTCACACACACACACACACACACGCGCACACACATGCACACACATTTTCTCTCTCTCTCTCTCTCTCTCTCTCTCTCTCTCTCTCTCTCTCTCTCTCTCTCTCTCTCTCTCTCTCTCTCTCTCTCTCTCTCTCTCTCTCTCTCTCTCTCTCTCTCTCTCTCTCTCTCTCTCTCTGTCTCTCTCTCTCTCTCTCTCTCTCTCTCTCTCTCTCTCTCTCTCTCTCTCCCCAACCCAGAGGTGTGTGTGAGGCCTGAGGGTCACCTTACTGAAGCTACGTCACCTTGCCCACCTCTCCTGTGACACACGAAGCACCACTGAAACCCTAAGCTAAGAGGCATCACTGCACAAAAGTTGCATGTAGCATGTCAAGGCAGGGAAGGAGGCAAAAACACAACTACAACCCGAGAGATAAAGACGGAGGAAATAGAAAAGGGGAATAAACCAAATAATAGAGGAAGTAGAATTCAAGGAGGTAGTAACTAGTTTAGAACAACAAAGAGAGGAAGTTGAAGTCAAGTAATTAAATATGTACCCTAATAGATAAAATAGGATATGGAAGGTGCATGTAGGAGTGGAGAAAGATAAAAGGATAAGCAACCAGCGAGTCGGATAAAAAAATGTTGAAGGAAAGTGAGACGACCCAAATAAAGGAGTGGAATGAGAGAACAGAAGGTAAAAAATAAATGTAAATGAATGGAAAGAGAGACGGAGAAAAGGGAGAAGAAAAACCAACGAGTCAGGTCAAAGAAAATGTAGGAGAGTGGAATAAGTGATAAAGTGAAGAAAATATAAGAGATGAAAGAAGAAAGGAAGGAGGAAGAAAGAAAAAGGAGAATGATGACCAACAAATCAGATCAAAGAAAATGTTGAGGAATGAGAATGAGAAGGAATGAGAAGATGCAAGGATGATGAGTGGAATGAATCAACAAAGTGAAGAAAGGAAGAAAAGGAAGCAAATTAGATTGAAGATGTGAAGGAAAGTGAGCAAAATAAATGAAGATGAAATAGAGAAAGAAGAAAGAAAATGTAAAGGAAAGTGAGAAGATGCAAGGAAGATGAGTGGAATGAATCAACAAAGTGAAGAAAGGAAGAAAAGGAAGCAAATTATATTAAAGAAGATGTGAAGGAAAGTGAGCGAAATAAATGAAGAAGAAATAGAGAAAGAAGGAAAAAAAGACGAAGAAAGAAAGACATGTACTAATTCTTCAACAATGAGATAAGGGAAGGAAGGGAAGGAACAAGGGATGTGGAGGGAAGAGATGCAACTGTAGACACCACTGAGTTTATTGCCTTCCATCTTAGTCAATCCATGCACTTGTAATCACTCCTCCCGACGCTTATCCCGAGTGACAGTTTCAGTAATCCCCGCTGTTAAATGGCAATGATCTGTGATGGTGTGGTAATCTATCCCTCACTTCATTTGCTAATACATTAACATCAATTACTAGCTTCAGATCTTTGTCGATTAATGCTGACGAACTGTGATGGTGGTAGTTTCTCCTTTTCTCGTTAGCTAACACATGCTCATGTACCTACCAAAGCCTTGCAGTATTCAGGACATTACTGTAAATTCCACAAGGGTGACATGGGTGTTCGGTGCACCTCTTGGCTCACAAATTGGCTTTGAAAGTTGAGGGAGTTATGTGAGGGTAATGAGACTAATATGAATAGTTTAAACAATTTATGGATGTATTATATATTTACACTTGTATTGATGCAGTTCCTTAGTTGCATAACGCGCACACACACACACACATACCTGAAGCTCCCTTGTGCATTGGTTAGCACACTTGGCACATAACCAAGTTTCTGGGTTCAATTCCCAGGTAGAGTGGAGACAGATGGACAACCTCCATACACCTGTGCCCCTGTCCACCCAGTAGTGAATGGGTGCCAGGTGTCAGTTGGGGGTTGTGTCCTGCCTCCCGGGATGGTGGATTGGCACCACTAAAAACAAGTAACCCAGTAGTGAAAAACCCAAGGCATTCAGACCTGGGACTTAGGAGCTTGACTCTTGCAAAATATAAACAACTGAACACACACACACACACACACACACACACACACACACACACACACACCTTGTACCATAGAAAAAATATACTCTAGGTGACACACACATCCCCTAGTCACCATATCGAAACTGGCTACTGTCTGTCTCCTCGTCCATTGGAGGTCCCGTCACAAGCCCCAGTCCCTTGGTGTCACACTGGCTGCTGGTCATTTACTGTAATTCTTAAGCTTGTCCTGCGATGGAGACGTCAGCCAGTCAGACATTGCTGCCCTGTCAGTGAATTAGGATGTGTCTGCCAGTTCAGGTAAATCGTTTCAATTCGACACCTCTCCATCCAAATTTGACCCTCTCTTTTTGGCCTCTCATTCTATATTATTTACAGGAGCAGCAGTTAGCAGGCTGTTTTGTGTTGACTTATTGCTTTTGCTCTGCTTCCTCTGTTGAAAAGAAGAAAAAAAAAGTTCATATTGAGAAAAACTATTGAAAATTGTCCTCATAAAACAGAACCCTAGTCAAAATCTAAACATATCACCATTAGCTCTGATAACAGCTATTTTTCTTTTTTCTTTTGACCTGTATTGCTTCGTAGGTCCTCCTCCCCCTGGCCCTCTCTTCTGCTTGTTCACACACACTGCTTGTCAATGGCATTATATTATTTATCCTCACTATAATTTTCAGTTTTTATGCTTGAATCACTTATTTACATTCCTTTTCCCTGGACTTATTCAAACATCCGTGCCTTTTTTTCCAAGCACTGCATTATGGTTTGATTCAACAGTATTCCTGACCTAATCTGAGTACTAATAGGAGAGCTGGACACGAGCTGGCAGACACACACTAACAAGAGGCCGGGGCTTCCATAGGCGCCTCGGATGGTTGGTTGACACGACCTTTAGTGTGTGGCCTTGTGTGCGCATTGCCTACACATGTGCGCGCTCGATTCCTGTATGTATGTAGGCTAGTGATGGCCAGTCAGTGCATCCTATACCAAGCCTTATGTACGCAAGGTTTTTACGGCACCAATAAAGAAATAGATTGACGTGTTCTTTTTCCTCACTGATGCCTTGGGGGAGGTGACTTAATGCTTCTCTTACAGCAGAAGTCTTGGTCTTGTGTTGTTGGGGTATTGTTGTCTTTCTTCACCTCTGTCTTATCCTTCTCATTCTTTCTCTTTGTCTTATTTTAACCTTCCCATTCTTTTCTCTGTCTTCTTTTATCCTTCTCATTCTTTCCCTTTGTCTTTAACCTTCCCATTCTTTTCTCTCTTTTTATCCTTCACATCCTCACTAGTGTTGATATTCCTCCTTGTTCCCACCTCATCTCATCCTCCTCAACCTCACTTGTTTTAATAATCCTCCTTGTTCTTATCTAAACATTTTTACTGACCCATCCTTCCCCTAACACCAGGAAATGCTATCCTTCATTCACTTCACATTTATCAAAAGAGTCAGGAGGCAGTGGAGGGTTTGCTACTCTCTGCACAGCTCCCAAGTTACCATTTTCACCTTATTTTATAGTTTCCACGTGTTAGCCCTCAACCAGAATGAGGACCGAGCCGGAGAAGTGCATGATACGACTCACAGCGTCTTCCTTTTCATACAGTTTTAAGTCCCTTCAAGGAGGACAGACACTGGCCCTCTAAGCCACGGGTTCGGCGTACTCCTTGCGCAGCTCCTCCCTGGCCTTGCCCTTCACCTTAGGCATCTTCTTGGAGGCCATGTCCTGCACCTCGTTGTCGCGGTAGTAGTGCGGCGCCACCTCCAGCAGCCACTTGCCCTCGATCACCACCACATTGCGCATGTACTCCTTGGTGGTGAGGACCAACTCGTGGTACACCACCCAGCGCGGCAGGTCCTCCGCCAGGCAGGACTGCGGGTGCATCATGACCGTCTGGCCCTTCTTGGCCGTCTTGTACATGCCGCCCTTGCTGAAGCGTGCCACATGGTAGAAGTAGCCGGCGGTGATGGCCTTCCTGATGGCCACAGAGTCCCCGGGGTTGGAGGTCAGCTGGATCTCAACGCGCTCCATGAGGCCAACCAGCTGGTCCCGGATGTCCCGTGCGCGCTTCATGGAGCGGTACTGGATGAACACCTCGTAGCACCACTGGGACGAGTACTCCGTGCCCGCCCACTCATTGTACACGTTCATCAGTGTCAGGTGGTCGCCGTCAGGGTGGAAGAAGTTCTTCCGCGCCGTGTCTGCGTGGATGGCCTTGTCCTTGGGCCGGTAGAAGATGGCACCATTGACGGACAGCATGGAAGCCACTGTCAGTATCTCCTCCACAACTTCGTGCTGGGCCGCTGCCAAGATCATGCGGGCCATCAAGGGGTCCACCGGCAGCTCGGCCATCTTGCGGCCGGTCAGGGTCAGCTCCCCCTTGTGGTTGAGGGCCTTGAGGGCGTAGAGCTGCTCCATAGCCAGGATCAGCGTCTCAGCTGGTGGGGGGTCCAGGTAGTCAAAGTTGATGAGGTCGCTGATGCCAAGGGACTTGAGCTGGAGGACGACGTTCCCGAGGTTGACACGCTGGATTTCCGGGACGGTGTTTTCGTCCATCTCGTTCTCGTAGGCCCACTTGGTAAACAGACGGAAGCACTTCCCTGGCCCCACCCTGCCTGCCCGGCCCGCCCGCTGGTTGGCTGAAGCCCTGGAGATGGGCACCACCACCAGGGACTCCATGCCGCTGCGGGCGTTGAAGTAGTTCTGCTTGGCGTAGCCCGGGTCGATGACATATGCGATGCCATCAATGGTGAGGGATGTCTCGGCGATGTTGGTGGCCAGGACGACCTTCCTGGCCCCTGGGGGTGTCTCCTCGAAGATCTTTGCCTGCATCTCTGAGGGAAGGTTGGCGTAGATGGGCAGAATGATTAGCTCCTTGATGCGGCTGCCGAGGGCCCGCACACGCTCTGTCAGAATCTCCTGGCAGGCCTCAATCTCCTCTTGGCCCGTCAGGAACACCAGGACGTCCCCGAGCTGCTGTGTGATGTGGATCTGCAGCACCGTCACGGCCGCTGCATCAATGTAGTTGGCCTCGGGGCTCTTGGTGTAGTAGATGTGCACTGGGTAGCGTCGGCCGGGGATGCGGAACACTGGCGCCTCGTCAAAGAAGTCCGAAAACTTCTCCGAGTCAAGCGTCGCGCTGGAGACGAGCAGCTTAAGGTCCGGCCTGAAGCGCGCCACGTCCTTCAGGAGGCCGAAGAGGATGTCTGTGTGCAGCGTGCGTTCGTGGGCCTCGTCCACGATGACGGCGCTGTAACCCTCCAGGCTTGGGTCCGCCAGGAACTCCCGCAGCAGCATCCCGTCTGTCATGTACTTGATGCGCGTCCGTTCGCTGGTGCAGTCCTCAAAGCGGATGCTGTAGCCCACCTCATTGCCGAGCTTCTTCCCCATCTCCTCCGCCACTCTCGCTGCCACGCTCATGGCTGCCACTCGCCGGGGCTGCGTGCACCCCACCTTCTTCCCGTCATCGCAGAAGCCAGCCTCGTACAGGTACTGCGGGATCTGCGTTGTCTTCCCCGAGCCTGTCTCGCCCTCCACTATCAACACCTGGTGGTCACGAATGGCTGCCAGCAGGGACTCCCGGAAAGGATACACCGGCAGGCTGCGACGAACCTCCTGTATACTCATCTTCCTCTTCTCCGTCTTTGTCACCTCAGGCTGCTTCTCCTCCTCCTCCTCCTCCTCCTCTTCATCGTCCTCTGAGGATGAGCTGCTGGAGTCTGATTCTTCCTTCGTCTTCTTCTTCTTTTTTGTCTTCTTGCGTGTGCCCTTGAGTGGGAGTGACTTGATGAACTCAATCTCATCCTCCAGCACCAGGTGGTACTCCTTCCTCTGCTCCTGGTGCCGTTTGGCCTTGTCCCGGGCACCAAAGGACAGTGAGGTGCCACGCATTTGGTCCTCCTCCCACTTCTGCTGCTCGTAGTTACGCTTCTTCTCCCTCTCGTCCACCTCCACGTAGGCGTCGTCCACGCTGGTGCCTTCCTCAGGCATGACGTAGCGCTGCACATTCTCGGCGTCCCGCACCGTCTCATAGTCCTTGGCCAGCTGCAGCACCGTCTTCCGGTACTCTCGCTCCTTGCGCTCCTTCGTCGTCAGGTCGTCCTCCTCAAACAGGTACTCTTCGTCCTTGATGTCGGCCTCCAGCTCCTTAATCTTGTCGTCTTTGCGTTTGATGAGGTACTTCCGCCGGGATTCCACCCTCAGCCGGGGCAGGGCCTTGGTGCGGTCCTCCTTCTCCAGCTGGAGGCGGCGAGCAGCCTCCTCAAATGCCTTCTGGTCGCCCTTCTCGGCCACATTCTTGGTGCGGTCCTCGTCCCGCTCCCGCAGACGCCGGGCAAAGTCGTCCCTCTCAGCCAGGTCCACCAGGCGCTGCTGCTCCTCCGTCAGCTCCTCGTCCTTCACCTTCCTGGGCAGCAGCTGTGGACCCTCGCCCTCAGAGTCTGAGCTGTCCTCAGCCTTGCGTTTCCTTTGTCCACTTGACTGGCTGCTGTGTGATGACTTTACCCTACTGCTGCCGCTGCTGGTGCCACCACCTCCACCGCTGCTGCTGCCTGTAACAACCAGAAATACTTAACATGACTAACACCAGACCTCACAGGTGTGTGCAATCACCCATGAAAGTCAGTCCCATCCATGAAAATCAATTAGTACATAATATGAAAATAATCTAAAACATATGTCATTCACAAATATCAGCATCCATTCTCTATTAAGTTTGGTTCATTTTCAATTCTCAGTGATTTAAGAAAGCCTATAAACCCAACCCAACCACGAGAGCAGTACTTGACCCCTTCAGCACCGTCATGTGATACGGGATGCACTACGATAAACCGTCACGTCTGGGTGTACGTGAAATTTTCTATTGTTTCAAAGGGCGGGTAAATACGGGTGGTATAGTGTATTACACTGTCTTTAGGGGGTGGTGCTATGTACTAGAGATACCCTGAAGCTACGCCCACAATCACTCAAACAAATCAATGATTGCCTTGTCACGAGACGTCACGGCATCTCAAGGCTGGCTGGCTCAGGGTTGCCATTTGGGACTCCGTGCTTGTCTTGCTTCCATAAGAGAAGGATTATATCACTATGTGTCCCTAGCCTGGCCATCTTGGATTTGCTACGACCATTGCAACCTCAGAAAATGGTGATAGTGACTTAGTAGATGACAGTGATGAGGAATTTTCAGACTGTGGAGCCAGTGGAGGAACAAGGCTGGCGCCTCATGTCTGACCCTTTCAGTGATACCTGGTATACAGGCCCTTGAGTTACTTCCCTTACTGTAAAAAAACACCTACCAGGGCCACCATTAACCCTACACTCACCGCCATGGACGCGCTCCCACAGCTCCTCCACAAACTCCTCGATCTTGCTGTCCACAGGTATCTCCTCCTTGAGTTCGGCGAGGACATGGTTCTTGGAGGGGCGGCGGCGGGAGAGCTCAATCAGGTATTCGGCCAGCGTGGCGTCGCTCATCCCCATCACCTGGTGCAGCCGATGACTCACCCATGATCGCAGTGCTGCGTCCCCCATGGCTGCTGTGGTGCTGACTTGGCAGACCACTTACTTATCTGGTCTGCGGGGAGACGATTGGTGAGTTAAAATTGTGTTCTGTTGTGCTATGTTTGATGAGTTGGTATTTTAGTGAATTTAATTGTCAGGAGAACAGGTTAAAGTTCTCTTTATGTTAGTTTTTGTTGCCTGGTTAATTTATGTGGTACTCACTCAATTGTTGATAGCTTGACACTTTTTTTTCTAACAGATCATAATGTACTAGCTAGATTTTTTTTAAACATTTGTGGCAAATTACTAGTTTTTGAGATGATAGCTTTTCTCTAAACACTATCCACTGCTGAACCACCCATTTACTATTTTATTCAGTTTTGCCAATTCTCCAACTAACTATAGCTGGAACCATCTCAAAAAGTAGCTGATACAATGTTGAAAAGTAGCCAGCAGGCCCAGGTGTTCATTGCCAAAAGAAGAGATTAGGGATTTACGTACTTAAAACTGTTGGCCGATCTTTTTACTAATGCTAAAAAAAGAGTTCCCAAATCTAATGACAAAGCTGGTAAATTGGCAACTCTGGTTCTGGGAGGAAAGAGGTCAGAGCAGGTCACCCCACTGAACCCATGCACTGCAGTCTCATAAACTAACCAAATTCCACCTGAACCTAATGGATACTAACCCATCACCACTAAAACAATCACCTATTACCACTTGATTAGCTGTTTATATCTCAGAAACACGTAATTTGCTATGGAAACTCTGTACAAAAAATGCTAACCGCTGGGGTGAGTTGGGTGTAATTCTGGAGTAAAACCGAAAATATATTAGTACTTACAATACTTTTTAGTCTTCACGTATAAATACCATGGCAGTGCTTACCTCCGTGGCCGTGATGTGTCTGTGTGTGTTGTAAGTCTTATGTGGGTAATGGGTGAGCAGAATGGGGGCCGTCATGGAGTGCTGGGTGTTCACGTGTGCTGAGGTGGTGCTAAGGCGGGGGTTGGTGCTGGCCTCTCCTCTCACGTCTAGGTCTGTTGTTTTCTGTCTGTCTATACTCTGATCGGTCTTAATTAGGTGCTGGTAGTGATTTTTTACGTCTGGCTCACCCTCCGTCTCTCCAGCGCCAGGGAACAACACCGAGAACGAGTGCCAACGTTTTCTTCTGTCTCCCCTTAAACGTTCGCCGTGTAAACAAACGTCCCGTCCGTGGCTGTGGCTTAGGCTTGGTGCCACTCTGTTTCCTTCCTCATTCCTCCTTTTCCTTTTCTTTTCCCTATTATTTTTTTCTTTTATCTCAGTTCCTCCTTGTTCTACCTCTCCATCATGCTGTTTCCTTCCTCATTCCTCCATTTCCTTTTCTTTTCCCTATTATTTTTTTCTTTTATCTCAGTTCCTCCTTGTTCTACCTCTCCATCATGCTGTTTCCTTCTTCATTCCTCCTTTTCCTTTTCTTTTCCCTCTTATTTTTCTCTTTTATCTCAGTTCCTCCTTATTCTACCTCTCCATCATGCTGTTTCCTTCTTCATTCCTCCTTTTCCTTTTCTTTTCCCTCTTATTTTTCTCCTTTATCTCAGTTCCTCCTTATTCTAGATTTACATTATTATAGGTATGTAGTCCAGTAAATAATGTTATATTTACTCAATCTCTGGTACGTTTTGTTCTCATTTGGTACTTTTTACTGGTGCAATCTGGTACTACTAATATTAAAACTGAGTGCCAATACTGGTCAAGAGAAGAAGAAGAAGAAGACGAGCTACTGAACTTGAATTACTTGAAGGTTTGCCGCCGCCTGCAGCGTTGGGGTGAGCCGTGAGCACCTTGGCTGAAGAGGGCGTGACTGTGGCTGCGGGCGGGGAATGGCTGTGATGGGATGTGGCTGTGGCGGAGGTGTGGTTGTGGACGGGGTGGGGCTGTGATTGACGGGGGGTGGCTGTGGGCGGGATGGGGGTGTGGCTTTAGGCGGGGTGGGGCTGTGACAGGGGTGTGGCTGTGGGCGGGGTGGGGCTGTGACAGGGGTGTGGCTGTGGACGGGGCTTGGCAGTGATGGGGGTGGGGCTGTGGGGTGTGTGTGACTGTGGGCGGGGTGAGGGTGTGGTTGTGGGCGGGATAGGGCTGTGACGGGGGTGTGGCTGTGGATGGGGCTTGGCTGTGACGGGGGTGAGGCTGTGGACGGGGTGGGATGTGGCGGGGGGTGTGAGGTGTGCATATATTTCGCCGCCCCACTCTGCAAGCTGAAAAAATTTAAACTAACCTACATAACGGGATGGGCTTCGTCCCCCTCACATCATAACACGAGTCAAAGAACATTTGAGTGAACATGAATCTTCTACACACACACACACACAAATAAAAACACTGAGTTAGATGAAGGAGTCAGTCATGAGTGCCACTTAGGAAAGAGTGACCATGAGCTATTAGAGATGAAAATTAAGGAAGGATATGAATATCGAGATGAGGTATATAAGAAAAAAAGAAAAGACTACGCAAAGGCAGATTACATTGGACTCAAGACTTTCTTCGCTGGGGTAGACTGGAGTGATATGAAGAGGAGTACTGATATTCAAAAGAAATATGACTTTTTATGAATATTTACAACAGAGGAATAGAGATATATGTTTCATACCTATGCACACTCACCACAACGCCCTAATATTAACAGTTACACTTGATTCACTTCGCACTTTACCTTGCACCCCCCCACCCACCCATCAACCAACTCCTGTGAATGCATGTTATTCACTAAGCCTGGCACCCAGCACATTGTCAAACAGGATCAGAATTAAAAAGAGCAGTTAATGCTGTACTATGAGTCTATTTTGCTTCAATTTGTTTGGTGCAGATTTTACATTATGGTTGAAAACTAGTAACTGTGATATACTTTGGAATTTACAAATGCCTTTGGTACCTATTTTGAAGCATGTTTCTATGAGGATGTGATCTTTGTGTCCCTATAGTCACGCCAGTGCCGGTGCAGAAGTGAGGGTCTGAGGTGGTACTGTACTCAAAGCTCCCTGCGTCTTCGCTTCCGCTGACTTATGTTCCAGTGGAGGCTGCAAGGCTGGGCAGCAGCCTGAGTGGCCGGGACCAGCAGGAGCAGACTGTCTCTGGTGTGAGGATCAGGGGTGCTCAGAAGAGCCACCACCACTTTCACCACCACCACCATTTTGCTGCTGGCATCTCCAGCCATAAATGAAAGTGAAAGTTTGAGTGCAGGAATACTTGATACTGAGAACAAGTCCACACGTTGGTCAAGGAAACCATGAGTACCAAGAGTGTGGGAAAAGACTCCCTGGGAAGGGTGACCTCACTAAGTACACCCACACACTCTGGAGGAAGACCTCATCAATGCCATGAGTGTGGCAAAAAGTTCAGTAAAAAGAGTCACCTCAACACACACACTCTTACACACACTGGTGAAAGACCTCATGAATGCCATGAGTGTGGCAAAAAGTTCACTCAGAAGAGTGTCCTCAACAAACACACCCTTACACACACTGGTGAAAGACCTCATGAATGCTGTGAGTGTGGCAGAAAGTTCAGTACAAAGAGTGTCCTCAACACACACACCCTTACACACACTGGTGAAAGACCTCATGAATGCCGTGAGTGTGGCAAGAAGTTCAGTCGTAAAGGTAACCTTAACACACACATCCTTGGACACACTGGTGAAAGACCTTATGAATGCCGTGAGTGTGGCAAAAAGTTCAGTATGAAGAGTAACCTCACCACACACACCCTTACACACACTGGTGAAAGACCTCATGAATGCCATGAGTGTGGCAAAAAGTTCAGTAGGAAGAATGACCTTAACACCCACACCCTTACACACACTAGTGAAAGACCTCATGAATGCCATGAGTGTGGCAAAAGGTTCAGTAGTATGAGGAATCTCAAGAATCACACCCTTAATCACACTGGTGAAAGACCTCATGAATGCCATGAGTGCAACAAAAAGTTCAGTCTTAAATGTAACCTCAACACACACACCCTTACACACACTGGTGAAAGACCTCATGAATGCCATGATTGTGGCAAAAAGTTTAGTCATAATTGTGAACTCAAGAAACACATGATTACACACACTGGTGAAAAACCTCATGAATGCCAAGAGTGTGGCAAGAGATTCAATTCTAAGTCCAATTTCAGCAAGCACATCCTCAGACACTCTGATCTGAGAGAGTTCGAGTGTGATGTTTGTGGGAAGCATTTCAAGGTGAAGGGGGATATTGCCAAACACATGAAGATCCACTTCCCCTGAGGTGCTGTGTTGTGCTCTACTTACCTCCAAGAGCGTCAACGTGCTGTTGGAAAAGTCACGGAACCTGTGAATTGTGGGCAAATATTGAAAATTGGGCGTGCGTCTGATTATATGAACGATGGCCGGCCGAGTGCACTTCGGCAGGTGTGGTGAAATAAATAATGGCCGTTACTGAAGGGTTGAGGCAAATGTGAGCATTTTATTTACAAAAAAATGGAGGAAAAAGACGAAGAAAAAAAAAACATACATAGCCAGAGAAACAAACACGTACACAATCACAGCTTAACTGCAGCTATGAGGATAAAATAACATAACTACATAATTCCACACTTTATGCAATACAAATCTGCTGTTCATACTAACTAGGCAAATATGCTCCTCCCCCTTCCTCAATAACTGTGTGTGATTGGCCAGTTCACCAGTAGGCCATGCCCCTTCCCAGTAAGGGCCTCCTGTGATTGGTGGATACTCAGAGAGGTTGAATCCTATTGGTGTTTAGTGAGCATCTGTGTGTGGGACTTATTTACCAAGCCAGTCTGTGCCTCCTTCTGCAATCTTCTTCCCCTTGTTCTTCATAGCCTCTTTTGGTTGTTGTTGTAACTTAACTAACCCCTTGGAGGCTTTGAACTGTACGCTGTTTGGCCGATTCTTCAAACGCTGTGTGATTCGTCTACATTTTTGCGGCTGTTTGTATATCTTGGGCCGTTTTTTAAAGTTTGGTTAGCCGGCTTTGTTGATTCTTCTGCCTCAGTTATCATGGCGAGTTTGTAACGTGTCGGCTGAACGTGGAAATCCAACCCTTCCAGCTCTGCCCTTAAAGATGAAAGTCAAAGGGCCAAACAGCCACATCACCAGCATCACGTTAATTCAGGTGTTTTAACCGTGTTTATTCTCTAGGCCACTCCCGGATCTCAGCTGATGGACATTACCGTGTATAATGTAATGGAGATGTTTTAATAATAATGTAGAAGTGATCCATTTGCCCCTTACCTATATACCACCCCATGCCTCTCACGGCCCCTCCCAACTGCCCATTCCATTTCTACCGGACCAATAAAATGATATAATGAGAGAAGTGTTTGGGTGACCTCCTCAGTGTGGCAGCTGGTGTTCGCTGAGCCAGAGAATAGGAGAGACAGCCTAACAAGCCCCATAAAACACCCAAGAACAAGAAGAATAGGAGAGTGTGGTCGCGTACCTACGAAGAGAGACAGGAAGCTGAGATTTTTATTGGGTCGTATTTTAAAACATTTCGTCGCCCAAGTTCACATATTTGACATGGCTTTCGTAGGAGCTGTAGGCCTTTCCAGGGGTAGTTTTATGACCCTGGTGGTAGGTTGACCCTTCTTCTGTACCATGAACCTTAAAAAAAAACATGAAAAACAGATTGATCCCCTCTTTGACCTTTAGAAATAGTTGATCTGAGAAGCGACGGTGTCAAAATACGGCCCTAACACTGGCATAAAGAAGAGCATGGCCGGAGATCTAATTGAGGCCTACAAGACACACACTGGGAAATATGTGTGTAGCGAAGGAATATTGAAACTTAGAGAAGAAAGCAGCAGCAGGGGGAATTCACTGAAACTCTTTAAGTCAAGATTACGGTTGGATGTAAGAAAGTATGTTTTCCCAAGTGCCTGAGTGGGCGGTAGCAGCAACCTCAGTGACTCAGTTTGAGGCCAGACTAGATAAATTCTGGGCTAATGAAGATTTGAAATATGATTACAAGGCACGATTAATACACCACACACTGCCACAAATTGTTAATGTAGGAGTCACAGGCGTAAGGGCGATATTCTCAGACGCTTCCACCTCCCACATAGACTATTTCCAAAGGCTGAAAAGGAGAGTAATCGGGCTATCATGAGGGTTTCTTCACATTAATGGTACAGAAGAAGGGTCACACTACAGCCAGGGTCATTAAACTACCCCTAGAGATGCCCAAAACGCCTATGAAAGCCTTGTAAAATATGTGTACTTGGGCGGCGAAAGGTTTGAGAATACAGGCCATTAGTAATTAAGGGTCTTCCAGGTCTTCTGTATCAAGGCCACTCGCCCCATAATCCCGATTCTTTTCAGGGTTTATAAGACATTTCACCGCCCAAGAATACATATTTGACAAGGCATTCGTAAGAGTTGTGGGCATTTCCAGGAGTAGTTTTATGATCCTAGTGGTAGTGTGACCCTTCTTCTGTACCGTGAACCTGAAGCAAGACTTATTAACTCGACTGACCTCCTCTTTGACCTTTAGAAATAGCTGATGTAAAAAGGGAACGCGTCTTATTATATCGACCTTAGAGTGCAATAGAAAGTGTGATAAGAGTTGTGGGCATTTCCAGGAGTAGTTTTATGATCCTAGCGGTAGTTTGACCCTTCTTCTGTACCGTGAACCTGAAGAAAGCGACTGACCTCCTCTTTGACCTTTAGAAATAGCTGATATAAAAAGGGAACGCGTCTTATTATATCGACCTTAGAGTGCAATAGAAAGTGTGATAAGAGTTGTGGGCATTTCCAGGAGTAGTTTTATGATCCTAGTGGTAGTTTGACCCTTCTTATGTACCGTGAACCTGAAGAAAGCGACTGACCTCCTCTTTGACCTTTAGAAATAGCTGATATAAAAAGGGAACGCGTCTTATTACGTGTGATAAGAGTTGTGGGCATTTCAGGATGATCCTAGTGGTAGTGTGACCCTTCTTCTGTACCGTGAACCTGAAGAAAGCGACTGACCTCCTCTTTGACCTTTAGAAATAGGTGATATAAAAAGGGAACGCGTCTTATTATATCGACCTTAGAGTGCAATAGAAAGTGTGATAAGAGTTGTGGGCATTGTTTTATGATCCTAGTGGTAGTTTGACCCTTCTTCTGTACCGTGAACCTGAAGAAAGCGACTGACCTCCTCTTTGACCTTTAGAAATAGCTGATGTAAAATGGAAACGCGTCTTATTATACCGACCTTAGAGTGCAATAGAAAGTTTAATAAGGAGTTAGAGTGTGTGAGTGTCTGACATGCATGGCTCACTACAATGTGCAAGGGAGCGGCTCACTGCTGCTGAAAAATGAAAATGCATAACTGTAACCGGGGGAGTGAACATAAGAACATAAGAACATAGGGAAACTGCAAGAGGCTAGGGTGGAGTTTCCCTATGTTCTTATGTTCTTATGTTCACTCCCCCGGGTACTGCCTGGCTCAGCTTCTTCCCCCGGGCCAAAGTTACAGTTATGCCGAGACAGAAAAGACTGATTGATAGTTTATTGTTCAGGACAGAGTGTGATTATACAACTATTAATACATGTGTAGGTAGCACCATGAAATTAAAAAGATACAATGGTAGGAAGGAAAGCACAAGAAAAGACATACTGGATTAAACTGTAAAGAAATGTGAAGAGGCAGCTATCCCCTCGATGTGCATTCCTTCCTACCATTGTATCTGTTTAACTATCAATCAGTCAATCAATCAATCAGTTTCATGGTGCACCTACATATGTATTAATGGTTGTATATCACACTCTGTCCTGCCTGGGGGTTGGGATGGCATGTTCCTCCCTTCTCCCTTGTTGTTTACCTGCAACAATAAACTATCAATCAATCAATCAATCAACAAGTGAGGCCGTTGTGAAGGCGGGTGTATAAATGAAAAAGAAGAGGAACGAAAGGAGGAGGACCTAAGAAGCGATACAAAGCGTTACAGGTCAAAAGAAGAAGAAGAAGAAGAAGAAGCCAGCCAGCCAGCAGGTCAAGAGAAGAAGGAGGACGGACAGGTGTGTGTATGGCCACGCCGAGCTGCTTAACTTGAAGGTTTGCCGCCGCCTGCAGCGTTATGGTGAGCACCTTGGCTGTGGCTGTGGGCGGAGTGTGGCTGTGGCCGGGGTGTGGGGCTGTGACGGGGGTGTGGCTGTGGGCGGGGTGGGGCTGTGACGGGGGTGGGGCTGTGGGCGGGGTGGGACTGTGGGCAGGTGTGGGGCTGTGGCCAGGATGGGGCTGTGACGGGGGTGTGGCTGTGGCCGGGGTGTGGCTGTGACGGGGGTGAGGCTGTGGCCGGGATGGGACTGTGGGCAGGTGTGGGGCTGTGGCCAGGATGGGGCTGTGGGTGGGTGTTGGGCTGTGGCCAGGATGGGGCTGTGGGTGGGTGTGGGGCTGTGGCCAGGATGGGGCTGTGGGTGGGTGTGGGGCTGTGGCCGGGATGGGGCTGTGGGCAGGTGTGGGGCTGTGGGTGGGTGTTGGGCTGTGACAGGTGTGGGGCTGTGGGCGGGTGTAGCCTCTTTATTAGTATAGCCCGTGAGGCACATTGTGCTGTCAAATAACCCAAAACCGAGTCCTTGTGACCCTTCAATACCACCATATTCGAACAGTGACATGGGCGTGTCACATGGGATGCACTTGGTACCTTGTGGATGCATCAAGCTGTGACAAGCATGTACCATAAAAAAAAAATGGATATTGTTCAACATGCACAACTCAAAATTTGAGTAAAATGGAGGCCATGATGATAGGTAGCAATCGGTAGGTCACTCCCGGGTCATATGACAGCAGGAGTGTCAAGACTGGATGACAGCTGTCACAAATCGGTTTATTTTGTACCACAGAGTACTTGGTAGCAATGATCTAGCTTCAACTTAGCAGAAGTGGACGGGTTAACCGTCAGTATTGTAGCGTATGTAATTGTTAAATATTTATTTTAAAAATATCTGGAATGATAGCCTTAATTGGGGATGTGTGTTTTGACTTTTTCAAATATTTGTTTCCTCTCACAGCAGGTTGCTAGCAACACAGGAAAATTTCCCCAAGTTAGGAAAAATATAACGCTTCCTAGACTGTTGACTGTCAAGTGTGGAACTGACAAGTTGGGCAGATAGAGCTGCCCTCCTTAGCACAGGGGGCGGTCGAGGGGGGCAAAGCCGTTTGGTTGGAGTAGTTTAAATGTATTCGACATGTGGTGTGGGCCGTCGAAAATTACGCAGGTACGCAACGCGGCACAGAGTGGGGCGGTGGCGGCCACTACGCTGGGCAACTGATGACACGCTTAACATTCGTCAACAGACTGGCTGCAGCTGCTTCTAGGTTATGTTGGAATAGATTACAAGAGTATGCGTTAGGGACTTTCCTTCCTTTCGAGATTAGGGAATTTTCCCTATTTTAGGGATTTTTTAGGGAAATTTTGGAAGCCCATTTTTCAGTGATTTTGCCTTCCCCCCCCAAAAAAATGGTTCCCCACAGGTCCCAAGGCTTGTTTTGGGGGGTAGGGGGACTGGAGTGGTTGAGGGGGTGGAGTGGTAATTCTTAAGATTTACCGTGTAAAATATTGGGATTAATAATGATCTGATTATATATGAAACTTTCAAAATAACCTGATACTGTAGAAGGGAGGACTACGAATGTCAGGCCAAAAATCTTCACCTGACACTCGTAGTTAAACCCATATATTATTTATTTTTTCATATGCCTGCTCAAACGGTATTTATTTTAGAGTATATTTTTGTAAAGTTGTGATCTTTGTGTCCCTACAGCCATGCTGGTGTTGGTGCAGAAGTGAGGGTCTGAGGCGGTGCTGTGTTCAGCGCTCCTTGCGTCCTCACTGCCGCTGACCTCAGTTGCAGTGGAGGTTGCAAGGCCGGGCAGTAGTCTGAGTGGCCAGGACCAGAAGGAGCAGACTGTCTCTTGTGTGAGGATCAGGACTGAACAGGAGAGCCACCTCACCACCACCACTTTGCTACTGGCATCTCCAGCCATAAAGGAAAGGAAAAGTTTGAGTGCAGGAAGACTTGAGACAGAATAGGTCCACTAGACACAGCCTTGTACACACTGGTGAAGGAAACCATGAGTGCTGGGGGTGTGGGAGAAGACTTCCTGGGATGGGTGACCTCACTAAGTACACCCACACACTCCGATGAAAGACCTCATGAATGCCATGAGTGTGGCAAGAAATTCAGTAAGAAGAGTATCCTCAACAGACACACCCTTACACACACTGGTGTAAGACCTCATGAATGCCATGAGTGTGGCAAAAAGTTCAGTGTTAAGAGTGACCTCAACACACACACCCTTACACACACTGGTGAAGGACTTCATGAATGCCATGAGTGTGGCAAAAAGTTCAGTAAGAAAAGTATCCTCAACACACACACCCTTACACACACTGGTGAAAGACCTCATGAATGCCAAGAGTGTGGCAAAAAGTTCCGTGTTAAGAGTACTCTCAACACACACACTCTTACACACACTGGTGAAAGACCTCATGAATGCCAAGAGTGTGGCAAAAAGTTCAGTTTGAAGAGTAGCCTAAAGACACACACTCTTATACACACTGGTGAAAAACCTCATGAATGCCGTGAGTGTGGCAAAAAATTCACTCAGAAGAGTATCCTCAACAAGCACACCCTCACCCACACTGGTGAAAGACCTCATGAATGCCATGAGTGTGGTGAAAAGTTCAGTAAGAAGGGTATCCTTAACAAACACACCCTTACACACACTGGTGAAAGACCTCATGAATGCCATGAGTGTGGCAAAAAGTTCAGTAAGAAGAGTATCCTCAACAGACACACTCTTACACACACTGGTGAAAAACCTCATGAATGCCAAGAGTGTGGCAAAAAGTTTAGTCAGAAGGGTCAGCTCAACACACACACCCTTACCCACACTGGTGAAAGACCTCATGAATGCCGTGAGTGTGGCAGTAAGTTCAGTACGAAGAGTCACCTTAATACACACACCCTTACACACACTGGTGAAAGACCTCATGAATGCCTTGAGTGTGGCAGAAAGTTCAGTACGAAGAGTCACCTCAACACACACACCCTTACACACACTGATGAAAAGTCTCATAAATGCCATGAGTGTGGCAGAAAGTTCAGGTACCAGAGTGACCTCAACACACACACCCTAATGCACACTGGTGAAAGACCTTATGAATGCCATGAGTGTGGCAAAAAGTTCAGGTACAAGAGTAACCTCAACGCACACACGCTTACGCACACTGGTGAAAGACCTCATGAATGCCATGAGTGTGGCAAAAAGTTCAGGCACAAGAGTGACCTCAACACACACACTCTTACGCACACTGGTGAAAGACCTTATGAATGCCATGAGTGTGGCAAAAAGTTCAGTAATCAGAACAACCTTAACACACACACCCTTACACACACTGGTGAAAGACCTCATGAATGCCTTGATTGTGGCAAAAAGTTTAGTCATAAGAGTAACCTCAATAGACACACTCTTACACACACTGGTGAAAGACCTCATGAATGCCGTGAGCATGGCAAAAAGTTCAGTAAGGAAAATAACCTCAACATACACACCCTTACACATCCTGGTGAGAGACCTCATGAATGCCATGAATGTGGCAAAAAGTTTAGTCATAAGAGTGACCTCAAGAAACACTTTCTTATACACACTGGTGAAAAACCTCATGAATGCCAAGAATGTGGCAAGAGGTTCAGTTCTAAGTCTTCTTTCAACAAGCACATCCTCAGACACTATGGCATGAGAGAGTTGAAGTGTGATGTTTGTGAGAAGTATTTCAAGGTGAAGGCAGATATTGCCAAACACATGAAGATCCACTTCCCTTGAGGTGCTGTGTGTGGTGGTGGAAGGCACCGGTTGGCAGCCACGTCCTGGTTCTGCTGACGGATCGTTTTCCTTGATTCATCAGCATAAGGTAAGGCTGCCATCTATGGCGGTTGCGGTGAATTACACAGCTCAGGGCTGGACGCTGCAGAATGCTAAGCCTCTGCCCTTGCTGTCGTTTCTGAATGGAGCAAATGAACTTTGTGTTCCTCAGTGCCTCAAAACTCAATCTGATATCATGACACAATCTTCCAATCCTATCAACATCTACCTTTCCTTCCTGCTGGAAGTACGGCTTCGTACAGCCTGTGCCTAAGAAGGGTGACCGTTCCAATCCCTCAAACTACCGCCCTATAGCTTTAGCTTTACTTTCTTGTCTATCTAAAGCTTTTGAATCAATCCTTAACTGGAAGATTCAAAAGCACCTTTCCACTTCTGACCTATCTGATCGCCAGTATGGGTTCCGCAAGGGGCGTTCTACTGGCGATCTTCTTGCTCTCTTAACTGATTCTTGGTCATCCCCTCTTAGCCGTTTCGGTGAAGCTTTCTCAGTTGCACTAGACTTGTTGAAAGCCTTCGATAGAGTCTGGCACAAGTATTTGCTTTCAAATCTGCCCTCTTTTGGATTCTATCCCTCTCTCTGTTCCTTTATCTCCAGTTTCCTTTCCAGCCATTCTATCTCTGCCGTGGTAGATGGTCACTGTTCTTCCCCTAAACCTATCAACAGTGGTGTTCCACAGGGCTCTGTTCTATCACCCACTCTCTTCCTGTTATTCATCAATAATCTTTCCATAACAAACTGTCCTATCCACTCATACGCTGATGACTCCACTCTGCATTATTCAACTTCTTTCAACAGAAGACCCTCTCAACAGGCAGGATCATTTACAGGCTGTGTGTCATGATGCTTTATTCTGTGAGGTACAAACAGTGTAATGTTTCCCCTTCTTCAGGTGGAGGTGCCGGGAGGCCAGCCATGCCGGGTGAGAAGATCCCTGGGAACCAGAGGCTACTGAACCAGCACCTCCTGGTGGGGGATGTCCACCCACCCCTGGGCAGGGCAGGACTGCTGACACGGCTGGTGGCTCTGAGGTTGGTGTAGGGGCCTCCGAGGGGCCGCCTGGGTGAGCTATCTCTCCAGGGCTGAGAAGGACACTGCCCGGGAGTCTGGGATGACCTGCAGAGAAGACAACACATGAGGAAGGACCACAGGAGCTAGCAGCAGTGGTGAAGGATCTTGAAGGGTGCATCACTGAGGGCAGGGACTTGAACCCAAGCCTTCAGGGTGACGGTGGGCAGCACACCAACTGGACCACCGATGGCCAGTGAAGGCACCATGCTGGGGCCACCCTACCACACAACCTAGATAAGTGTGGGAGGCA